>NC_090397.1:7558761-7881704 GCF_036365525.1 Heterodontus francisci
TTTCCTGTTAGTTAGCCAATCCTTTACCTGTGCTAATGTTTTCCCCCCAACACCATGAGCTCTTATCTTGTATAGTAACCAATTATTCAGTGGTTAACATTTATTTAAATATTTAAATTCAGTTTCTGTTGCCGAGCAGTGGGGGGCCCACCACGAGGCCTCTCTGCTGCCGGTAAAATGGGACGGGGCCTTCCTGGCATAAAGGCCTGTGGCGTGCCTCTCCTGGAAATATTTTCTGGGTCCCCCTGCCACAGTCCCCAACGTCGGGGAACTAGTAAAATCCAGGCCTACATCTACTGGTTCCCTTTTACCAACCCTGCTTGTTACATGATCAAAAGAACTCCAATAAATTTGTCAAACATGATTTCCCTTTCATAAAACCATGTTGACTCTGCTTGATTGCATTATGATTTTCTAAATGTCCTGCTACTATTTCCTTAATAATGGATTCCAGCATTTTCTCAATGACAGCTGTTAGGCTAACTGGCCTATAGTTTCCTGCTTTCTGTCTCCCTCCTTTCTTGAATAGAGTTGTTACATTTGCAGTTTTCCAATCCACTGGGACTTTTTCAGAATCTAGGGAGTTTTGGAAGATTACAACCAATGTACCCACTATCTCTTCAGCCACTTCTTTTAAGGCCTCCAGGATGGAGGCCATCAGGTCCATGGGCCTTGTCAGCCTTTAGTCCCATGTGTTTTCCTAGTACTTTTTCTCCAGTGATAGTGATTGTGTTCCTCCCTCCCTTTTGCCTCTTGATTTTCTGCTATTCTTGAGATGCTCTTTTTGTCTTCTACTGTGAAGACACTTACAAAATACTTGTTCAAAGTCTCTGCCATTTCCTTGTTTCCGATTATTAATTCCCCAGAGATGGAAGGTGTTGTCGACAGTGCTATCATGCGCCACTTAAACAGCAACAACCTGCTCACTGATGCTCAGTTTAGGGCTGCCAGGGCTGCTCAGCATCCTGACTTCATTACAGCCTTGGTCCAAACAGGGACAAAAGAGCTGAACTCAAAAGGTGAGGTGAGAATGATTGCCTTTGATATCAAGGCAGCACCTGACCGATGGTGGCACCAAGGAGCCCTAGCCAAATGAAAGTCAATGGGAATCAGGGGGAAAATTATCCACTGGTCGGAATGATACTTAGTACAAAGGAAGATGGTGGTAGTTGTTGCAGGCTAATTATCTCAGCCCCTGCAAGAATTCCTCACGGTAGTGTCCTAGGCCCAACCATTTCAGCTGCTTCATCAGTGAACTTACCTGCATCATAAGGACAGAAGTGGGGATATTCGCTGGTAATTCACAGTGTTCAGCACCATTCGTGACTCCTCAGATACTGAAGCAGTCCGTGTCCATATGCAGCAAGACCTGGACAACATTTAGGCTTGGGCTGATAAGTGGCAAGTAACATTCGTGACACACAAGTGACAGGCAATGACCATCTCCACAAGAGAGAATCTCACCATGTCCCCTTGACGTTCAGTGGCATTATCATCACTGAATCTCCCACCATCAACATGCTGGGGGTTACCATTGACCAGAAACTGAACTGGAGCAGTCCCACAATTACTGTGGCTTCAAGAGCAGGTCAGAGGCTGGGACGTCTGCGGCAAGTAGACTCCTGACTCCCCATCATCAAGCCTATCCACCATCTACATGGAACAAGTCAGGAGTGTGATGGAATATTCTCAACTTGCCTGAATCAGTGCGGCTCCAACAACATTCAGGAAGCTCAACGCCATCCAGGACAAAGCATCCTTCTTGATTAGCACCCTATCTACCACCTTAAACATTCACTCCCTCCACCACCAATGTACAGTGGCAGCAATGTGTACCATCTCCAAGATGCACTGCAGCAACTCACCATGCCTCTTTCAACAGCAACTTCCAAACCTGTGATTTCTTACACCAAGAGGAAAGCGCAGCAGACATGTGGGAACATCACCATCTGCAAATCACCCTCCAAGCAGCACACCATCCTGACATGCAAATATATCGCCGTTGTTTCACGGTCACTGGATCAAAGTCCTGAGACTCCCTCCCTAACGGCACCGTGGTGCACCCGCACCAGATGGAACTGCAGCGGTTCAAGAAGGCACCTCATAAACACCTTCTCAAAGGCAATTAGGAATGAGCAACAAATGTTGGCCTTGCTCAAAGCCCAGGAAATGAAGAAAAAAGTCTCATCCTCGAAGGGACCAATGCTTACTTTCACTACTCTCTTCCTTTTTATATATTTGTACAAGCTTTTGCTGTCTGTTTTTATATTTCTTGCTTGTTTACTCTCATACTCTAATTTCTCCGTCTTCTGGTTTAGTCATCCTCTGCTGGCTTCTAAAATTTTCCCAATCCTCTGGCCTACCACTAATCTTTGCAACATTGTACACCTTTCCTTTCAATTTGACATCATCCTTAACTTCCTCAGTTAGTTGTGAATGGTGCATCCTTCTCATAGTCTTTCTTTCTCAATGGAATATATCTTTGTTGAGAGTTATGAAATATCTGCTTAAAAGTCTGCCACTGCTTCTCTACCGTCTTACCTTTTAACCTAATTTCCCAGTCCACTTTAGCCAACTCTGTCTTCATAACCTTGTTTAAAGTTTAAAACACTAGTACCAGACCCAAATGAATCTAAATAAAGGAAACTGTGAAGGTATGAGGCGCAAGTTGGCCATGGTAGATTGGGGAACTTTACTAAAAGGGTTGACGGTGGATAGGCAATGGATAATATTTAAAGAACATGTGCATGAATTACAACAATTATTCATTCCTGTCTGACGCAAAAATAAAACCGGAAAGATGGCTCAACTGTGGCTTACAAAAGAAATTAGGGATAGTATTAGATCCAAAGAGGAGGCATATAAACTTGCCAGAAAAAGCAGCATCTGAGGATTGGGAGCAGTTTAGAATTCAGCAAAGGAAGACCAAGAGGTTGATTAAGCAGGGGGAAATAGAGTATGAGAGTAAACTTGCGGGGAACATAAAAACTGTAAAAGCCTCTATAAATATGTGAAGAGAAAAAGATCAGTGAAGACAAATGTAGGTCCCTTACAGTCAGAAATGGGGGAAATTATAATGGGGAACAAAGAAATGGCTGAACAATTAAACACATACTTTGGTTCTGACTTCACAAAGGAGGACACAAATAATCTCCCAGAAATGTTAGGGAACCAAGGGTTTAATGAGAGGGAGGAACTGAAGGAAATAAGTATTAAGTATCAGTAAAAAAGTATTAAGTTAGAAAAAAAGTGCTCTGGAAATTAACGGGGTTAAAGGCTGACAAATCCCCAGGGTCTGATAATCTACATTCCAGCGTACTAAAGTAAGTGGCCCTGGAAATAGTGGATGCATTGGTGATCATCTTCCAAAATTCCATAGACTCTGGAACAGTTCCTGCAGATTGGAGGATGGCAAATATAACCCCACTATTTAAAAAAGGAGGGAGAAAAAAAAAACAAGGAATTACAGACCAGTCAGCCTGACATCAGTAGTGGGGAAAATGCTAGAGCCTATTATAAAGGATGTGATATCAGAACACTTGGAACGCATAAATGGGATTGGACAAAGTCTGCATGGGTTTGCGAAAGGGAAATCATGCTTAACAAATCTACTGGAGCTTTTTGAGGATGTAACTAGTAGAATAGATAAGGGAGAACCAGTGGATGTGGTGTATTTGGATTTTCAGATGCTTTTGATAAGGTCCCACATTAGAGGTTAGTGTGCAAAATTAAAGCACATGGGATTGGGGGTAATATACTGGCATGGATTGAGAATTGGTTGACAGACAGGAAACAGAGAGTAGGAATAAATGGGTCTTTTTCCAGGTGGCAGGCAGTGACTAGTGCGGTACCGCAGGGATCAGTGCTTGCGCCCCAGCTAGTCACAATATATATTAATGACTTGGGTGAGGGAACTAAATGTAATATTTCCAAGTTTGCAGATGACACAAAGTTGGGGGAATGTGAGCTGTGAGGAGGTTGCAAAGAGGCTCCAATGTGAATTGGACAAGTTAGGTGAGTGGGCAAATGCATGGCAGATGAAGTATAACGCGGATAAATATCAGGTTGTCCACTTGGGTTGTAAAAACAAAAAAGCAGATTATTATCTGAATGGTAAAATAAAAGCAAAATACTGCGGATGCTGGAAATCTGAAATAAAAACAGAAAATGTTGGAAAAACTCAGCAGGTCTGGCAGCATCTGTGGAGAGAGAAGTAGAGTTAACGTTTCAGGTCAGTGACCCTTCTGCTCACAACGTGGTCTCCTCTACATCGGGGAGACCAAACGGAGACTGGGTGACCGCTTTGCGGTACACCTCCGCTCAGTCAAAAAGCATGACCCTGAGCTTCTGGTTGCTGGCCATTTCAACACACACCCCTGCTCTCATGCTCACATCTCTGTCCTGGGATTGCTGCAGTGTTTCAGTGAACATCAACGCAAGCTCGAAGAACAGCATCTCATTTACTGATTAGGCATGCAACAGCCTGCCGGACTGAACATTGAGTTCAATCATTTCAGAGCATGACCGGCCCCCCATTTTACTTTTATCTTTAGTTATTTTTTCTTTTTTCTTTTCTTTTTTGCGTTTATTTTATTTTAGTTTGTTCAGTTTGTTTCTACTGTGCCTATCCACTGACTTTTTCATGTTTGTGATTGTGGCTGGTCAGTTTTCAGTCCATTAACACCCTATCTGTACTAATGCTTTGTCTTTCAGCACACCATTAACATATTGTTTGCTTTTGCTCCATGACCTTCTGGTCAGCTATTCTGTGACCTTGTCCTATCAATACCTTCTCTTTTGTTATCTCTTGCCCCACCCCCGCTTTACTTGCTTAAAATCTTTTACATTTCTTATTTCTGCCAGTTCTGAAGAAGGGTCACTGACCTGAAAAGCTAACTCTGCTTCTCTCTCCACAGATGCTGCCAGACCTGCTGAGTTTTTCCAGCACTTTCTATTTTTATTATCTGAATGGTGATAGATTGGGAAAGGGGGAGATGCAACGAGACCTGGGTGTCCTTGTCACTAGTCGCTGAAAGCAAGCATTCAGGTGCAGCAAGAAGTTAGGAAGGCGAACAGTATGTTGGCCTTCATTGCAAAAGGATTTGAGTACAGGAGCAAGGATGTCTTACTGCAGTTATACAGGGCCTTGGTGAGACCACATCTGGAGTATTGTGTGCAGTTTTGGTCTCCTTATCTGAGAAAGGATATTCTTGCCATGGAGGGAGTGCAAAGAAGATTTACCATGCTGATTCCTGAGATGGCAGATTTGACGTATGACGAGAGATTGGGTCGAGTAGGCCTATATTCACTAGAGTTTAGAAGAATGAGAGGGGATCTCATAGAAACCTATAAAATTCGACTAGACAGGCTGGATGTAGGGAGGGTGTTCCCGATGACTAGGGAGTCCGGAACCAGGGGTCACAGTCTCAGGATACGGGCTATGCCGTTTAGAACTAAAATGAGGAGAAATTTCTTCACTCAGAGGGTGGTGAACCTGTGGAGTTCTCTACCGCAGAAGAGTGGAGGCCAAGTCATTAAATATATTCAAGAAGGAGATAGATATATTTCTTAACGCCAAAGGGATCAAGGGATATGGGGAGAAAGTGGGAACAGGGTACTGAATCAGATGATCAGCCATGTTCTTTGTTGAATGGCAGAGCAGGCCCGAAGGGCCAAATGGCCTACTCCTGCTCCTATTTTCTATGTCTTACCCTCAAACTAAATGTGAATTTCTATCGTGTTATGATCACTTTTGACTACAGCATCCTTTACTATGCTGCTCCCTGGTTGGTTCCAGAATGTACTGTTCTAAGAAACTGTCTCTAATACGCTCTAAGAACTCATCTGCTAGAATACCTTTGCCGATTTGATTAGTCCAATCTATATGAGGATTAAAATTGCCCATGATTATTGCAGTACATTTCCTACAAGCCACTATTATTTCTTGATTTATACACTGTCCTACAGTGTAGCTTCTGTTAGGAGGCCTATAAACTATTCCCAGCAGTGGCTTTTTTCCTTTGCTATTTCTTATTTTCATCCAAACTGATTCTATATCTTGGTTTTCCAAGCCAAGATAATTTCTCACTAATGTACTGATCTCATCCTTTATTAACAGAGCTACCCCACCTCCTTTTCCGTTCTTCCTATCCTTCTGCAACGTCAAATAGCCTTGAATATTTAGTTAATAAAACAAAGTGCTGGAAATACACAGCAGGTCTGGCAGCATCTGAGGAGAGAGAAGGAGCGTTTATGTTTCAGGTCAGTGACCTTTCATCAGAACTGATGAAATAATGGTGGTTTGTAGGAAAGGTACCGCAATAATCGTGGGCAATTTTCATCTTCATATAGATTGGACTAATCAAATTGGCAAAGGTAGTCTGCAGGATGACTTCATAGAGTGTATTAGGGACAGTTTCTCAGAGCATTCTGGAACCAATCCAGTTCTGATGAAAGATCACCGACCTGAAACATTTCAAATTTCCAGCATCCACAGTATTTTGCTTGAATATTTGGTTCCCAGCCTTTGTCACCTTGCAACCACATCTCTGAAATAGATATATCATACCCATTTATTTTTATCTGTGCTATCAATTCATCCATCTTGTTACAAATGCTGCATGAATTCAGATAAAGAGTCTTTAGTTCTGTTTTTTTAGCATTTCCCCTACTATAACCGTATTTGCTGGTGCACTCTTATGTTTGTACGCTCTGTCCCTTCCGGTCACACTCTGATTATCATTACTCGTATCACTACCCTGCACTGTTGCCATGTACTTTCTCATTAACTTTCTAAATTTCCCCTCACCTGAACCCTCTCCCTCCAATATTTGGTTTAAAGCCCTCTCTACAGCCCTAGTTATTCAATTTGCCAGGACACTCGTCAGATGAAGGCTGTCCCAATGATACTGCTCCCTCTTTCTCCAGTACTGTGAGGTGATCCACTTAGGCAGCAAAATCAGGAAGGCAGATTATTATTTGAACGACTATAAACTGAGAGAGGGAATATGCAACGAGATGTGGGTGTTCTCATACACCAATAGATGAAGGTAAGCATGCAGGTGTAACAGGTGGTAAAAAAGGCAAATGGCATGTTGGCCTTCATAGCGAGAGGATTCGAGTACAGGAGCAGGGATGTCTTGCTGCAATTATACAGGGCCTTGGTGAGGCCACACCTGGAATATTGTGTGTAGTTTTGGTCTCCTTATCTGAGGAAGGATGTTCTTGCTATAGAGGGAGTGCAGCAAAGGTTTACTGATTCCTGGGAGGGCGGGACTGTCATAAGGAGAGATTGAGTCAGTTAGGATTATATTCGCTGGAGTTCAGAAGAGTGAGGGGGGATCTCATAGAAACCTATAAAATTCTAACAGTACTTGATAAGGTAGATGCAGGAAGGATGTTCCCGATGGTGGGGGAGTCCAGAACCAGGGGTCATAGTCTAAGGATACGGAGTAAACCTTTCAGGACTGAGATGAGGAGAAATATCTTTATCCAGAGAGTGGTGAGCCTGTGGAATTCGCTACCACAGAAATCAGTTGAGGTCAAAACATTGTATGTTTTCAAGAAAGAGTTAGGTATAGCTCTTGGGGCGTAAGGGATCAAAGTATATGGGGGTAAAGCGGGAACAGGCTACTGAGTTGGATGATCAGCCATGATCATAATGAATGGCGGAGCAGGTTCGAAGGGCCGAATGGCCTACTCCTGCTCCTATTTTCTATTTTTCTATGTTACTGGTGCCAGTGCCCCAGGAATCGAAACCCATTTCTCCTACACCATTGTTTGAGCCGTGCATTTAATTCTCTGATCTTATTTACCCTATGCCAATTTGCCCGTGGCTCAGGTAGTAATCCAGACATTACCACCTTTGTGTTCTGCATTTTAATTTAGCCCCTAGCTGCTCATATTCCGTCAGCAGAACCTCTTTCTTAGTCCTACCGATGTCATTGGTAACCACATAGACCATGACAATTGGATCCTTTCCCTCTTACTCCAAGTTCCTCACCAGCCCTGAGGAGGTGTCCTTAACCCTGGCACCGGGCAGACAAATCAGTCTTCGGGGCTCACCCTCTCAATTGCAGAGAGTAGTATCTATTTCCCTAACTATAGTGTCCCCTCCGACTACTACTACATTCCTTTTTACTTCATCCACTTGAATGGTTCCCTTCACCACAGTGCTGTGGTCAGTTTGCTGATCCCCTTTGCAGTCTCTGCTCTTGTCCACACAATCTCGAACATGTTGAACAAGTGCAAGGGTTGCAGCTCTTCTATTGCTACCTTCTGGATCCCCATACCTGCTTCACTTGTAGTCACACCCTCCTGTTCCTGAGAACAGACCAAATCTGAGAACCTAGCCTAAAGGAGTGACTGCCTCCTGGAACAAAGTGTCCAGATAACTTTCCCCCTCCCTGATGCATCGCAGTGTCAGAATCTGAGACTCCAACTCACCAACTCTAAGCTGAATTTCCTTGAGCTGCAGACACTTACTGCAGATGTGGTTGCCGTGGATCACACTGATGTCCACCAGCTCCCACATGCTACAGTTGCAATACATCACCTGCCCTGCCATTTATACTGTGCTTACCTAATTAGGTTTCAAGTTCAGAAATATCACTATATAATAATTTTTAGTTATATCAAGTGGTTTAACTAGTTAAGCTACAAATCTAATACAATACTTATAGTGATGGTAATACTATCGAATGTCAAGGGGAGATGGTTAGATTCTCTCTTGTTGGAGATCTTCATTGCCTGGCACTTGTGTGGCACGAATGTTACTTGCCACTCATCAGCCCAAGCCTGAATGTTGTTCAGGTCGTGCTGCATATGTACATGGACTGCTTCAGTATCACGAATAGTACTGAGCATTGTGGTTGAGATGATTGGCCTCCAACAATGACAATAGTGCAATGTGTGATTCCAACAGTGGAGAGCTTTCCCCCCAATTCTCATGGACTTCAATTTTGCTAGAGCTCCTTGGTACCACACTCGGTCAAATGCTGCCTTGATGTCAAGGGCAACCACTCTCAGCTCACCTCTGGAATTCAGATCTTTTGTCCATGTTTGGACCAAGGCTGTAATGAGGTCAGGAGCCAAGTGGCCCTGGCAGAAGCCAAACTGAACATCAGTGAGAAGGTTATGGCTGCTTGATAGCACTGTCGATGACACCTTCCATCCCTTTGTTGCTGATCGAGAGTAGACTGATGGGGCGGTAATTGGCTGGATTGATTTATCCTGCTTTTTGCATACAAGATATACCTGTCATACCTGTATGATCTCAGTGATGGTTGGAGACAAATTGTATGAAAATGTACCATGTAGTGTTCAAATACAATTGAAGCATTTAATGTGTCACAAAGCTGAAACATTCTACCTGTATTGTAAGCAGTATTTATTGGTGCAGTTAAGATGGTTGTGTAAATCACAGCAGGGGCAACATTTCCAGTAAGCACTTCTGTTTTCACTGGAAGAAAAAAGAAGATATTTATCAATTTCAGAATTCATCGGTTTTACAAAAATGCAAAGTATTTGGATATTAATCCAAAATTTGTCTAAAACTGTTTTACATTCTAAAAGTGTTACATAGTTAGATCAATTAATTAATGTAGTGTTGAAATATAAAAGGGACAGATTTCCCATGTTGAATATTTATAGCAAAATTTCAAACACAGTGATAAAGAACAACATTAAAAGAAAATAAGCAACCTCAGGATGTCCCAAAGTGCTTTATAGCCAATGGAGTGCTTTTTGAAATGTAGGAACTGCGACAGCCAATATGCGCACAACTAGGTCCCACTAATAGCAATGTGATAACAATGTTAGTTGAGGAATAAATATTGGCCAGGACACCAAGGAGAACTTCCCCGCTCTTCTTCAAAATAGTGCCATGGGATCTCCTACATGGGCAGACAGAGCCTTGGTTTAAAATGTCATCTGAAAGATGATGCCTGCCACAGGATAGCACTCCCTCAGGACTGCACTGAAGTGTCAGCCTCGACTTTGTGCTCAAGTCCCTGGAGTGTGAACCCATAACCTTCTGACTCAGAGGCAAAAGTGCTACCACTGATCCACAGCTAATTGCAGCTTCACTACAAATTATGAACAACAGAAATTGTCTACATACTAAAGCAGTACACTGGCTGATATCATGCTTTGCCAAAAGGTAGTGACAATATTTTGTATTTTCTACCTTCCTTTTTCAGATCAGCCAAACCTTCGTCCATTGCCTTCACCTGCAGCTGCAAAGAGTTCTCAATTGCCAATTTCTGTTGGTTGGTGGTGCTTTCCCATTTGTTCTAAAAAAACAAAGTATGAGAATATTTAGAAAAAAAGTTTTTTTTATTCTGTTTATATCGAAAGAGGCCATTTGAATGGAAAGAGACTATCACATGTATGATTTACATCTTTCAAGCTGACAATTTATTCCACAAAAAATACCATCCACCCATCCATACACCTCTACCCACTTAGCACACTTAGCATTTATCAGCATTGTGTGCTGATAAAAGCTGACCTTTGACCTCCGTTGTTGGAGGACTACCTCCCAAAAAATGAGGTGGAGATGTTGAACCTTTCTATGTAGAAACATAGAAAATAGGAGCAGGAGTAGGCCATTCGGCCCTTCGAGCCTGCTCCGCCATTCATTATGATCATGTCTGATCATCGAACTCAGTAACCTGTTCCCGCTTTCGTCCCATATCCTTTGATCCCTTTAAACCCAAGAGCTATATCTAACTCCTTCTTGAAAACATATAATGTTTTGACCTCAACTGCTTTCTGTGGTAGCGAATTCCACAGGCTCACCACTCTCTGGGTGAAGAAATTTCTCCTCATCTCAGTCCTGAAAGGTTTACCCCGTATCCTTAGACTATGACCCCTGGTTCTGGACTCCCCTACCATCAGGAACATTCTTCCTGCATCTACCTTATCAAGTCCTGTTAGAATTTTAAAGGTTTCTATGAGATCCCCCCTCACTCTTCTGAACTCCAGCGAATATAATCCTAACTGACTCAATCTCTCCTCATACGTCAGTCCCACCATCCCAGGAATCAGTCTGGTAAACCTTCACTGCACTCCCTCTATAGCAAGAACATCCTTCCTCAGATAAGGAGACCAAAACTGCACACAATATTCCAGGTGTGGCCTCACCAAGGCCCTGTATAATTGCAGCAAGACATCCCTGCTCCTGTACTCGAATCCTCTCGCTATGAAGGCCAACATACCATTTGCTCTTTTTACCATCTGTTGCACCTGCATGCTTACCTTCAACGATCGGTGTACGAGAACACCCAGGTCTCGCTGCATATTCCCCTCTCAGTTTATAGCCGTTCAGATAATAATCTGCCTTTCTGTTTTTGCTATCAAAGTGGATAACCTCACATTTATCCACATTATACTGTATCTGCCATGCATTTGCCCATTCACTCAACTTGTCCAAATCACCCTAAAGCCTCTCTGCATCCTCCTCACAACTCACCCTCCCACCCAGTTTTGTATCATCTGCAAACTTGGAGATATTACCTTTAGTTCCCTCATCTAAATCATTACTATATATTGTGAATAGCTGGGGTCCTAGCACCGATCCCTGCAGTACCCCACTAGTCACTGCCTGCCATTCGGAAAAACACCCGTTTATTCCTACTCTTTGTTTCCTGTCTGCCAACCAATTTTCTATCCATCGCAATACACTAACCCCAATCCCATTAATTTTACACGCTAATCTCTTATGTGGGACTTTGTTGAAAGCCTTATGAAAGTCCAAATAAACCACATCCACTGGCTCCCCCTCATCAACTCTACTAGTTACATCCTCGAAGAACTCTAGTATATTTGTCAAGCATGATTTCCCTTTCATAAATCCATGCTGACTCTGTCTGATTCTACCACTGTTCTCCAAGTGCTCTGCTATAAAATCTTTGATAATGGACTCTAGAATTTTCCCCACTACCGACATCAGGCTAACTGGTCTATAATTCCCTGCTTTCTCTCTACCTCTCTTTTTAAATAGTGGGGTTACATTAGCTACCCTCCAATCTGTAGGAATTCTTCCAGTCTATAGAATCTTGGAAGATGACCACCAATGCATCCACTATTTCTAGGGCCACTTCCTTAAGTACTCTGGGATGCATACCACCAGGCCCTGGGGATTTATCGGCCTTCAATCCCATTAATTTCCCCAACACCATTTCTCTACTAATACTAATTTCCTTCAGTTCCTCTCTCTCACTAAACCCTGTGTTCCCCAACATTTCTGGTATGATATTTGTGTCCTCCTTTGTGAAGACAGAACCAAAGTATGCATTTAGTTGGTCAGCCATTTCTTTGTTCCCCATAATAATTTCCCCTGTTTCTGACTGTAAGGGATCTACATTTGTCTTCACCAATCTTTTTCTCTTCACATACCTATAGAAACTTTTACAGTCAGTTTTCATGTTCCCCACAAGCTTACTCTCATACTCTATTTTCCCCTTCCTAATCAATCCCTTGGTCCTCCATTGCTGAATTCTAAACTGCTCCCAATCCTCAGGTCTGTTGTTTTTTCTGGCGAATTTGTATGCCTCTTCCTTGGATCTAATGCTATATCTAATTTCCCTTGTAAGCCACGGTTTGGCTATCTTTCCCGTTTTTCTTTTGCGCCAGACAGGAATAAACAATTGTTGCAGTTCATCCATGCGCTCTGTGAATCTATGCCATTGCCTTTCCACCGTCGTCCCTTCAAGTAACGTTTCCCAATCCATCATAGCCAACCCGAGCCTTATACCTTCATCGTTTCCTTTACTAAGATTCAGGACCCTAATCTCAGAATCAACTATGTCACTCTCTATCTTGATGAAGAATTCTATCATATTATGGTTGCTCATCCCCAAGGGGTCGCGCACAACTAGATTGTCAATTATTCCTCTCTCATTACACAATACCCAGTCTAGGATGGCCTGTTCTCTAATTGGTTCCTCAACGTTTTGGTCCAGAAAACCATCCAGTAGACACTCCAAGAATTCCTCCTCTAAGGTACTGTGACTAATTTGATTTGCCCAATCTATATGCAGATTAAAATCATCCACAATTACAGATGTTCCTTTATCGCATGCATCTCTAATTTCCTGTTTAATGCCATTCCCAACATCACCACTACAGTTTTGGGGTCTATATACAAGCCCCACTAACGTTTTTTGCCCCTTAGTGTTTCTCAGTTCTCGTCATACAGATTCCACCTCATCAGAGCTAATATCTTTCCTCACTATTGTGTTAATTCCCTCTTTAACCAGCAATGCAACTCCACTGCCTTTTGCTTTTTGTCTGTCCTTCCTAAATACTGAATACCCCTGGATGTTCATTTCTCATCCCTGGTCACCTTGCAGCCATGTCTCCGTAATCCCAACTATATCATACTCATTTACATCGATTTTAACAATTAATTCATCCACTTTATTGCGAATGCTCCATGTGTTCAGGCACAAAGCCTTAAGGCTTGTCTTTTTAACATTACTTGGCCCCTTCCCACTATTTTTCACTGTGGTCCTGTTTGATTCTGGCCCTTGATTTCTCTGCCTATCACTTTTCTTATTCCCCTTACTGTCTTTTGTTCTTGTCTTTGTTCTTGACTTTCTCCACTTTGTACATGGAGCTTGAACAAAAGAGAAAGATGAAATTTCATCGAGCTGCATACAAATACTGAAATTTGTGGTTCTTCTAATATATTTTCATCAAGAAATGATGATTACACTGATACAGTCCGAAGCTCTGTATTAACTCAGGTACTCAGCATGACGTCCATGGGTCAGCTTTTGCTGCAATGGGACATCTCATGGGGTGTCACATTAGTTAGACAATTGCATATTTAGGTTTTAAAAACTTTTGTCTGCAAAGTTACTAAAAGTGCGAGATAATAATGGCGAGGCAAGGGCAACAAGGAATCTAGGACCTGTAAACAATGGGACAAACAATGTACCTCCTTTACCAATGAGATTAAAGGACTGAGAAATAAATAAAATAATAAATAAAAAGGAAAGAAAGTTTGGATTAAGAGTGATAAAAAGATTCAGAAAGGAAAAGCAAGAAAAAAATTTAAAAAATAAAATTTGACATTTTTAAAATTTCCTGAAACAATACACAACTTGAAGGAATGAGACTAAACACTCAATGTTTTACTTTCTGGGCAGGAGAGGTTGATTGGCAGTTATTAACAATTATCATGTTGCTAAAAGGGTACTTAACATTCTGTGGCCAATTTGATGAGTCAAAGTGTAAATGCAGCAATTTCATGAAAGTTACAGGGACATTAAAGACAAGATGCCATTTTCGGGATTCACACTTGACATTGTATCACTTCCTCAATAAAAAGTAGCGAGTAGATTTTCACATTAGTGACAGTGCCTGTCATTCATACAAAATCTGGCCCTTTGACTTTAAAAGACACATTATTGCTACTTATTGCTAATAAATAGGCATTTAGATCCAGTACTTGTGTTGTTTCAACGTCATCTTCAATTTCCACTGCCTTTTGTTCAACAGTAGTTTCCTGAAGTGCAGACTTCAGAATCTCTTTTCCAATATTTACGACTTCTAAAGCGAGATCATACTCTTTCCAGCATCGTAATATCTATTAATATAATAAAAAAAAAATTAAAACTAGTGCTGGAGTATCAGTTCTCAGTGAGGATTAAATAGCTTACCTCAAAATTTATAAAATTATATGCAAAGGTAAAAATCCCAATCCAAGAATGAAAGCAGACCATTTAATGGTCAAAAATGTAATTGCAAAATCCAGTGCAGTAGCCTCACATTATTGGGTGCTAAAACCATCGGCCAACGGTGCACCTGTAAAAAACACAGCAGTATATCATGGGGAAGTGCCTGTGGCATAGGGGGATTAAGCACCACATTCATAGCTCCATAATGTGGTTTTAGCCTCTGGAGCTGGAGTTCAGCACCAATATCGAACAGGTGTTCCATGGTTGGTCTTGGGATTTGATGCTTTATTTTTTTCGTGCCTTTGGACTTCTGCAGCTTCAACTTCATAAATATAGCCTCATGTGCCCTCTGTGGTTGTATGCTGAGGGAACAGTAATTGAGCTTGATCGAAACAGAGAGGATATCCCGGGGGGAACGTCCAGCGCAGCCTTTTGGGTAGAACTTCGAAATAAGAAAGGGGTGATCACTTTGATGGGATTATACTATAGGCCCCCCAATAGTCAGAGGGAATTGGAGGAGCATATATGTAGGGAAATCACACATAAGTGTAGGAATTATAGGGTTGTAATAGTAGGTGATTTTAACTTCCCTAATATTGACTGGGACTGCCTGAGTGCTAAGGGATCAGATGGGGAAGAATTTGTTAAGTGTATCCAGGATAGTTTTCTGAAGCAGTATGTGGATGGCCCTACTAGAGAAGGGGCTACACTCGTCCTCCTCTTAGGAAATGAGGCTGGGCAGGTGGTTCATGTGTCAGTGGGGGAGCACTTTGGGACCAGTGACCATAACTCTATTAGCTTCAAGATAGTTATGGAAAAGGATAGGACTGGTCCTCAGGTTGAAGTCCTAAATTGGGGGAAGGCTAATTTCGATGGCATCAGACAGGAACTCTCAAAAGTTGAATGGGAGAGGCTGTTTACAGGTAAAGGGACGTCTGGCAAGTGGGAGGCTTTTAAAAGTGAGATAGGAAGAGTTCAGGGCCGGCATGTTCCTGTTAGATGGAACGGCAAGGCTGGCAAGTTTAGGGAACCTTGGTTGGCGAGGGATATTGGGGGTCTAGTCAATACAAAGAAGGAGGCATATGTCAGGTATAGGCAGCTGGGATCAAGCAAGTCCCTCGAGGAGTATAGGGATATAGGAGTACACTTAAGAAGGAAATTAGGAGGGCGAAAAAGGGCCATGCGATTTCCCTGGCAGATAAGATAAAGGAGAATCCTAAAAGATTCTATAAGTATATTAAGAGTAAAAGGGTAGCTAGGGAGAGTGTAGGTCCCCTTAAGGATCAGTGTGGTAATCTACGTGTGGAACCACGGGAAATGGGCGAGGTCTTAAATGAATACTTCTCGTCTGTATTTACTGTGGAGAAGGTCATGGAAGGTAGTGAGTTCAAGGGAGGGAACAACGATATCCTGGAGCATATCAACATTACAGAGGAGGAGGTGTTGGAGGTTTTGAAGCGCATTAAGGTGGATAAATCCCCAGGGCCTGACCAGGTGTATTCTAGGATGCTATGGGAAGCAAGGGAGGAGATTGCTGGGGCCCTGGCAGAGATTTTTGTATCAGCATTAGCCACAGGTGAGGTACCGGAAGACTGGAGGATAGCTAATGTTGTGCCTTTACTTAAGAAGGGCAGCAGGGATAAGCCAGGGAACTACAGGCCGGTTAGCCTTCTATCAGTGGTGGGAAAGTTATTGGAAGGGATTCTGAGAGACAGGATTTATATGCATTTGGAAAGACAAGGTCTGATTAGGGATAGTCAGCATGGTTTTGTGCGTGGGAAATCATGTCTCACAAATTTGATTGAGTTTTTTGAGGAGGTGACCAAGAGGACGAGGGCAGGGCGATGGACATTGTCTACATGGACTTTAGTAAGGCCTTTGACAAGGTCCCGTATGGTAGGCTGGTCCAAGGTCCCGCATGGTAGGCTGGTCCGGAATGTTCGAACACATGGGATCCAGGGTGAGCTAGCAAATTGGATACAAAAGTGGCTTGGTGACAGCAGGCAGAGGGTGGTAGTGGAGGGTTGTTTTTCAGATTAGAGGCCAGTGACCAGTGGTGTGCCGCAGGGATTGGTGCTGGGCCCTCTGTTGTTTGTCATATATATTAATGACTTGGATGTGAATGTACGGGGCATGATTAATAAGTTTGCAGATGACACCAAAATTGGTGGTATAGTGGACAGTGAAGAAGGTTGTCTAAGGTTACAACAGGATATAGATAAACTGGGAAAGTGGGCAAGGGATTGGCAAATGGAATTTAACGCTGACAAGTGTGAAGTGATGCATTTTGGGAAATTAAACCAGGGCAGAACATATTCAGTGAATGGCAGGGCCCTGGGGAGTGTTGTTGAGCAGAGAGACCTTGGGGTGCAAGTACATAGTTCCCTGAAAGTGGCAACACAGGTAGACAGGGTGATGAAGAAGGCATATGGTATGCTTGCCTTTATCGGCCGAGGCACTGAGTACAAGAGTTGTACGTAACGCACTACAGGAAAGATATGATTAAGCTAGAGAGGGTGCAGAAAAGATTCACAAGATTGTTGCCTGGTTTGGACGGCTTGAGTTATAAAGAGAGATTGGATAGGTTGGGTCTGTTTTCCCTGGAGCGAAGGAGGCTGAGAGGGGACATGATAGAGGTATATAAAATTATGAGAGGCATAGATAGGGTAGATAGCCAGAGTCTGTTTCCCATGGTAGGGGTGACTAAAACTTGAGGGCATAGATTTAAGGTGAGAGGGAGGAGGTTTAAAGGGGATCAAAGGGGTAAATATTTCACACAAAGAATAGTGGGTATCTGGAATGAGCTGCCAGAGGAGGTGGTGGAGGCAGGAACAGTAGCAACATTTAAGAGGCATCTGGACAGGTACTTGAATGAGCAAGGCATAGAGGGATATGGAATTAATGCAGGTCGGTGGGATTAGTATAGCTAGGCATTATGGTCAGCATGGACAAGGTGGGCCGAAGGGCCTGTTTCTGTGCTGTACGACTATGACTCAATTACTCTAAACAGGACCGATGGGTGTCCTGCTGACCTTCGCACTCTACCTGCTGATGCTGGAGGAGGAAGAAGTTTAGAGCATAGTTTGACCCAACACGATTGTAACTAGATGTGCCAAAAGCGACTTCTCTCTGGAAAGGACCATTTCATTGGAACAAATGAAGAGAAATGCGCCAACCAAAAACAAAAGAGTACTCTGAGCAGAAGACATATGCATATCTGCGCAATCATTCATATAGCAAGACATTTAATGCTGCCTCTGTGGCTGTAGTATCTATTGACAAGATTCATTTAAACACAATATCCTTGCAAAAACAGTATCTTATCAGCCTCATCCCTAATAATCTGTCACATACACCAGAGCACCATTTGAGGTAAATTTTATTGCAACTTAAAGTTACAGCATATGCTGTTTATGATAGCATATGGGATGTCCTGTACATGCTAAACATGCTCCTTCTAAACATTTCCCGGGTGAAAGGAGAAAATAAGAGGGATGATTAATAGTGTGGTGGTGTCAACCTTCAAAAATGGACATGGCCTCCCTTTATTAGGTCACTATACAGACTGGGTCTTTATATATAAGATACATATGCAGTAATTTAGCAGTGCACTGGGTGTCATGGATGTGGCCCAAGTGACATTTTCAGCATCCATCCATTCTCCTGCTGGTAGGCACTCTCTCAGTCTGACAAGAAATCTACAAGGGAGCAGGCCACCAATCAGCAATGAGGCTTATCAGAGAATGGTAATATTTTCCCATTCTTTCTCTATTTGGGGAGCACAGGCTGGGATTGTGCGTCCATGGCTATTGATCTATGTTTAATCCCAGGGAAAACCTGATTCAAAACATTTGAAGTGAAATGTCTATAGTTTGGAAACACAGAGCAGGAAAGTATTTTATCTGAGGAAAAGGAAATGGACATAATTGTACAAAAATTTAAAAAAACGTAAAATATAGAACCATACAGGAAAAAGTAAAATCACAAATACTTCAACAGCTATCAAATAAATTAGGAGGGACAGTAAGTAGTGCAGATGGGATCAGGAAGTTGCAAAAGGACTTAGATTAAGTGATTGGGCAAAACAATGTCAGATGGATTTTACATGGCACTCAAGTCACAAGAAAGATAAACTGGAGTATTTTCTAAATGGTGAGAAATTAGGAACGGTGGAAAAGCAAAGAGATTTGGGAGTTCAAGTACACAAATTTCAAAAGAATTTGATAGGGCAAATAGAGAGATCTAATTTAATGCCGGAGCTGGCTTAAGGGCCTGAATGGGCTACTCTTGTTCCCTATTATTGTGATAAAATAACTTATCGTGTATTACTGCAGTAAAAAGCAAGATACAAAAATTATGGGTAAGTGTAAAAACCGTACCTTTGCTAAATGATACGTGACACAAGCTGTCATGTGTTGCAAACTTTCGGTTATTCCAAACTGTTTCCTTTGCCTGTATGCACCAGCAACGGCTTGTAGGACACACAGACATTTTATGAGAATCTGTTACATAATTATTGAAAATAGAATCATTCTTTTTGCATTAATGCATGGGAAATTTCCTCAAGCCAGTGCTATTGTATGTGTTTCGGAACAGTAAATTAAGAACACTTTGCTGAACATTGCTTCACTAAAATTGATGCCAATACCTATTTCAAGCCTGTTACCAGACAGGCATAAATATTTGGAATATGGACACATGCTACAAAATAATATTGAAAAGCAGAGAAATTACATCAAACTTGCACAAGACCTGGCAGACCTTCAATGAGGAGATGATTCAGGTACAGAATAGACACATTCCCATGAGGCCAACTGGTCTGCACCTGCTCCTCAGAGGTCCAAGCAACTACAGAATATATAGTCCCCATTCTACAGGGAAGTTTCACAGGCAAAATAGAATCACAGAATGGTTACAGCACGGAAGGATTGAAACTGACGATGGTCAATGGGGGATGCAACATAGCAACATGGGCAGCACAGTGGCGCCGTGGTTAGCACCGCAGCCTCACAGCTCCAGGGACCTGGGTTCGATTCTGGGTACTGCCTGTGCGGAGTTTGCAAGTTCTCCCTGTGTCAGCGTGGGTTTCCTCCCACATGCCAAAGACTTGCAGGTTGATAGATTAATTGGCCATTATAAATTGCCCCTAGTATAGGTAGGTGGTAGGGAAATATATAGGAACAGGTGGGGATGTGGTAGGAATATGGGATTGGTGTAGGATTAGTATAAATGGGTGGTTGATGGTCGGCACAGACTTGGTGGGCCGAAGGGCCTGTTTCAGTGCTGTATCTCTAAACTAAACTAAACTAAACTAAACTAAAAGCCTATCCCATAAACTCATTGTTTCATTCAAATAAAGAGCATGAATGGTAACCATGAAGAGCATCAAAGGAATTTCGAGTCAGCAACCTGCAAACCTCATCTTGCAGAGATTAGATATCAAGCAACCTTACAGACTAGACTGGAACATCCTGATCTCACTGCTGATTCCACTCCAGAAGAATTCTGGGAATACATCAAAGCGGCAGTACTGAATGGTACAGTAACAAAGTAATAAGCACCTAAACGATTCCCTTTGTGCAACTAAAATGTTTTCTTCTTAACATTTTCCATTAATTCTACACCTGTGGCTTCAGCAGACCTACAGGCAGGATGTTCATTCCCCTGCTCTAATACATAAGATGCCCATGGCAGATTTCCTCTGGGTTTTGAAGCCTGTAGGGCCACGCCAAAGACTGCCCCACTTGCACCTGCGCAGGAGCAGAATCAGTCATCAGGGGAGAAGGCACTGTGTGTGGCTTTGTCTGAGGGAGGAGGGCAAGGGCCGAGAAGTGGGGCACTTTGAGAAGAGCCCCCACTGCCATGAGTCTTTTCTCCATCTTCCCTCTCAGGGCCCACCTGCACTTCCTTGCTAACCAGGAGCAGGAGAGCATTTTGCTGCAAGTCAGTATAGCTTTGCTCAATGTTCCATATGTCCAGTGGGGACTCTCCACTGCTGTCTCTTTTCCAGCAGCTGCTCCTGTGATGTGCTCCTCACCTATCTATCTGAGATGCTGGAACCACTGAGGTGTATGTATCTGCTGGTGGAGGGTGTGCAGCAGTCATGTAACATGCATTCTCAGAATTCTGGTCCTACTCTGAGGACTCCTCGGGCACATTCGTCTTTTCTCCATTGGTACCGTCAATGTATCTGTGGGAGCTGAAGGGCGAGGTAGTGCTGAAAGTAGGTGAGATTGGGTTCCAAATTAGTTTACTGCAGATCATGACTTTTAATGTATTGGTGACATCGATTCAACATGAGTGACAGTTGTTTGCCAAGTGGAAGTATGTTATCTAATGCTGTCTGGGCCAGCCCCCATCACTCCATTGACAACGGCCTGTACTGATGCCATCCTGCCAATTTCCAGAGCTTCCTCCTCCACCACAGTCAGGGTGGCCATGTCTGCAGGGCCATCTTGGTTCTTTGCCTCTCCCTGGAGTTGTTAGCCGTTTTCTCCAGCAATGGTAAAAGGCAGAGAGTAAGGAGTGTGAGAAGTGAACGTCTTGCTGAGGATGAGGGTGAACATTTGCGGAAGTCACTGTGTGGAATGGGCGCAAGAGGAAAATAGGATGAGGGTGAGTTTGAGTGTGGTCTGTTGGGAGGGAAATTTGAGAAGGAGGCTGGAAAGAAAGTAATGCATGTAACACAAGGGGCTGAATTTTACCGGGCTCCGACATCAGGGGTCGTGGCAGGGGGCGGGGAGGGGGGCCCGGAAAATACTTCAGGAAAAGGCTTGCCATGGGAAGGCCCCGCACCATATTACCAGCGGAAGCAGGGCCTCATGGCGGCCCCCCTGCCACTCAACATCGGCATCACAATTTACATATGCTAATATATGGCAAGTAATGAATTAATCACTTACCTGCTGCAGCCGGCCATCCTGTTGTGATATTCCGGTCGGTTGCTGGCACTCCCGTGCCTTTGGATCTCCATTCGGAGATCCGAGGAGGAACACTGGTTGAGAGGGGGTATCAGGGTGGGGGCGGGAGCAGGGAAACCTACTGCGATTGGTGGAGGGGATGGCAGGAAAGGGTTGAAGGTAAAAGGTTTTCAACTTTGTGGGGGGAGAAGTAAGTTTTTTGGGGGGAGAGGGCAATTAATAAATTGATTAGTCATGGGGGGGTGGTGGGAGAGGGGATTGAAACTTTTATTACATTTTTCTTTTTCATTTAATAGGTTATGTAACTTTACAACATTAAACTGAATATGAAGGGCTGGAAGCCCTTTAAAAATGGTGCAGGCGCCTGTGTGGTGGCACTGGACACCGTTGCCGGGGACGGAGCGCCCACCCCTCCCACATAATCAGGTGAGGCGGTCCGTCCTGGCCATGTAAATGAGCCACAGCGCTAAATATCGTGGTGGTTCCGTGGTGCAAATCCCGCGCATGCGCCACATCGTTTTTCCTCCTCAGCTGGTCACCGTGTAGCTGGAGGGAAAGACTGTGCCCTCATCATGGTAAGCTCGTGGAACATGCAGCAGACTGCCGCAAATCTTGACATGCACGCAGCTGAGTAGCCCAGAGCAGTCCAGGCAGCGTTGTTTAAGCATTCCGTTGGGCTGCTCAATCACATTTCATGTGGCTGCAGAGTTTTTGTTACATGTATGCTGCCTACATGTGTGTGGGGTGTGCATTGGTATCTTGAGCCATATTGTCAAAGCATAGCCCTTGTCACCCAGTAGCTACCATCTGTCTTTTCATAGTGGCTCAAATGGAGATGGGCAGCAGATGGCTGAAGTACGAAGGCATTGTGACTGTTGTCATGATACTGGGCATTGATCTGCATGATATATTGCGTATGGTTGCACATCAGCTGGACTTGAGGGAGTGAACAACAAAGGAAGGGAGGAAGAAACCAACATAGCTCCGTTCTAGTCCAGCTGTCTGTAATTGACTCACCTGACTGCGATACAAGGAAATGCAACCCCAATTCCCCATTCGCCAACAATTACCTTCCCTCTGTTATTAACCATCAAAGTAAATGCTTGGCCACAGAGTTGGCATGCAGCTCCCACAAGACGACATGGGTGCAGTTAATTGTAACCTGCACCATGGGGAAGTCTCCAATTCTCGCAAAGACATGTGCTTGCTCCATCTGTTTCTCTCTGGCAAGAAGGAATGGAGTGTATTCAGCCCTTTTGGAATATAGAGCTTCAGTGACCTCCCTTATGCAACATTTCACTGCAAATTAGGAGACGTTACAAATATTGCCTTCTTTGACCTGGATACTGCCAAACACATAAAAGTTCATGGCCATGGTCACCTTTAGAGCTACAGGCAATGCCTCGTTGCCTTGATCCGAGGTTACAGTTATGGCTGCAGCAGGTGGTAAATTTCAATGAGGATTTCCTTATTGAAGTGGAGACGTCAGACACAGAGTGAGATTTTAATTCATTCAAGATCCACACACTTGCAGAGCGTTAAAATTGGGCCCACTGTTCATTAGGAGAATTACTCCCTGGTTGGATACTGCATCCTATTGAAAGCCTTTCTTCCCCACACCCCAACCCACCCCCAACTCCTTCCTCTTCCAGCAGCTTGTCCTGTTCTATCTTGCCTCTGCTCATTCTCCCTGACATGTTGTGGCCCGAGAATGCAAACTATTGCACCCATATCTGGGACCAAGTGGTTTGTGCAGAATCCTTGAAGTCGGGACAAAATCCTACAATACGTGCCATACCATTCCACCATTCCTGTAGAGTTCAGCAACTTTAAATAACTCTGGAAACCATCGAACGGTTCTACAATCATGGCAACAGCCAGTGGAAATCAATCAGCAACTAACCTAAAGGTAGCTGATGATCCCTTTAAATGCGTTGGTGGGGGGTTGCAGGTGAGTCGTTACTGCTGCGGAATGTGTGTACAGCTGTGCAAGGTTAAGAGAGGGCGTTAGCTGGAGCACGAGCTCCAAAATGGCAGTGCTGGTGTCAATTCAGTGTTACCCGCTGACTGACATCACAATCTACCTATTCTGCATACTTCTGGAGATCACTTCCTGCACCCGTGCTAAACCCATCCTCACTAAAATGGCATCCAGTGCGGCTAACACTGGAAGTGTACTCAGCACTGAAAATGCATTTTGGAAAGAAAAAGACTTGCATTTATTTAGCAACTTTCACAACCACAGGACATCCCAAAGTGCTTTACAGCCAATGAAGTCCTTTTGAAGTGTAGTCACTGTTGTAATGTAGGAAAATGGATGCAATGGCACACATAGCACCAAAAAAACGAGCACAATAGAGCCAAATTTTGTGGCCCTCTTATTTTTCATGCATTCTGACCTGCACAACGGAAGTTGATGGGATTCTATGAAAGATCATAGGTGCAAGAAGTCCGTAGCACTGGACAACAGCCTGCAAAGCTTGATTGGCATCGTTGATCCAACCGGCAATTTCAATGGCCACCAGAAGTCTTTCACATTTAGCCAGTCTACCAAGCTGAAAATTAAAACAATAGGTTAGTAACCAATGGAGCAACTCTGCTTTGATTTCAAACACAAAACTGTGTTTTTATTCAGAGACTGTGACAGTCTAGAAATAATCTGATTTCTTTGCCTTAGATATAGATTTTGACGGTACTTGAAAGGATTAATGATACAAATTATCACCACTGTAAAAAGAAAAGTGAAGCACGTTCAGAAAACTTTAATTGATACAATATTAAAAAGGAACATTTGCTTGAATTAGCAAATAGTTAGAACATGGCATGCCTTTGTTTTCTCTTGCCAGACTCTTGTTTTGAATTCATGCTTTTTGTACTCACTGTTAAATTTGAGAAGTCCAGTATTGGATTCTGCTGCTAATTTGTGAATCATAGAAGTTAGAGCTGTACGACCGACAGATAGGGACTAAGTAAGAGTCTTTCACTAACCCTTATATTTTAATTAATTTGACAATCTGTCCAAATTGGAAATTTTGATCCTTCCTTTTCGTTTAACTCGAATATTTGCAATCCAGTAGCTAAATGATCAATTTTAGATTCCTGCCTGAAATTGTGGAGGATTTGACTGGACTAGAGCCTCAAAGAGTCAGCAAAGTAACTTCATTTCTTCTAACTTAAAAATGTTATAAGTGCTTTTTCTACTAAAAACAAACAGATGATACAGATTTTTCACCCAACTTGGTCAAATATATTCACCAATATAAACAAAAGAACATCTAATTTTCAGTCTGATTGAACACTGTGTATAAAAGATACCATTACCACGCAAGCAAAATGGTCTCGAGTTTCTTTTAAGTCACAGTGGCAGTGGAACTTTGGTGGGCCAAGGGCGAGACTGGACTTAACCCTGTTTCTTTTCTGTGTCCCTGATTCTGCATTGCTGGAGAGCCCACTTTGGGGGTGGAGGTGACGGGTGCAGCGGAAATTGTTGCAATGCTTTGCCACAGCATCAGCAGTCGGTAAAAGATTGGAAAAAAACTTAAAAGATTTTGAAGTTCATGTTTTACCGAAAGTACAATTGAAAAATTGGGCATTTAAAATTTAAATAAAGCCCTGTGACCCATAACAACACTGGTTGCCAGGGTTCTGTACGTGGTCCTAGCACCCAGTGTTGCTATGGTACATGTAATGTAAAATACATTATCTATATTTGGGAAAATTTACTATATGGCATTTCTGGTGGCAAATGCCAGAAGCTAGTCAAGTCACAGGGAGTTGCTGGAACACCTCTATATCCAATTTTCCCTAATCTGACAGGAAAATCAGCCACAAACACAAAAATAAAATACTGCAGATGCTGGAAATCTGAAATAAAACAGAAAATGCTGCAAATTCTAAGCAGGTCAGGCAGCGACTGTGGAGAGAGAGTTAACTCTCCACTTGTTGGAGTCATACTTAGCACAAAGAAATATGGTTGTGGTTGTTGGAAACCAATCATCTCAGCCCCAGGACTTCACTGCAGCAGCTCCTCAGGGTTGTGTATTAGGCCCAAAAATCTTCAGCTGCTTCATCAATGACCTTCCCTCCAACATAAGGTCAGAAGTGAGGATGTTTGCTGAAGAATGCACAATGTTCATTACCATTCGCAACTCCTCAGATACAGAAGCAGTCCATGCCCGCGTGCAGCTCGACCTAGACAACATTCAAGCTTGAGCTGATAAGTGGCAAATAACATTCATGCCACACAAGTGCCAAGCAATAACTATCTCCAACAAGAGAGAATCTAACCATCTCCCCTTGAAATTCAATGACAATACCATCACTGAATCCACCATCAACATTCGGGGGGGGGGGGGGAGCGGTGGGTGGGGGGGTTACCATTGATCAGAAACTGAACTAGATCCATCATATAAATACTGTGGCTGCAAGAGCAGGTCGGAGGCTGGAAACTCTGCACATTTAACTCACCTCCTGATTCCCCAAAGCCTGTCTACCATCTGCAAGGCACAGAGTACCCAGATCCTAATTTCCTGAATTTCTGTCACACTCACAGCAGGGAACAGCCTTTCCTGCCCTCGGCACTGTCATTGGGGCATGGAGCCTCCAGCTCCAATGGCTCCCCAGCCTGTCACAGAGATGCCGCCTCCAGTGAGCTGGCGGTCTCCGCTTGCAGCAGGGGGCCGCTCTGCCGACAGCAAAATGCCGGTGAGGCCGCAAAATCACCCCTAATTGGGTAATTAGCCAATTAACCATCTTTATTGGCTGCCCACCTCCGTGAAGCAGCAGCCAATATTCCCAACCCACCCTGGGAAAGATCCCTGGTGGCAGGAATGCATTGTAGAGCCGTCCAGACACAGCTCCCCACTATTTTCCTGGCAACCCCTTCGCCTCTAAGTCCACCATTGTGGGGCTGGGAAAATTCAGCCCATTATGGGGGAGGAGGTGGTGTAGTGGTAATGTCACTGGACTAGTAATCCAGAGACCCAAGCTAATGCTCTGGGACAAGTTTCAAATCCCATCATGGCAGGTGGTGAAATTTGAATTCAATCAATAAAAACCTGGAATTAAAAGCTAGTCTAATGGTGACCATGAAACCACTGTCGATTGTTGCAAAAACCCATCTGGTTCACTAATGTCCTTTAGGGAATGAAATCTTCTGTCCTTACCTAGTCTGGCCGACATGTGACTCCAGACCCACAGCAATGTGGTTAACTCTGAAATGCCCTAGCAAGTCACTCAGTTCAAGGGTAATTAGGGATGGGCAATAAATGCTGGCCTAGCCAGTGACACCCATATCTCACGAACAAATAAAAAGATGGGCTGGATTTTACCAGCCCCCCGACGTCGGGGTCATGGCGGGGGTGGGGGCCAGAAAATATCTCCGGGAGAGGACTGCCACGGGCCTCGACGCCGGGAAGGCTTGCCCCATTTTATCAGCAGTGGCAAGACCTTGGGGTGGCCACCCTGCTGCTCGGTGACAAACACTTAATTTAAATATTCAAATAAATGTTAACTCGCGAATAATTACTTACCTCGTCGCAACGGCCATCCCACGCCGATATTCCAGCTGGCTGCCGGAACCCCCGTGCCTTTGGATCACCGTTCAGAGATCCATGGCAGAACACTGGTGGGGAGGGGGGAGGAGTGAAGTTTTCAGGGCAGTTGGGGGCAGGAACGGCAAAAGCTAACGCAATTAGTTGAGGGGATGGTGGAAAGGGGTTGAAGGTTAAAGTAAAGAAAGTTCGGGCGGGAAGGTCGGGATCGAGAATGTACTTTATTTGGGGAAGAGGACAAATAATAAAATGATTGTTCATCCGGGGGATGGCTGAGGGGATTGGAAGTGTGAATAAATTTTTATTTTAATTTCTTTCCAAACCTGTGCCTTTAAACATTTCAATGAAACGGAAGGGCCTGAAGCCCTTTAAAAATAGCTCCAGTATCTGCTTGGCGGCGCCGGACGCTGTTGCCGGCAAAGCGGTGCCCGCCTCCTCTACGTCATCAGGGGCGGGCATTCCGCCCTCTCCATGTTAATGAGCTGCCGTGCAAAGTATCGCGGCAGTTCCGCGGCGCACATCTTGTACATGCTCTGCACCCTTTTTGAAGCTCGCCGCCGAGATTGGCAAGCTGTAAAAGTTGCCCTCTGTTTCTCTCTTCACAGATGCTGCCTGACCTGCTGAGTATTTCCAGCATTTCTGCTTTTATTTAGGAAAATCAGGCATATGTTTTACAGTGAATAATTATGAAAAAATATTCTTTAATGTTTGAACTTACTGTACCTGTTGCACATATATTTAATTACCAATTCTATACTTAGTCATCAAATTTACTCCAGAACATACTTGTCCATTGTAGAGCGGTCCACTATCAGACAGAGAGTCACAGAAAACAGCTCCTTCCTTGCAACTAATATCAGAATCAATGAAGATGCTTCCCAGAAAACTCCGCAGAAGGATGGGAGATGCCAGAGATTTAGCACTATTGTTTAAGCTAAAAAATCAACAATTATGAATATGGTTAACATGATAAACACAGAGTTATGAGCTGTAGTTTTGTTCAAAGCAGTTATGTTCACTTATTTTACTGCTTACTGTTAGATACTTCAACACATTTGAATTAGTCTGCACATCTCGGCTGATGGGGTTGGAGGGGGCTGGTAAAATAGCAGGGAGCCATATCAGGACAGCTCCCTGCGCATTTCTGCCTCAGGGGCCTTTCCCGGGCAGACTGGGAACCAGGTTGGCTGCCTGCTCTATGCAAGCAGGTAGCTAATTAAGGCCCCACTTAAGGGCCATTTTGCGACAGCACCATAATCTTCCCGCTGTTGGAGTGGCCCCACACTAAGCACAGAAGCAGCCAGCTCAATGGAGACGGCCTCCTGGCTGCAGGCTAGGGTGCCATCACAACTGGAGGCTCCATGCCCCAATGAAGGGGCCACAGGAATGAAAGGCCACAAACGTGTCCGTCACTACTCTCACGGAGGGGTTTCCTCTCCAATCCAGTGGACCTACCAGCTTCAGGCCTCGTTATTTGATGACTTCAATGCAGGCAACTGAGGACGCCTCCTTGTTGAGGCTCCTGCACCCTCGCCTGCCTGTGTCAGCAACGCCCACCCGCTCAGTGGGACTGCCAGCCTGACATCACTGCGGGCCCTCTGATTGGGCCTCCAAACCTGGAACTTGAGTCCCCCAGAAAAATCAGCCCTCTGTGTCACTTTCGTCACCATTATACAAAGTCAGTTTGGCTCAATTTGCAGCACCCTTGTTTTCAAATCAAAAGGTTGTGGATTGAAGTTATAATCCAACATTGCACTAAAAATCCACAGCTTTTTTGGAACATTCCTGCTGATTGCGATAGAAGTTCAGGAAATTAGGATCTGCATACTCTGGATCCTAGCCTTCCTCACCAATTGGCCATGTTTGGGACAGAACCTCCACCACACCACATGGGGGTCCAGGATTAGACTCCAGAAATTATTTCAAGTTTGTTTTCAACTAGGCAACTTCAGCATGTTTCCCATTGGGGCAGCAGCATCTTCTCCACCCACAAAGGAGATAACCTGGACCAGAAATTCTCAGTCTCCCCTGAAATGCACGCTAGCAATATGGACACTTGCTATTGATATTTTAATAATGGAGGAGTCAAGAGAAGACCACATAAACATTTATGCCAGGATGTTAAATGGAAATCTTGTCCCTGTGGTTTGCTGGTCAACATCATCAAAACACATAAACTAGTCAATCATTCAACTGTTGTCTGGGATCTTATTTATTTAAATTAACAGCTTTGCTTTCAATAATATCCTGTTCATGCAGTCTAGGGAATAAGGCCGATGAGCTGAGAGCATAGTTTGACACATGGAATATGATCTTATAGCTATTACCAAGACATGGCTCAAAGAAGGGCCAGAATGGCAGCTCAACATTCCTGGTTACAGGGTTTTCAGACGAGATAGAGAGCAGGATAAAAAAGGAATGTCAGAGATGGTCGTAATATTGATTAAAGCAATAATTATAGCGGTGAGGAGGGATGATTTGGTAGAAGGATCATCAAATGAGGCCAAATGAGTTGAATTGAAAAACAAAAAATCACTCCACTTGGAGTGTAGTACAGACCCCCAAACAGTCAGAGGGAGATAAAAGAGCAAATATGTAGACAAATCACTGAGAAGTGAAAAAACAATAGGGGAGCAATAGTGAGGATTTCAACTACCCTTATATTAACTGGGATAGAAGTAGTGTGAAAGGTTTAAAGGGAGCAGAATTCTTCAAATATATTCAGGAGAACTGTTTTAGCCAGTACGTAGCAAAAGAGAGCAGGCAGTTTGGCACCTAAATTTAGGGAATGAAGTTGGGCAAGTGGAAGGGATGGTAGCAGTTGGTGAGCACTTCACTGGAAGTAATCATAATTCAGTTAGATTTAGGGTAGTTATGGAAAAGGACAAAGACGGACCAGGAATAAAAGTTCTCAATTGGGGAAAAGATTAATTTTACTAAGCTGAGATGTGATTTAGCTAAAGTGGACTGGGAACAGTTACTTGAAGGTATCAGATCAATGGCAGGCTTCAAGGAAGAGATAGTGAGGCTTCAGAGCAAGTATATTCCCTTAAAGAATAAGGGAGGAACTCACAAATCCAGAGCACCCTGGATGTCAAGGGCTTAAAGGAGAGGATAAAGAAAAATGGGAAGCTTGTGACAGATACTGAAGGCTCAATATTGCAGAAAACATAGAGGAGTATAAAAAGTGTAGGGGTGAAATTAAAAGGAAATTAGAAAAGCAAAGAGAGGGCATGAAAATATATTCACAAGTAAAATCAAGGAAAACCCAAAATGTTTTATAAATATAATAAAGAGCAAGAGGATAACTAAAGAAAGAGTAGAGCCTAGTAGGGACCTTAAGAAACGTGTGTGGAGGCGGTAGACATTGGCATTGTTCTTAATGAATACTTTGCATCAGTCTTCACAAAAGAGTGGGACGGTACAGACATTGCAATCAGGGAAGAGGAGTGTGAAATATTACATGACATTAACATAGTGAGAGAGAAAGTATTAAGGGGTTTAACATCTTTAAAAGTGAATAAATCCCTGGACCGGACGAAATGTATCCTAGGTTGTTAAGGGAAGCAAGAGAAGAAATAATGGAGGCTCTGACTATCATTTTCTAATCCTCTCTGGCTACAGGTGTAGTGCCACAGGACAGGAGGACAGCTAATGTAGTACCATTGTTTAAAAAGGGAGAAAGGGATACACTGAGGAATTATAAGCCAGTCAGCCCAACCTTGGTGGTGGGAAAATTATTGGAAAAAATTCTGAGGGACAGGATAAATATTCATTTGGAAAGACATGGATTAATTAAATAAAAACAGGAAGTGCTGGAAATATACAGCAGGTCTGGCAGTATCTGTGGAATTCAGCATCCACAGTATTTTACTTTTATTTTACAAATAGTCGTTTGGTAATACAGAACTTGAGAATTGCTGAAAATAGAGACATGTTGTTGAAGCTTTTCGGCTTGCACTCATGTAAGGGAAAACAACAACTTATACTGCATGAGAAGAGAGTGCTGATTGGTTGGCAAGTGAACTCTGATTGGTAGAGGCGTTGCCATGGAGAATGCACCAGTTTATGGTGACTGACAGTTAACTGCCAAGCTTTGTTTGCCAGTGTGATGCTAAGTATATAGGCCGTACATCCCAGAGACTGGTGGATCGTATCAAACAACATGTCCCTTCCACTGTTTGCAATGGGCAAGGTACAGGCCTTACCCAACCAGTCTGTGCTTGCAAAACCCAAAATACAGTGTCCAACATTAGATGTGATTCCCCAATTGGACAACATTTGCTAAATAATCTGCAGTGTTCTCAGAATTACGCTGACAACCAATTTAAGATTGTCAATAGGGCTCGCAGTGTGGCGCATTTGCGCGTACTGGAAGCTACATATATTAATATACAGGTCCTATTCTTTGCGGACTGAAAGAATATGTACACACATTGCGCCTGTTTCAGCTGAACAAAATAAGTGGCAGCCTTTCACTGGTTCATTCCTCAGGCAATGCCTTGACCAATCAGAATCAAGCTGCCTGATTTAAATTTCAAACAAAGCTTGGCAGTTAACTGTCAGTCACCGTAAACTGGTGCATTCTCCGTGGCAACACCTCTACCAATCAGAGTTTACTTGCCAACCAATCAGCACTCTCTTCTCATGCAGTACAAGTTGTTGTTTCCCTTACATTGGTTATTCTTGTGAATTTGTTTGTTGGGTGGCACAGTGGTGCAGTGGTTAGCCTCACAGCTCCAGCGACCTGGGTTCAATTCTGGGTACTGCCTGTGCGGAGTTTGCAAGTTCTCCCTGTGAACCGCGTGGGTTTTCGCCGGGTGCTCTAATTTCCTCCCACAGCCAAAGACTTTCAGGTTGATAGGTAAATTGGCCATTATAAAATTGCCCCTAGTATAGGTAGGAGAAGGTGGGGATGTGGTAGGAATGTAGGATTAGTATAAATGGGTGGTTGATGGTTGGCACAGACTTGGTGGGCCGAAGGGCCTGTTTCAGTGCTGTATCTCTAAATAAAATAATTGTCCTGATGAGTGCAAGATGAAAAGTTTCAACAACATGACTATATTTTCAGCTACTTAATTTACAGATTAATCAAAGACAATCAGCATGGATTTGTTAAGGGAACGTCTTGTCTAATTTACATGATTGAATTTTTTGAGGTCGTAACAAGGAGGTTGCTACATTTGATGTAATCTATATGGATTTTAGTGAGGCTTTTGATAAGGTCCCACATGGCAGACTGGTCACGAAAGTAAAAGCCCATGGGAGCCAAGGAAAAGTGGCAAGTTGGATCCAAAGTTGGCTCAGAGGCAGCAAAGGGTAATGGTCAATGGGTGTTTTTGTGACTGGAAGGCTGTTTCCAATGGGGTTCCACAGGACTCAGTACTAGATCCCTTGCTTTTGTGGTATATGTGAAAGATTCGGACTTGAATAAAAGAGTATAATTTGCAGACGGTAGAAATATTAGCCATGTGGTTGATAACGAAGAAGAAAGCTGTGGACTGCAGGAAGATATCAATGGATTAGTCAGGTGGGTGGAACAGTGGCAAATGGAGTTCAATTCGGAAAAGTGTGAGGTATTGCATTTGGGGAAGGCTAACAATGCAAGGGGATACGCAAATTAATGGTAGGATTCTGAGAAGTATAGAGGTACAGAGGGACCTTGGACTGCATGTCCACAGATCCCTGAAGGTGGCTGGACAAGTAGATAAGGTGTCAATAAGGCATATGGGATACTTCCCTTTATTCATCGAGGCATAGAATATCAGAGCTGGGAGGTTATGTTGGAACTATATAAGATGCTAGTTAGGCCACAGCTGGAGCACTACATGCAATTCACTGCACTATAGGAAAGATGTGATTGCACTAGACAGAGTACAAAGGAGATTTATGAGAATGTTGCCTGGACTGGAGAATTTTAGTTATGAGGAAAAATTGGAATAGCTAGGGTTGTTTTCTTTGGAACAGTGGAGGCTGAGGGGAGACCTAATTGAAGTGTATAAAATTATGAGGGGTCTGGATAGAGTGGATAGAAAGGCCCTATTCCCCTTGTTTGAGGGATCCATAACTGGGGAAATAGATTTAAAGTAAGAGGTAGGAGGTTTAGAAGGGATTCAAGGGGAAATCTTTTTACCCGGGGGTGGTGGAGATCTGGATCTCACTGCCTAAAAGGGTGGTAGAGGAAGAAGCCCTCATAATAGTTTTAAAATATTTGGATATATACGTGAAGTGCCTGTAACCTATGAGGCTATGGACCAAGAGCCAGAATATGGGATTAGGCTGAATTGCTACTTGTCGGTCAGCACAGACACGATGGGTTGAATGGCCTCCTTCCATGCTGTAAATTTCTATAATTCTATGATTTTTGAGAGACATGTTTAAGTGATATGTAAATTTTTTTCAAAGCTTTTTAACATGGTGACATTCTTACACCAGTGCTCAGAATGCAACCTGCCTTACTACATGGAGAAACAAGGATTGAGATTATTGTTGGCAGTGTGACCATCCAAAACTTTAATCCTTAAAAGGAAGAGGTATTTGTTACATAGAGTCAGAAGAAAGAATGTTGATCTGCCGCACAATCTCGAGTAGAAATGTGGCAGTGTGGGCCTAATGCCCAAGCACCTAATTCATAACTGAACCCAACAAATGTTTAGGTGTTAGCCTCATTTAAATATCTTGGGGGCTTCCAGCAGTGTTCCTGCATCTGATGGGAACTACCTCCTGATCCCTTGCTCATATTCCCACCAAACTCCTGACCACCCAATTTCTCTAACCCCCCTTCGGCCCCATCTCCAATCTCCCTTTCCTCTCCAAAGTCCTTGAATTTGTTGTCCCCTCCCAAAACGTTGCTCATCTTTCCCAGAACTCCATGTTTGAATCCCTCCAATCAGGTTTCTGCCCCGTCTCAGTACCCAAATGGCTCTTATCAAAGTCACAAGTGACCTCCTAAGTGATTGTGACAAAGGTAAACTATCCCTCCTCTTCCTTCTCAACCTGCATGTAGCCTTTGACATAGTTTCCCACACCATCTTCCTCCAACTCCTCTCCTCCGTCATCCAGCTCAGTGGAACTGCACTCACCTGATTCCATTCTTATCTATCCAGTCATAACTAGAGTATCACCTGCAATGGATTCTCTTCCCATTCCTGCACCATTACCTCTGGAGTTCCCCAAGGATCCATCCTTGGTTCCATATTTTTCAGCTACATGCTGTGCTTGAAGACATTACCCGAAAACAGAATGTCAGGTTCCATATGTACATGGATGGCATGCAGTTTGACCTTACCACCACCTCTCTCAACATCTTCATTGTCTCTCAATTGTCAGGCTGCTTGTCTGACATCCAGTACTGGATGAGTGGAAATTTCCTCCAATTAAATATTGGGAAGATCAGAGCCAGTGTCCTTGGTCCGTGCCACAAACTGCATTCCCTAGCCAGCGACTCCACCCCTCTCCCTGTCTGGGGATGAACCAGACCATTCACACTCTCAGTGTATTATTTGAAAATGAGATGATCTTTTAACCACATATCCATGCCTTCACCAAAGCTGCCTACTTCCACCTCCATTTCATCATCTGATTCCGCCCTAGCTTCAACTCAACTGCCACTGAAACCCTCATCCATGCTTTTGTTACCTCTAGACTTGAGTCTTCCAACGGTCTCTTGGCCAGCCTCCCATCTTCCACCCTCCATTAACTTGAACTCAGTCAAACCTCTGCTACCCATATCCTAACTTGTATTAAGTCTCGTTCACCTATCACTCCTATGCTTGCTGACCTACATTGACCTACAAGATGGTTGGGCCTGGGAAATTCCTGCAGCGACGTCCAGGGCTGAGATGATTGACCTCCAACAATCACAACCACCTTCATTTGTTCTGGTCTGACTCCAACCAGTGCAGAGTTTTCCTCTTGGTCCCCATTGACTTCAATTTTACTCGGGCTCCCTGATGCCACACATGGTCAAATGCTACCTTGATGTCAAGGGCAGTCAGTCCCACCTCATTTTTGGAATTCAGCACTTTCTTCCACATTTGGACAAAGGTTGTAATGAGATCTGGAGCTGAGTGGCCCTGGCAGAACCCTAACTTACTGGGTCTATGCCCGCCTGAAGTTCATTACTATCCACCTCATTGTTCATTCCATTTCTGAGATTTGTATCATCTGCAAACTTTGAAATTATGCCTTGTATAGGCATTGACAGCTATCAAAAAGAGCAGTGGTCCTAATATCGATCCCTGGGGAGCACCACTGCATATTTTCCTGCAGTTAAAAAAAACTACTCACTGCAATCTGTCCCTTAGTCAATTTTGTATCCATGGTGCCATTGTCTCTTTAATCTCATGAGCTTTAATTTTGCTGGCACGTCTATTACATGGTACTTAGTCAAATTTGTGCAGTGGCACACTGCAGAATAACAAAAATTGACTTTACATAAGCAAAATTCTAAACATATGAATTCATATGGAGATAAAAGTTGACCCAAAATTAGATAAAGAATTCAAGTTGTTCAGATAGGAAATGTGAGGAGATATTAAGGGTCTAGAAATTGAATAGCCCCGTTTCTTTGTGCACAGGGGTCGCAATTTGCAACCTGCCTGCACCCATGCCGATCAAGGTGGGCAACATGCAAATATGGTGTAGCCATCTCATCTGCATGATTGTAGCATAGTGTCAAGCAGGCCTGGTGCTGCTGTCTGTACCTCCAAGCTACCTGCCGTCTCTGTGCTCAGCAGGGGTGGCCAGCAGCATTGTTTGCAGAACAAGTACTTCTTAAAGGCAGGCTGTATCTGAAAGGGAAGTTGCGCAAAATATTGCTGCAATGTAAACTATTGCAAAGTGAACACCAGAGCAGAGAGAGGGTTCCAAAGGAACAGATGTGGTGCTGGTGGGCACAAAGACAGGCGGCATGGTTCCACGGGATGCCAGGATGACCACAAGGACACTCCTGAGAAGGGAGTGGCAGCAGGTGACCAGGTAGGTGAACTCCTGGAGTCAAGACCTGGCTGCAGTGCCACAAGAAGTCTAATGACCTCACACAGTGGTCAAAGTCAGTGACTGCATAATCACATGTCATCTCCTACCTACCACAACACCAGCCTCTCACACTGGTTATTGCACCATACCCCCATCACTCAGCTATCAGCAGTCTCTGGAACTCAGCACTTATGCCTAATGTTGAAATACTCCACCTCATATCAGTGCTTCCAGTTTCACACTCACCTCTCACTGCCTCCACATACACCTAGCTATTCAGTTCTGGCAGTCACATCACCAACACAGTGCTACACAACCAATGACTCTCTTATAGGACAAGCTGGCACAAAATAGAGAGGAGCACAGCAGAACTAGCAGGAAACAGGATACTTGCATCTCCTGAGTCCCACAGAAGAAACAGTTATCTGCATCATGGGGAGGGCGCTTGTGGCATCTGATATTGCAGAAAACATTGAGGATGATAGCATATTTTTCCCGTATGCTTCTTCTCAACCCAGCGTGCTCTCATGATGCTGATGGTGTGACCACAGACCTCTTGCTTCGCACTCCACCCCCATTTCCTCATGCTCTTCTGAGTTCCTGCCCTGAAACACCTAAGAACTGCTGCCTGCACAGCCACAGCAGCCTCAGGAGAAGGAATGAGAGCAACAGCACAGCATTAATGAAAAGGGACTATCACTTGAGCCACCACCTCAGATATTCACACCGCACATACCTTTGAGGCTAGTGTAGAGTTGGGATCAGCACATGGTCAGTGATCCAGGCATGAATGGCCTGCAGCCAGGCCAGGGGTAAAGGATGGATTGTTTGCCAGCTCACCAGAGGGTGGATTCACAGATGAGTTCTGCAGTGCAGGACAGAGATGAGGACCTCGATGGGTTGTCATACAGGAGACCACTGATGGGCACACACATCAAGATGCTGGGAGCATTTGCTGGTGTGCCAGATAGCCTCCTTACTGTCAAGGAGCATGGGAGAGTCCGGCTCCAAATTGACAGAGGGCATGGCACAGAGCTTGCTCTCTCCATAGCCTCTGCTCCATCTCCCTGACATGCTGCAGGCACTGCCACTGCTTTCCCCATACCTGTCACAGCCTTTGAGTGGACAGATCACCAACCCTTCTGGCCCCTGCCATGATGATGTGGAAACAATCTCTGGCAAATGCAGGAATTCACCAGAACACCTCAAAAAACACTCCAGAGTACTTCCAAACACTTTGCAATGGAAAGCATTCCAAAACATTACCTTGCCTGCAAGGTTGGGTGCCTGGCCCTTTAAATAACAGCACAGGGCCCATCTTGCTGCTTCACACTTGTTATTTGCAGAGTGAACAATGGAGAGGCTGCCGACACATTCGCTGATCAAATTTGGAATCTTAGTATCACATCAGTTGGTTGGGTTATGTGACATCAGGATAGCGTCCATTCAAGGACTTCCGGAACACGTAGGAGATGCCCTTGTGTCCGCCGATATCATTCAGCAACATCGTGTGGGCCGCACAGGAAGCAACTGGCAGCACGGGGCAGACAGGCAGAAGCGGGCAATTTTGCTCCCTTGATTTTTAATTAAATATCTTGAATAAAATGTATTTACATTTATTTAGTTTAAAATCTGCTTTCAATTCTGAATGAGATACTAAAATACTGCTTCCAAAGGCCAATGATATTCAAATTAATCTTCTTTGGCAAAATAAATTGTACATGGAGTGGGAAAAAAGAGTCCTGGAATTTGTAACAATTGTACCTTTTCTGAGTGATGCACCAATCAGTCTTGTCAGAAACAAACCATTTATCTGATGGTGGTGGAGATGCCTGTGAAACAAAGTGCTTCCATAAAACTGAGAAAGCTGCCTTTGCCACTGGATAATGTCCCAACTGATATGCAGCCTAAAAACAAACATTAAGTTAAAATTACAATTTAATTAGAATACAACATTTTTTGGAAAAAAATTTTCAAATGATTCTGTGACAGAGGAACAGCAGTTTTTTAAATAAAATCCCCCTCCCTCCCCACCGTTCGTCGGGGCCCCAGCTCTTTAAAATAGACATAGGAACATAGGAAATAGGAGTAGGAGTAGGCCACTCAGCCTGTCGAGCCAGCCATGCCATTCAAACAGATCATGGCTGATCATCTACCTCTATGCCATTTTTCCCCACTATTCCCATATCCCTTGATGTCATTAGTCTCCAGATATCTATCAATATCGGTCTTGAACATGCTCAACGATTGAGCTTCCACAGCCCTCTGGGGTAGAGAATTCCAAAGATTCACAACCCTCTGAGTGAAGAAATTCCTCCTCATCTCAGTCTTAAAAGGGCTGCTCCTTATTCTGAAACTGTGTCCCCTGGTTCTAGACTCAGCAGCCAAAGAAAACATCATATTCACATCCACCCTGTCACGCCCTGTAAGAATTTTGTAAGTTTCATTGAGATCACCTCTCATTCTTCGAAACTCTAGAGAAAACAGGCCCAGTTTCCACAATCTCTCCTCCTAAGAGAATCCTGTCATCCCAGGGATTAGTCTGGTGAACCTCTAATGGTGGTGCTGCCAAGGATGCTGAACTCTCTGATTGGGCCAGCAGCTCTTGGAGGCGGGCCACCGTCCTTAATTGAATGGCGGCCCATCGGTGGCCTCTTAATTGGCTGCTGCTGATAAAATGTCACCCCAGTCTGCATGGGATTGGGTCCCACTTTTGGTCGCAGGAGCGGACTTCTTAGCTCGATAGAATTCTGCCCATTGTAGCAGCAAATTAAGGAGCTTCTATCCCTCAGCAAAAAGATAGCAATAATATTCAGAATGGCAGAGACCCAAGACCTAGGTCAGACTGTTAAATCAAGGTGTAAGTAGTACTATTACATTAACATTGTCAGGAAACCCCTCCATGCCAAATGGGAAATATTCATTTCATCGGTTGGAAACTTACAATAGATTTTTAATGGAAAAATCCTACAAGTTAACTTTTTAAAAAATAGCAGCCAAGATGACCACGGCAATCTACATGTGAAACACTGGGAGACTGAACTGAAGACGAGAAGGCTAACAACAAAGAAGAACAATGGCTTGCTCAAAGTGATTGAATTACTAGAATGGCTTTATTAGCACGGCTGTCATGGCTATTCCCACCCATTGACTTTGAAAGAGCCAAACCCTCCAAGTGTGACTGGACATCCTAAGACATGTAGTACCTTGACTTTCAGAGAAGATTCCAGAAAAAATCTCATTAATAAAAAGCACTGTGGTAGAACCATATGACTGCTTACGCAGCTCTGAAGAAACTGTACATTTTGTCACACAGACTGCAGACAGCAATAACTGAAATGCCAGCAATGAAGCAGGCTCTCTCTTTCTCTCCCCAGAAAATATCAAGAGAAGATCCAGCGGCAACTGGGAACCCACCCGCACCACCCCACACCCCCCAAGCCTACAGACCGCTACAGCCAGCAACCAGGAAATGAGAATCAACCCTGCCCGACCTTCTGCCTTCAGGAGCCCTGAGAAAAGCAAGCCAACCACCGTGCGCATAGCCCAGCGAGGACATCAAGGCAACAACTTCAGCCGAGGACTACTGGACTCACATGCTGCATTTAAATTCCATTTATTCCAGACTTTAATCCAACCACCAAATCTGTTTCCCTCTATAATCTATTTGTGTGTGTGTGACTCTTGTGTGAATGTGTGTGTGTGAATGTGTAGCATATTTTTAGTATTTTAAATCGGGTTAGAGTGTTAAGTGTAATAAATTTACCTCTTTCCTATTTAAACTCAAGAAAACCTATCTGATTGGTTATTTTATAATCACGTTAGAGGAACAAGAGCAAACGCTCACTGAGGTGGTAAGTTCAACCACTGTGTTAAAAAAGGATAAACCCTGTTGCAGTCAAACAAGAGAAGGGGCGAAAGTGGAGACTGAGACCCCCTCCTCACCTGGCCGTATGAGAAATTTGGGGACGATTGTCCGGGGTTGTAACCCAAAGACAAATGAGAAATTGGAAGTGGGAAACCAAATTGATCCTGATATAAAAAAACTCTTGTGTGAATGTGTGTGTGTGAATGTGTAGCATATTTTTAGTATTTTAAATCGGGTTAGAGTGTTAAGTGTAATAAATTTACCTCTTTCCTATTTAAACTCAAGAAAACCTATCTGATTGGTTATTTTATAATCACGTTAGAGGAACAAGAGCAAACGCTCACTGAGGTGGTAAGTTCAACCACTGTGTTAAAAAAGGATAAACCCTGTTGCAGTCAAACAAGAGAAGGGGCGAAAGTGGAGACTGAGACCCCCTCCTCACCTGGCCGTATGAGAAATTTGGGGACGATTGTCCGGGGTTGTAACCCAAAGACAAATGAGAAATTGGAAGTGGGAAACCAAATTGATCCTGATATAAAAAAACTTCAATACAGGTTTTCTTGTGGTTTTTGCTGCTAGAGGACTAACATGTACTAGCATCTGAGGCCAGTACCTTCCCAAGTCAGGGTGAAGTAACCTCGGATAAGTTAAAGGCCATATCTATTGAAGAGTTGAGGAATGTAGATGGGCAGTTTGGGATTACTTTCCATACAAAAGCTAAGAAATCCAAAATCCTAAGACTTGTGGCCAACCATTTTTCACTTGAACCTAAAGATACAGAAACAGGATTGAAGTCAGACACAGACAGGGTTATGTTAGCTAAAATATAATTAGAACAGAGGAAATTCAAATTGGAATTCCAGAGGGAAGAGAGGAAAAAAGAGAGGGAAAGAGAGAGGGATGAGAGGGAAAGAGAGAACTTCCCAGAAGGCGAAGGAGGAAAGAAAGCTAAGGTGGCTTGAATTAACTAGGGGGCAACACAGTAACCCTAGTGAAAGCACGGCTAGTAAGGAACCTTCCCTCAGCTCAGGGCCGTGTGTTGAGCTCTTAAAGTTCTCCCAGTTGATTCCAAAGTTCAATGAGGGAGATGTGGAAGCATTTTATGTCACTCTTGAAAAGTTTGCAAGACAGTTGAAATGGCCAGCCAAGAGCTGGACTCTGTTGTTGCAAAGCAAGCTAACAGGAAAAGCCCATAAGGTTTATTCACTGTTGCCAAATGAAAGTTCATTAGATTATGAATTGACTACAAATGCTACCCTAGGGGCTTATGAGCTTGTACTGAAAGCATACCGCCAGAAATTCCGAACCCTCTGGAAACAGCATGATCAACCTTACCTTGAGTTTGAAAGAGTTAAGCAGCTGGCTTTTGACCTGTAGCTAAGGGTTAGGGTTAGGGACTATTGCACTCACACACTACATTTAAATTCCATTTATTCCAGACTTTAATCCAACCATCAAATCTGTTTCCCTCTATAATCTATGTCTGTGTATGTGACTCTCATGCGAATGTGTGCGTGAATGTGTAGTGTATTTTTAGTATTTTAAATCGGGTGAGAGTGTTAAGTGTAATAAACTTACCCCTTTCTTGTCTAAATGCAAAAAAACCTATCAGATTGGTGCTTTTGCAATCACATTAGAGGAACAAGAGCAAACACACACTAAGGTGGTAAGCTCAACCACTGTGTTAAAAAAGGATAAACCCTGTTGCGGTCAAACAAGAGAAGGGGCGAAAGGGAAGCCTGGGACCCCCTCCTCACCTAGCTGTAACAGGATGAACAATTGGTAAAAATGCATTCACTACATTCTGTTATGTCAGCATTCACACTTCAGTGGGGTCAGGAAGATATTTAGGGCAGAATTTTACCAGATGGTGTCAGTAGGAATGGAGGCTGAGAGGCCAGTAAGTGTTGGCACGTGTCAGCATGGCTCTCCAACGTGAACCTGTCGCCAACCAATTTTATCAGATGCGGGTGTGGGGGATGGATCAGCGGTAGACACATCTGCAGAGGACAGGTAATTTAAGGTCATTGAATAGCCAGTTGTTAGGTATTTTCCTACCTTTTTCGAATTTTACAAATGGCATAGGGGATGTAAGGCGGCTCAGACTCTTGTCCACTCAAATAAGGTGAGTTCTGAACGGCAGTTGTGTTGTGGAGGGAACTGGCAGCCATACTTTGACTCTGTCTGCTGGTTGCATCTTGAAGAAACGATGCTATCAAGTGTGGAGGTACTGCAGAGGATGGGGTCAAAGTGAAGTGTTGCTAGTGGAAAGGTGTCTCCCAGGTCCACAGCAACCACTGAAGTCAGGACAAGGTTCTTGAGAAGCTCATCACAGTGGAGGCTTCCTCTGTCTATGGGATCAATGCTTTCATATTTCAATTATATAAATAAATAAAACTCCTCCAGTGAGGTGTCCATGTTTGAACCAAGGCTGCAATGAGGTCAGGAGCTGAGTGGCCTTGGCAGAACCCAAGCTGAGCGTCAGTGAGCACATTATTGCTAAGCAAGTGCCGCTTGATAGCACTGTCAACGACACCTTCCATCACTTTACAGAAGATTGAAAAGACTGATGGGGCGGTAATTGGCTGGGTTGGATTTGTCCTACTTTTTGTGTACAGGACATACCTGAGCAATTTTCCACATTGCAGGGTAGATGCCAGTGTTGTAGCTGTACTGGAACAGCTTGGCTAGGAGCGCGGCAAGTTCTGGAGAATAGGTGTTCAGTATTCTCACCGGAATGTTGTCAGGGCCCATTACCTTTGCAGTATCCAGTGCATTCAGTCGTTACTTGATATAATGCAGTGTGAATCGAATTAGCTGAAGACTGGCATCTGTGATGCTGGGACTGCAGGAGGAGGCCGAGATGGATCATCAACTTGGCACTTCTGGCTGAAGATTGTTGCAAATACTTTTGCCTTATCTTTCACACTGCTGTGCTGGGCTCCCCCATCATTGAAGATGGGGATATTTGTGGAGCCACCTCCTCCAGTTAGTTGTTTAATTGTCCACCACCATTCACGACTGAACGTGGCAGAACTGCAGAGCTTAGATCTGATCCGTTGTTTATGAGATTGCTTAGCTCTGTCTATCGCATGTTGCTTAAGCTGTTTGGCATGCAAGTAGTCCTGGGTTGTAGTTTCACCAGGCTGACACCTCATTTTGAGGTATGCCTGGTACTGCTCCTAGCATGCCCTCCTGCACTGACCCCAGCTTGATGGTGATAGTAAAGTGGGGGATATGCCGGGCCTTTAGGTTACAGATAGTGGTTGAATACAATTCTGCTGCTGCTGATGGCCCACAGTGCCTCATGGATGCCCAGTTTTGCATTGCTAGATCTGTTTGAAATCTATCCCATTTAGCACGGTGGTAGTGCCACACAACAAGATGGAGAGTATCCTCAATGTGGAGACGGGACTTTGTCACCACAAGGACTGTGCGGTGGTCACTCCTACCAATACGGTCATGGACAGATGCATCTGCAGCAGGCAGATTGGTGAGGACGAGGTCAAATATATTTTTCCCTCTTTTTGGTTCCCCCACCACCTGCCGCATACCCAGTCTAGCAGCTATGTCCTTTAGAACTCGGCCAGCTCGGTCAGCAGTGGTGCAACTGAGCCACTCTTGGTGATGGACATTGAAGTCCCCCACCCAGAGTGCATTCTGTGCCCTTGCCATCCTCAGTGCTTCCTCCAAGTGCTGTTCAACATGGAGGAGTACTGATTCACCACTTGAGGAAGGGTGATAGGTGGTAATCAGCCAGACGTTTCCTTGCCCATGTTTGACCTGATGCCATGAGAATTCATGGGGTCTGGAGTCAATGTTGAGGACTCCCAGGGCAACTCCCTCCTGACTGTATACCACTGTGCTGCCAACTCTGCTGGGTCTGTCCTGCTGGTGGGACAGAACATATCCGGGGATGGCAATGGCGATGTCTTGGACATTGTCTGTAAGGTATGATTCCTTGAGTATGACTATGTCAGGATGTTGCTTGACTAGTCAGTGGAACAGCTCTCCCAACTTTGGCACAAGCCCCCAGATGTTAGTAAGGAGGACATTGCAGGGCTGGGTTTGCCGTTTCTGGTGCCTAGATCGATGCCGGGTGGTCTGTCAGGTTTCATCCCTCATTGGCTTCGTAGCGGTTAGATACAACTGAGTGGCTTGGTAGGCCATTTCAGAGGGTATTTTAAGAGTCACACGTAGGCCAGACCAGGTAAGGACAGCAGATGTCCTTCCCTGAATGACATTAGTGAACCAGATGGGTTTTTACAACAATCGACAATGGTTTCACGGCCACCATTTGACGAGCTTTTTAATTCCATTTTTTTTTATTAGCTGAATTCAAATTCCACCTTCTGCCATGGTCCTTTAGGAGCAATACCCTGGGTCTCTGGGTTACTACTATGCCACTGGCTCTCCTTTCTTCCTGTCGGGATCTGCAGGGGAATTGTTAGATTACATTCGTTCTGAGTTTGAGCTTTGACATGGAAGTCTGCAGGGGTGGATCCACTCCGACCTCACTTTCAGTGGTCTGTTGAGTCATCCAAATGCTGCTTACTTCAGGGTATTGTTGATTTCCTTTTCTCCTGACTGTGGGGGAGAATTCTTTGCTAATCTTCCTTTTGTCTTCTGGGACACTCCTGCTTACAGTTATTTGTCCAGATTCTACTGCACTCCCCTGCAACACTGCGACTAGGTGAGACATAACCCTCAATGTTTCTCTGTCCACTTGAGGACTTTCTTTGTCGCTGCAGGTTTCTGCAAATGCTGTTAACAGTCCTGGTGGGGTGCTTCTGTTGTCTATATTAACATAGGAAGATGTGTGGTCTAATTTTTCCAACATTTCAGGGTTGGCTGACCGGACAGTAGGGGTTTTCATTTGGGAATCCTCCCAGACGTCCTTTAACCTGTCCTCTTTGTCTTTTGCTCCACTTTCCTCTCTAACTCTCTGGAAGACCTGCGCCTGCCTGTCCCCTTTTGTTCTCAGAAGGGGTCTCTTACAATTCACCAGCCCTCAGCTGGAGGGTTTCCCAAAAGCCGGTAAAGCAATTAGGGGTGTAGATTTCACTACAGGTTGGGGCTTCCCTACAACCTGGCACCTGTGGCAAGTTTATTTTATTTATTTAGAGATACAGCACTGAAACAGGCCCTTCAGCCCACCGAGTCTGTGCCGACCATCAACCACCCATTTATACTAATCCTACACTAATCCCATATTCCTACCATATCCCCACCTGTCCCTATAGTCCCGTACCACCTACCTATATTAGGGGCAATTTATAATGGCCAATTTACCTATCAACCTGCAAGTCTTTGGCGGTGGGAGGAAACCGGAGCACCCGGAGGAAACCCACGCAGACACAGGGAGAACTTGTAAACTCCACACAGGCAGTACCCAGAATTGAACCCAGGTCACTGGAGCTGTGAGGCTGCGGTGCTAACCACTGCGCCGCCCAAGTTTTACAGTACTCCACTACATTCTTGTGGAGTTTTGGCGAGTCTTATGCGAAACTGCTGTCTTATGCAGGCTTTGGTTTCTCGTATACTGACATGTACAGCCATTGTCAACTCATGCACCATTCTTAATATTTCTTTATGGTACCTCTGCAGCACCACTATCTGGTGAACCACTGTCCACTCTTTGTCCTCAGGTCTGCGAGGAGAACTCTACTTCCTCATCAGTATCTCATTCTTTGAATTGTAGCAATCAGGGACTCCCTCTGCTTCAATTTCAGTCTGAGCAGCTTGTGCTAACTTTCTCAATACTGGGTCAGCTCGCTGTGCCTCAGTTAGGGAAGCTCCATTTAGTCCATTCTCTGGGTCCTCTAACTTTTCAAAGAAAGTTTCAGACAGATAGGCAGCATAGTTATCTATCTGCACTGCCATTTCAGTCTCCTCTGGGGGAGCTGGTTTGGCCATGGCCCATCACTACACAGGTAGGGGAATTGCAGGGGCCATTGCCTCCTGCCACTGCCCTGTCTCTCCGACCTCCGTCGGTCTCTCTTTCACTACTGGGGAAGCTATCACCTTTGCCCCCACCAGATCATTACCTAGGAGCAGGTCAATCCCATCCACAGGCAAACTAGGGACAATCCCCACAGTCACCAGCCCTGAAACTAGGTCACACTCCAAGTGCACCCGATGTAAAGGTACGGGCGCCCTCCAATACCATTTACCACCATTCTGGTATTTACTGTACTCTCTGGGGGAAAGGTCAAGCCTTTTCCCAGCAAAAGAGATCTAGTGGCCCCTGTATCCCTGAGTATTACTATGGGCTTGCTTGCCCCACTCAAGGGGTATGGGGTTACTCTCCCTTCAGATACGAAATCCTGATAACTTTCAGGGGTTCTAATAAATTTTCCTGCACCCAGTATTTTTCTGGGTCTTACTGCTGCTGCATTTAAAGCCACAGCCTGCTCGGGTGGTTTTCCATTAGGGTCTCTTCTCGTGCACTGAGCGGGTGTGCCCAGATTAACCCTACAGGCTTTCCCCATAGTTTCTAGCAGTCAGCTCTTAGATGTCCAATGTCTTATTACAATGGAAGCACAGAGGTCTCTGGTCACACTCCTACATTCAGCACTATCCTTTCTGGCTGCAGGAGGGCCCCAATGAGTGTACAAATCTTCTTTCTCTCCCAGAACTGCTTGGGTTCTTATCACCTTCTCACTCCTTGTCCTTTTCCGGTTTGAGGGGATGACTAGGAAAAGTTTTCCCCTGGGCAACCAACTTGTTAATGAGAGTGAGCTCATCAGCTAGAACTGCGGCTTGCCTCGCTCGATGTACTTTTTGTTCCTCCACATGGGTCTTTATGGAGAGGGGGAGAGTTTTTAAATTCCTCAAGGAAAATTACCTCTCTGAGGTATGTGGGCTATACTTTAACAGCCCTCAACCACTGGTCAAAAGCCAGCTGCTTACTCCTCTCAAACTCCAAGTAAGTTTGATCAACTTGTTTCCGGAGGGTTCGGAACTTCTAGCGGTGAACTTCCGGTACTAGCTCATATGCCCCGAGGATAGCATTTTTAGTCAGTTCATAATTTGATGAACTCTCGTCTGGCAACAGGGAATAAACTTCACGTGTTTTTGATCCCACACTGCTCAGCCATATTCCTCAACTCCTCCATAGATAGTGCCTTTAACCTATCCCAAGTTACTTCACCCTGGCTTGGCGAGGTACTGGCTTCAGATGCGGACATATTGTAGCACACAAACCACAAGAAAACTTGTATTGAAGTCTTTTCTCTTTTTGTTTGGGATCAATTTGATTTCCCACTTCCAATTTCTTGTTTGTCTGTGGGTCCAATCTTGGATGATAGCCCGAAAATTTCTGTTATGACCGGGTGAGGAAGGGGTTTCAGGTTCCCCCCTTGCCCCTTTCCCGGTTTGGCCATAACAGGGTTTATCTTTTAAAACAGTGATTTTAGCTTACCACCTCAGTGAACCCTTGCTCACTGTGCTCTCATTACAATTACAAATGAACCAATCAGACAGATTTTCTTACGTTTAAATAAAACAGATGTAAGTTTATTCGCCTTATCACTCTAACCTGGTTAAATGTACTAAAATTCGCAATGCAACCACGCTCACATGCATACAAGAGGCACACACACACACATAGATAGAGAGGGAAAGAAAGAATTGAGGTGGATGGGGGTTGATGTAGAGTTTGTAATAAATGGAATTCAGTTTCTGAGTGGTAATGTCCTTGATACAATGTCCATATTAAAGCTAAGGTCATGGAGTCCTCACTGGGCCTCAGTGCACAATTTCAAGCTTGCTTCTCTGGTACCAGAAGGCTGAAGAGAGGCTTTGTCTGTAGTCTTGAAATGTAGAAGCTGCCACTGTGGTTTTCCTGGGATTCTACTGGAGAGAGAGACAGACAGAGAGAAAGATCTTCTCCTTGGTGTTCGAAATGCAGTCTTTTCTCTGAGCACATTTCAAAAAACTCCAATCTTACCAGCAAGTAGTCATCTGACCATCTATTTGTTTGAAACAGCAACTTCTGGGAGGGTTATTAGATTTCAGAGACTCCCAGATATACATGGTGGGGGGGGGGGAGTTTTGTCTCTTACAAAGTCAAAAGCTGTCTTTTGATCATCACTATTGTCCAGACCAATCTTGTTATTTGAATCAAGGAGCACCCCCATTGTCTCTCCTTTCATGTCTCTCAGAATGCTAATGTGCAACTATGTTTTCAGCTGCTCAGTTCTGTTTTTTAAACAAGTTCTTTGCAATGTCCAGTAAAAGGTTTGAAGTAGTGTCCCATATAACAAAATTAATATGTTCCCATTTGGCAGGTGTGATTTCCGTCATAGGTACAAATGCTTCAAGCATTGTCTTTTGCACTGGTGTGATGGGCTCCCCCATCATTGAGGATGGGGATTTCTGTGAAGCCTTCTCCTACTGTTAGCTGTTTAATTGTCCACCACGATTCATGACTGGATGTGGCAGGACTAGAGAACTTTGATTTTAACTGCTGGTTGTAGGATCACTTAGCTTAGTCTATCGCATGCTACCTCCGCTGTTTAGCATGCATGTAGTCCTTGGAGCTTCAACAGGTTAGCACCTCATTTTGAGGTATGCCTGCAGCTGGTCCTGGCATGCTCTCTCTGCACTCCACACTGAACCAGGGTTGGTAATGGTGGTAATGGTAGAGTTAGGGATATGACAGGCCATGAGGATACAGCTGCACAGCTCACATATGGTCCAGGGAATGTTGGATGCAATCATTGCTTTACTCAGTCTCCAAGGCCACCACACCTGCCCATCACCCTCAGTGATAGGCTGCCCTGCCGTGACCCATCTGATGTCCATGGCTTTCTCCTCCATCAGTGTCACCATGACGAGGAAAGGCACTCCAACTATGGTGCGTTGATGCTCCCTGGCATTCTGAGACTGCTTATCCTGTAAACACAAATATACTTAGTGTCACACCTGACTCAATTTTATTTCTTCATGGGATGTGGCCATCGCTGGTTAGGACAGCATTTATTGCCTATTCCTAACTGTCCTCGAGAAGATGGTGGTGAGCTGCCTTCTTGAGCTGCTGCAGTCATAGGGGTGTAGGTACACCCACAGTGCTGTTAGGAAGGGAGTTCCAGGATTATGACCCAGCGACACTGAAGGAACGGCGATCTAGTTCCAAGTCAGGATGGTGTGTGGCTTGGAGCAGAACTTGCAGGTGGTGGTGTTCTCATGTATTTGCTGCCCTTGTCCTTCTAGGTGGTAGAGGTCGCAGGTTTGGAAGGTGCTGTTGAAGGAGCCTTGGTGAGTTGTTGCAGTGCATCTTGTAGATGGTACACACTGCTGCCACTCTGTGTCGGGGTGAAGGAAGTGAATGTTGAAAGTGGTGGATGGGATGCCAATCCTGGAATGTGTCGAGCTTCTTGAGTGTTGATGGAGCTGCACCCATCCAGGCAAGTCGTGTGCATTCCATCACACTCCTGACTTGTGCCTTGTAGATAGCAGACAGGCATTGGGGAGACAGGAGGTGAGTTACTTGTCGCAGAATTTCTAGCCTTTGACCTGCAGTTGCAGCCACAGCATTTATGTGGCTGCTCCAGTTCAATTTCTGGTCAATGGTAACCCCCAGGATGTTGATGGTGGGGGATTCAGCGATGGTAATGCCATTCAGTGTCAAGGGGAGATGGTTAGATTCTCTCTTATTGGAGGTAGTCATTGCCTGGCGCTTGTGTAGCACGAATTTTACTTGACACTTATCAGCCCAAGCCTAGATGTTGTCCAGGTCTTGCTGCATCTGGACATGAGCTGCTTCAGTATCTGAGCAGTCATGAATAGTGCTGAACATTGTGCAATCATCAGCGAACATCCTCACTTCTGATGAAGGGAAGGTCATTGATGAAGCAGCTAAAGATGGTTGGGCTGAGGACACTACCCTGACGAACTCCTGCAGTGTTGTCCTGAGACTGAGATGATTGACCTCCAACAATCACAACCATATTCCTTTGTGGGATAGGTATAACTCTAACCAGTGGAGGGCTTTCCCTCAATTCCCATTGACTCCAGTTTTTCAAGGGCTCCTTGATGCAATACTTGGCCGAGTAGTGCCTTGATCTCAAGGGTAGTAACTCTCACCTCACCTCTGGAGTTCAGCTCCTTTCTCCATGTTTGGACTAAGGCTGTAATAAGGTGAGGAGCTGACTGGCCCTGGCAGAACCCAAACTGAGCATCAGTGAGCATGTTATTGCTGAGCATATGGCGCTTGATGGCACTGTCGACGACACCTTCCATCACTTTGCTGATGATCAAGAGTAGACGAATGGGGCAGTAATTGGCCGGGTTGGTTTTGTCCTGCTTTTTGTGGACAGGACATACTTGGGCAATTTTTCACATTGCCGGGTAGATGCCAATGTTGTAGCTGTACTGGAACAGCTTGGCTAGGGGCGTGGCTAGTTCTGGAGCACAAGTCTTCAGTACTATTGCCGGAATATTGTCAGGGCCCATAGCCTTTGCAGTATCATGGTTTATCTGTGCTGGTCACTCTGAGGCACTGTAAATGTGCAGCACCACGCTGATGGCAATGGTGAGGAAGCCATTCAGCCATCTCAATGAAGCCTTCACCCATCACTGACCATGTGTGTGAACTGGGCGCGTCAATGTGGTCATTGCTGCCCATTGTTGTTATCTGCGTGGATCTACCACCTGGCCTCACTTTTCACGGACACCTTTTAATTTATGCTGGGCTTCCAGTTGGCAACTCTAAACGCCAATCACCTTTCCAAACTGCAGCAAGTCATGAAATCGCTTCCTGTACAGGATCCAGTTTCTTGCTGACTAACTCTGCCACCTCCGGCCATGCCTTCTTGGCCAGACTTGCTGGACTCCTCCTCCCGTCTGCTGGAAACAGGACATCTCTCCTTTCTCTTCCTGCCTGCAGGAGCACCTCCAGGGAGGCATCGCTGAATCGTAGAGAGACATTTTCTCATGCTGAGCTGTTATTTCACTGCCTCCATTGATATAAACCTCTTCTGTTGTAGCCTGTGTCTGCAGCCTGTCTGAATGCTGCACATGTGCCTTTAAAACTGGTACCTCACAGTGAGCAACCAGCATTATACCCCGTCCACCCCTTAATTGGCTGGCTCCCCTGACAGCCGCCCCTTAACTAGCTCTTCCTTGTAAAATTGGTGTGAGTGCCGCCGACTGGGATATCACAGAATTGTTACAGCACAGGAGGCAGCCATTCAGCTCATCGTGTCTGCATCAGTTCTCTGAATGAGCAATTCTCTGAATGCCGTTTCCCCGCCTTCTCCCCATAACCCTGTACATTCTTTTTTTGATTGAACCTGCCTGCATCATACTCTCAGGCAGAGCATTCCAGACCTTAACTACTCGTTGTGTGAAAAGGTTTTTCCTCATGTCACTTTTGCTTCTTTTGTCAATCACTTTGCATCTGTGCCCTCTCATTCTCAATCCTTTCACGAGTGGGAAAAGTTTTTCCTTATCCACGCTGCCCAGACCCCTCATGATTTTGAATACCTCTATCAAATCACCTCTCAGCCTTCAAGTAAAACAGTGCCAACTTTGTCAATCTAACTCCATAACTGAAGTTCCTCATCCCGAGAACCATTCTCGTGAATCTTTTCTGCACTCTCTTCAATGCTTTCACATCTTTCCTAAAGTGCAACACCCAGAACTGGACACAATACTCCAGCTGATGCTGAACTTGTGTCTTATACAAGTTCAACATAAACTCCTTGCTCTTGTACTTTATGCCCCTATTAATAAAGCCTAGGATACCGTGTGCTGTATGTACTCCCAACATCGGGTCATCCACCAGATCTGTAAAATTCAGGCCTTAGTATTTGGTCAGCTTTGTCCCCAGTATACATGGGAGGTAATTTTGTCTTTGTGCAACAGTGATAGTGAGTCAGCAGACCATTTTACGTCCCAGATAGTGACTTTATGGAGATACAATTAGGAAGAAATATAAAATGGGTGCCCGACACACTATTACACAATCACACAAAGTCAAAATTACCCCCATTCTGTCCATATAGGAACTAGTTGTACCTGACAAAGGTATGTCCATGCTGTAAGGATGGGAAGAGGATAATATGCGAGAATTGGCTTTGTTGTCTCTCCTATTCCATTTCCAATGATATTTCCATCTTCTGAGTAAGCAGCAACAGCAAAAATGTATTTTTCATTAGGTTCGAGGCCTTTTACCTTCAGTAAACACTCTCCAAGTGCAGGTACCTTCAGTTAGAAGAAAAGTGATATTATTGTTTCACACAATTTGATAGGTACAATATAGAATCTTAAAAAGATAATGCCTCATTAAAAATTACTAAATGGAAATTGTATAACACTAGGGGCTGAAATTTATGCTGCTGCCGCTGATGCAGCCCGCACATGCGGGCCAAGCTTTGTGGAGACGCCGTGATATTAAACGCAGCAGCTCATTTAAATGGCCAGGGTGGGGCGGACTGCACCCCCACTACCCCCCGCTCCCCCACCCTCCCCCACAATGTAGAGGGGGCAAGTGGTCCATCCCCGGCAACAGTGTCAGGCACCACTGGACAGGCGCCAATGACATTTTTAAAGGGCTTCGAGCCCTAGAGAGCAGTTTAAATTTTTAAAGGACGACTCATTTTTTAGAAATAAATAAAGTGATCCCAACCCTCTCCCACCACAGCCCCCCCCCACAAATAGGCTTACAAGTAATTACCTGCCCTCTCCCCCACCCGAAACATTTACCTTGTGCTGCCGAGCATTCCCCCCAAAGTTCATCAACTTTAAACTTTACCCCTTCCCACCACCCCCTAGACCAATTGGAGGAGTTTTACCCCGCTCCCCCACTCCCGCAAAGAGAAACTCATCTACTTCCCCCTCCCCACTAGTGTTCCGCCTCGGATCTCTGGATGGGGATCCAAAGGTGCGGGGGTGCCGGCCACTGGCACCAATATGGCACCGGAGAGAACGGTGAGAGTGGGTAAGTACTTAATTCATTTATTCACATAATTTTGCCAATGTAAATTTGTCTCCCATCGACAAACAGCAGGGGGCTGCCGCGATGCCTCGCCACCACCGGCAATGTCGGGCCTGGCCTTCCCAGCGTTGAGACCCGTGGCGGGCTTCTGCCAGAGGCATTTTCCGGAACCCCTCACCACGACCCCCAACTTCGGAGGGGCTGTAAAATCCAGCCCTAGATATTACAATATGATCATTAATCATCATTCAATTATTGGAACATAATTTGGCTTTCCTCCTGTACCTCTTGCCCCGTACCCTGAAGGTGAAAATCCATCAGCCGAACTTTGAGAATGCTTCCTGTTGCAGAACGGCCAAAAATGCAATACCAGTGAACCTTAACAAAAAGAGAGGAAAAGCTTTCAGCATGCTTTCAATACTTAAAAATATAAATATACAAGAATTAGTTAAATTATTTTTCCAGACTATTAAATTTGCCATACCTTATTAGGTTAACCTAATGTTATATGCTACAATGTATTTAGACAAAGAATGTGGTGATCAAGATTGAATGCCCACTGCACAGTATTCTGCACCACAAAACGTTAACCATATAGCGACAATTTAGACTTTGGAATCAAAAACATAACTTCTAAATTTGCAGATGAGACCAAATTGAGGGGACGGGGGAGAATCCTGTGGCGGGTACCTCACCTCCTGTCTCCCCAAAGGCTGTCCACCATCTACAAGGCACAAGTCAGGAGTGTGATGGAATACTCTCCACTTGCCTGGATGGGTGCAGCTCCAACAACACTCAAGAAGTTCGTCACCATCCAGGACAAAGCAGCCCCGTGATTTTCACCCCATCTACAAACATTCACTCCCTCCACCACTGATGCACAGTGGCAACGGTGTGTACCATCTATTGCAGCAAAAACAGGAAGGCAGATTATTATCTGAACGGCTATAAACTGAGAGAGGGGAATATGCAGCGAAACTTGAGTGTTCTCATACACCAGTAGCTGAAGGTAAGCTAGCAGGTCCAACAGGTGGTAAAAAAGGCAAATGGTATGTTGGCCTTCATAGTGAGAGGATTCGAGTACAGGAGCAGGGATGTCTTGCTGCAATTATACCGGGCCTTGGGTGTGGCTACACCGAGAACATTGTGTGCAGTTTTGGTCTCCTTATCTGAGGAAGGATGTCCTTGCTATAGAGGCAGTGCGGCAAAGGTTTACCAGACTGATTCCTGGGATGGCGGGACTGATGTATGAGGAGAGATTGAGTCGGTTAGGATTATATTCGCTGGAGTTCAGAAGAGTGAGGGGGGATCTCATAGAAACCTCTAAAATTCTAACAGGACTTGACAGGGTAGATGCAGGAAGGATGTCATCTCAGTCCTGAAAGGTTTACCCCGTATCCTTAGACTATGACCCCTGGTTCTGGACACCTCCACCATCGGGAACATCCTTCCTGGGATTGGGATATTTGAGGAGCCACCTCCTCCAGTTAGTTGTTTATTGTTGACCACCACTCACAACTGGATATGGCATGACTGCAGAGCTTAGATCTGATCCATTGGTTATGGGATCGCTTAGCTCTGTCTATCGCATGCTGCTTATGCTGTTTGGCACGCAAGTAGTCCTGGGTTGTAGGTTCACCAGGTTGACACCTCATTTTGAGGTAGGCCTGGTGCTGCTCCTGGCAAGTCCTCCTGCACTCTTTATTGAACCAGGGTTGATCCCCTGGCTTGATGGTGATGGTAGAGTAGGGGATATGCCAGACCATGAGGTTACTGATCATGGTTGAGTACAATTCCGCTGCTGCTGATGGCCCACAGCGCCTCATGGATGCCCAGTTTTGCACTGCTAGATCTGTTTGAAATCTATCCCATTTAACACGGAGATAATGCCACACAACACGATGGACGGTATCCTCAATGTGAAGATGGGACTTTGTCTCCACAAGGACTGTGCAGTGGTCACTTGCACCAATACTGTCATGGACAGATGCATCTGCAGTAGACAGATTGCTGAGGACGAGGTCGAATATATTTTTCCCTCTTGTTGGTTCCCTTACCACCTGCCACAGCTCTGTCCTTTAGGGCTCGGCCAGCTCGGTCAGTAGTGGTGCTACTGAGCCACACTTGGTGATGGACATTGAAGTCCCCCACCCAGAGTACATTCTGTACCCTTGCCACCCTCAGTGCTTCCTCCAAGAGGACTCCCATGGCAACTCCCTCCTGACTGTATACCAGTGTGCCGCCACCTCTTCTGGGTCTGTCCTGTAATATTCTATTATAACTAGAATAGCTTACTAGGTACTCATCAACCAGTTCCTTCCACTGCACCAAAGCAGGAATCAAATACTGAAGGGTTAAAAAAGTAGAAAAAGTAGAAAAATGGAGCACCTCCTCCCACTTTACCGAACTCGCCACTCACCAAACTTGAATCTCTACACTCAGCTTGCAATCTGTATTCTGTTTCTTGTGCAAATGCTGCATGCCTTCAGATAAAAACATTTAATTCTGTCTTTTTACCATTTTTCCCTACTGTGACCTTATTTGCTGGTGCACTCTTATGTTTGTACGCTCTGACTCTTCCTGTCACACTCTGGTAATCTTAACACGTGTCGCTACCCTGCACTATTGCCTTGTCCCTTTTCATGAACTTTCTAAATTTCCCCTCACCTGAAACCTCCACCCCCACTATTTAGTTTAAAGCCCTCTCTACAGCCCTAGTTATACGATTCCTCTAGGACCCCGGTCCCAGCGCAGTTCAGGTGACAGCCATCCCAATGGTACCGCTCCCTCTTTACCCAGTGCTGGTGCCAGTGCCCCATAAATCAAAAGCCATTTCTCCCACACCAACCTTTCAGCCAAGCAATTAGCCAGCTGATGATGTTTACTTTATGCCAATTTGCCTGTGCCTCAGGTAGTAATCCAGACATCATTAACTTTGTGGTTTTGCTTTTCAATTTAGCCCCTCACTGTTCATACGCCCTCAGCAGAATCTCTTTCTTAGTCCTACCTATGTCGTTGGTACCCACATGGACCATGACAACTGGATCCTTCCCTTCCCACTCTAAGTTTCTCTCCAGTCCTGAGGAGATGTACTTAATTCTGGCAACACTTCCAACGGAACTCACGCTCTCGACTGCAGAGAACAGTATCTAGCCCCCTAACTATACTGCCCCCTACTGCTACATTCCTTTTTACTCCCCCCATTTGAATAGTGCAGGTTGTGCTGCATGTGAACATTTGCACTTCTGAACGTATGATGGAGGGAAGGTCATTGATGAAGCAGCTGAAGATGGTTGGGCCTAGAACACTAGCCTGAGGAACCCCTGCAGAGATGTCCGAGGGCGAAGATGATTGACCTCCAACTACAACATCTTCCTTTGTGCTAGGTATGAAGAATTTTCCCCTTGGTTGCCATTGTCTTCAATTACTCCAAGGGCTCCTTGATGCCACACTCAGTCAAATGTTGTCTTGATATCAAGTGCAATCACTCTCAGTTCACCTTCAGGAACTCAGCTCTTTTGTCCATGTTTGGACCAAGGCTGTAATGAGGTGATGAGATGAGTGGCTCTGGCAGCACCCAAACTGAGCATAAGTTAGCAAGTTATTGCTGTGTAAGTACTGCTTGATAGCACTGTCACTGACACCTTGCTTCACTTCACTGATGCTTGAGAGTAGACTGATGGGGCTGTAATTGGTCAGATTGGATTTGTCCTGCTTTTTGTGGACAGGACTTAACTGGGCAATTTCCCACATTGCTGGGTCGATGCCAGTGTTATAGCTGTACTGGAATTGCTTGGCTAGGGGCACGGCTAGTTCTGGAGCACAAGTCGTCTGTACTATAGGTGGATTATGACAGGGCCTGTAGTCTTTGCTGTATCCAGTGCCTTCAGCCATTTCTTGGTATCACATGGAGTTGGCTAAAGACTGGCATCTGTGATTTATTTAGAGTGATACAGCACTGAAACAGGCCCTTCGGCCCACCGAGTCTGTGCCGACCAACAACCACCCATTTATACTAATCCTACATTAACCCCATATTTCCTACCACATCCCCACCTTCCTTCAATTCTCCTACCACCTACCTAAACTAGGGACAATTTACAATGGCTAATTTACCTAGCAACCTGCAAGTCTTTGGCTGTGGGAGGAAACCGGAGTGATGTTGGGGAGCTCAGGAGGAGGCCGAGATGGATCATCCACTCGCTATTTCTCCTGAAGCAAATGCTTCAGCCTTGGTCTATTGCACTGATGTAGTGGGCTCTCTCAACACTGAGGATGGGGATGATAGTGGAGCATCTCCTCCTGTTAATTGTTTAATTATCCACCATGTTACAATCCTCGTGGAGACCACCAACAAACAAAAAGTATTGACTACAACAATTGACCCCAATTTAGGAAACCAAACCAAACAGACAATATTTCACTTTTATCATTTTAACTTTCACACTCAAAACAAAACCAACTTGAGATGGGTCTCAAGGTTTCACTGGGCTGTCCACTCAGCATATATGGCAACAATTACAGTCATACAGTTCTTCACAACTCTGAAGTTCCTCAAGTAGATTTTTGGCTCCTCTCTTCAAGGATTTAGCCACTGTTCTTCTCCTGACAGCAGATCCCCCTCAATCCAAACTCCACGGGTGTGGTCTTCACCAAAAGGTGCACTTCTCCAGAACTTCCTCAGCTCTGCTCATGACAGTCTTGATGGCGTGGATTTACCAGTCTTCACTTTCTCTGAGTCCTTCAAACGACAACCTGTTGTCACGCACTCTGGAAGTGCGATGACATAACAATCAAAGGCTAATCTGAAGTGTTATGAAAAACAGACTTTGTCTTTAAAAAAGAATGTTTAATTTCAAAAAGTGAAGAATATTCAAAATGGCCATCGAAGAAAAGGGGAATTGGCCTTTTGTGTATTCAAATAGTCTGACAAAGACAAAGGATAAATCTTCAAAGCCAAAAGATGTTAATGAAACCCATCTTACACCTATCCTAAAAGCAATTCCAGAATTGAATGTCTTTTTCTGAAACAAAGGAGGTGTGAAGTAGCCAAGTCCTGGACCACTGCGCAATCATCATGGGGCTGAGAAGAGAATGACTCCTACCAGAAGGTGAAAGGTGACACAGTTTTACCTTAAACAAAGACAGCCAGAGTGAGAGACTGACGCAGAGGTGAAGCTACTTGTAACAGCTCGAGTTCCAGCCAAGCCAGGCCAGGAAGCCCAGTATACTGCAGTGAGAGCTAGAAGTAACCCACAATCTTTAATAGAACCTTCAATCAAGACAGAGGTCTACAATGATCTCAGGCCTACATCCAACTAGAACTTGAATCTCAAGAGAAATCAACAAGTTTAACGTAATCTTTCCCCCCCACTGAAAACCTCCTTCCTCCTTTCCTTCTGTTACAACCAGGTGAGAAAGAGATCTAGGATTTCCTTTCAGCCTTCACCTGGTCTTACTGTTACAGGGTTTTATTTTTCAACACACTTTTTTTTTAGCTCCCCCTTTGGTGAATCCTTGGTCACCGCTTTCCAATTATAAGGCAAAGAAACCAGCACAAAAAGGCTTTCATAGGTTGAAAGAAGAAAAGTTGAAATTTATTAAACAAACTCGAATTTGGTTAACACCGACGGATACATGCCGCGCCCCACACTAGCATGCATATGCGATACACACACACAAATAGAGACAGAAAAGAGAAGAAAAATCAAGTGGAGAAGTTTGAGGCAATATCTGAAGAGTTTTTGTTACAGTTATTCGAGCTCACTGTAGAGTCCTTGACTGTAGATAGATCTTGTTTTTCATTGGGGCCCAGTATTCTTCTTACACCTTGTTTGCTGTAGGAGACTTTTCTCTCTTGGGGTTCATATATCTTCAGTGGATTCAGAGACTTGTGAGAAAGAGATGGGAGCAGGCAGACAGGAGAGAGATCTTCTCAGTCTAGGAGCAAACAGACACTCTGGCCAAACTGTTCCTACAAATTCAAAAAATTTAAGCTCCCCAGCAGGTTAGTCATGTGACTAGCTGGTCTGACCATGTCCGTTTGTGTATTTGGCCACCTTAGCAGTCACCCTGGAATGCGAGCTTCCCCACCTTCAACGTCTGGTGATCAAAAGTCCATTGTGGGTTGAATGTCAGGGAATGGCTGCTTTGTCCTTCCAAACACTCTGCTAATATGCAAATGTCTTTTCCAGCCATGGCTGATCTGTTTAACAAGTCCTTTCTTAACTCCAGTAACAGTTTAAAATCAATGTTCATGACAAAATTGATGTGCCTCGTTCTTGGCAGCTGGGGGCCTACCATGACACTTCGCGGTCTTTGTCTTGAGTTTGTGTGTGCGCGAGCGAATGCGTGAGTGGATGTGGTTGCGACAATTTCGGGATAAGGTGTATTGATCAATAAACAATTGTTTTTAAAACCTGCAAGAAAACCTGTTGCTGTCTGTTTATTTCAGAAATAAAACACTATGGGGCTAGATTTTAACACAAATACACTTGCTGTGGCCAGGTGGGGAGATGAACAGCGGGAACCACCCATGTCACACCACGTGGCCGTAACAAATTGGGGTCTCAACCGGGATCTGAACTCCCAGACAAACGAGAGATTTGGAAAGCAGGAGGAAAATTGACTTCAAAAATTATGGAAAAATGAAAAAAACAGGTTTTCTTGCATTCTTTGTTTTTTCTCTACAGTGCTAGAAACAAAAGAGTTGGCCACATTTAATGCGAAGGAATTTAGAAAGCAGGGAGATATATCCCATGAGAAGTTAAACAAATTAAGTGTTAAAGATTCAGAAAGCTTAGCTACAGAGATGGGAAACAATTTCGGTCAAAAAGCAAAATGTAGCCAACCACTTTAAACTTACCACTGAACTAGAAGAAGAAAGCCTAGAATCAGAGTCTGAAAAAGTAATTGTAGGCAGAATGCAGTTACAGATGAAAAAGGAAGAATCACAGCTTCAAAAGGAAAAGGAAGAAAAGAAGTTTCAACTTCAAAAGGAAAAACAGGAAAGAGAATTTCAAAAGGAAAAGGAAGAAAGGGAGTTACAGCTTCAAAAGGAAAAAGAGGAAAGAGAGATGCAAAGTGAGGAAGCAGCAAAAAAGTTTGAGTTACAGAGACTGCAAACCCAAAATTAAAATGCTGCTCGTCACTCAAACCATATCCCCAATGCAGAGTAAAACTCTGATGTGCTGAGACACTCAAGACTAGTGCTAACATTTAATGAGGAGGAGGTTGAGTCATATTTTATCTCATTTGAGAAAATAGCTACCTGGCTAAAATGGCCAAAAGAATTCTGGACTCTCCTCTTACAAAGCGAGATTGTGGTAGGGCTCGTGAAGCTTTTTCCCTCTTATCAGAAGAATATTACTCTGATTATGAACAAACTAAAACTGCAAAACAAGCTGTGCAACAACAGATTCCATCACAACCACCATTCATGACTGGCAATACTGCAGAGCTTTGATCTGATCCTTTGGTTGTGGTACGGTTTAGCCCTGTCTATCGCATGCTGCTTCCACTGTTTAGCATGCATGTAGTCCTGTGGTTTAACTTCAACAGGTTGGCACCTCAATTTTATATACGCCTGGTTCTGCAGCTGGGATGCTCACTGAACCGGGGCGGGTCCCCTGACTTAATTGTCATGGTAGAGAGAGGGATACGCCAGGCCATGAGGTGACATTTTCTGACTGAATACAATGCTGCTGCCGATAGCCCAACAGTGCCTCATGGATGCCCAGTTTTGAGCTGCTACATTTGTTCTTAATCACATTGCTAGTGCCACACAACACAATGGAGGATATCCTCAATGTGAAGACGGGACTTCGTTGCTACAAGGACTGTGCAGTGCTTATTTCTACCAATACTGTCATGGACAGATGCATTTGCAACAGACAGATTGGTGAGGGCAAGGTCTAGTTCTCCCTCTCTCACCACCAGATGCAGCCCAGTTTGGCAGATATGTCCTTCAGGACTTGGCCAATCGTAGTGCTACCGAGCCACTCTTGGTAATGGGCATTGACATTCTCTCACGCAGGGTAAATTTTGTGCCCCTGCTACCCTCAGTGTTTCTTCCAAGGTGGTGTCAACATGGAGGAGTACTGAAACATCAGCTCAGGCTTATTGGTAGTTAGGAATCAGCAGGAGGTTTCTTTCCCAATGGTTGACCTGATGCTGTGAGAGTTCATGAGGTACGGAGGCAATGTTGAGAACTTGCAGGGCCACTCCCTTCCGACTGTAAACCACTGTGCCGCCACCTCAAGTAGATCTGATACAAGGATGGTGATGGATGAGTTTCAGACATTGGCTATAAGGTATGATCCGGTAAGTATGACTCTCTCAGGCTGTTGCTTGAGTAGTCTGTGGCACAGCTCTTCCACTTTTGGCACAAGTCACAGATGTTAATAAAGAGGACTTTGTATGTCTTTGTCACTTCCCGTGCTCAATGAATATGCCAGGGGATCCATCCAGTTTCATCCTCTTTTGATTTTACTGCAGTGGTTTGATACAACTGACTGGCTTGCTAGGCCATTTCAGGGGCTGTTAAGAGTCAACCACATTTCTGTGGGTCTAGTGTCACATGTATCCAGACCGGGTAAGAGGACATTCGTGAATGAGATGGGTTTTTATGACAATCCAGTAGCTTCATGAGAATAACTTTCTATTCCAAATTTATTAATTAATTGAATTTACGAGCATACGAATTAGGAGCAGGAGTAGTGCACTCGGCCCCTCAAGCCTGCTCCGCCATACAATAAAGATCATAACTGATCTGATTGAAACTTCAATGCCCCATTCCTGCCTACCCCCAATAACCTTTCGTCCCCTTGCTTATCAAGAATCTAACTGCTTCTGCCTTAAAAATATTCAAAGACTCTGCTTCCACTGCCTTTTGAGGAAGGGTTCCAAAGACTCAAGACCCTCTGAGAGAAACAATTTCTCCTTATCTCTGACTTAAATGGGTGACCCTTTATTTTTAAACAGTGACCCCTAGTTCTAGATTCTCCCACAAGGGGAAACATCCTTTCCACATCCACCCTGTCAAGACCCCTCAGGATCTGAAATGCTTCAATCAAGTCGCCACTTACTCTTCTAAATTCCAACAGATACAAGCCAAGCCTGTTCAATCTTTCCTCACAAGACAACCCGCTCATTCCAGGTATTAGTCCAGTAAACCTTCTCTGAACTGCTTCCAACGCATTTACATCCTTAAAACAACGAAACCAATAAAGTACACAATACTCCAGATGCCATCTCACCAATACCCTGTGTATCTGAAGCATAAGCTCTCTACTTTTGTTTTCAATTCCCCTAGCAATAAACAATAACATTCTATTAGCTTTCCTAATTACAAAGGACAGAGAACAGTACAGCATAGGAACAGGCCATTCAGCCCTCCAAGCCAGCGCCGATCTTGATGCCTGCCTAAACCAAAACCTTCTGCACTTCCGGGGACCGTATCCCTCTATTCCCATCCTATTCATGTATTTGTCAAGATGTCTCTTAAACGTTGCTATCGTACCTGCTTCCACCACCTCCCCCGGCAGCAAGTTCCAGGCACTCACCACCCTCTGTGCAAAAAACTTGCCTCGCACATCCCATCTAAACTTTGCCCCTCTCACCTTAAACCTATGTCCCCAAGTAACTGACTCTTCCACCCTGGGAAAAAGCTTCTGACTATCCACTCTGTCCATGCCGCTCATAACTTTGTAAACCTCTATAATGTCGCCCCTCCACCTCCATCGTTCCAGTGAAAACAATCAGAGTTTATCCAACCTCTCCTCATAGCTAATGCCCTCCAGACCAGGCAACATCCTGGTAAACCTCTTCTGTACGCTCTCCAAAGCCTCCACGTCCTTCTGGTATTGTGGCGACCAGAATTGCACGCAATATTCTAAGTGTGGCCCAACTAAAGTTCTGTACAGCTGCAGCATGACTTGCCAATTTTTATACTCTGTGCCTCGACCGATGAAGGCAAGCATGCCATATGCCTTCTTGACTACCTTATCCACCTGCGTTGCCACTTTCGGTGACCTGTGGACCTGTACGCCCAGATCTCTCTGCCTGTCAATACTCCTAAGGGTTCTGCCATTTACTGTATACTTCCCACCTGCATTAGACCTTCCAAAATGCATTACCTCACATTTGTCCAGATTAAACTCCATCTGCCATTTCTCCGCCCAAGTCTCCAACCGATCTATATCCTGCTGTATCCTCTGACAATCCTCATCACTATCCTCAACTCCACCAACCTTTGTGTCATCCGCAAACTTACTAATCAGACCAGCTACATTTTCCTCCAAATCATTTATATATACTACAAAGAGCAAAGGTCCCAGCACAGATCCCTGCGGAACACCACTAGTCACAGCCCTCCCTTCAGAAAAGCACCCTTCCACTGCTACCCTCTGTCTTCTATGACTGAGCCAGTTCTGTATCCATCTTGCCAGCTCACCTCTGATCCCGTGTGTCTTCACCTTTTGTACCAGTCTGCCATGAGGGAGCTTGTCAAAGGCTTTAGTGAAGTCCATATAGATAACATCCACTGCCCTTACTTCATCAATCATCTTCGTCACTTCCTCAAAAAACTCAATCAAATTAGTGAGACATGACCTCCCCTTCACAAAACTATGCTGCCTCTCGCTAATAAGTTCATTTGTTTCCAAATGGGAGTAAATCCTGTCCCGAAGAATCCTCTCTAATAATTTCCCTACCATTGACGTAAGGCTCACTGGCCTATAATTTCCTGGATTATCCTTGCTACCCTTCTTAAACAAAGGAACAACATTGGCTATTCTCCAGTCCTCTGGCACCTCACCTGTAGCCAATGAGGATGCAAAGATTTCTGTCAAGGTCCCAGCAATTTCTTCCCTTGCCTCCCTCAGTATTCTGGGGTAGATCCCATCAGGCCCTGGGGACTTATCTACCTTAATGCTTTGCAAGACACCCAACACCTCCTCCTTTTTGATAATGAGATGACTGAGACTATCTACACTCTCTTCCCTGGGCTCATCATCCACCAAGTCCTTCTCTTTGGTGAATACTGATGCAAAGTACTCATTTAGTACCTCACCCATTTCCTCTGGCTCCACACATAGATTCCCTTCTGTGTCCTTGAGTGGGCCAACCCTTTCCCTAGTTACCCTCTTGCTCTTTATATACGTATAAAAAGCCTTGGGATTTTCCTTAATCCTGTTTGTCAATGACTTTTCATGACCCCTTTTAGCCTTCCTGACTCCTTGCTTAAGTTCCTTCCTACTGTCTTTATATTCCTCAAGGGATTCGTCTGTTCCTAGCCTTCCAGCCCTTACGAATGCTTCCTTTTTCTTTTTGACTAGGCTCACAATACCCTGCGTTATCCAAGGTTCCCGAAACTTGCCAAACTTATCCTTCCTCCTCACAGGAACACGCCGGTCCTGGATTCTAATCAACTGACCTTTGAAAGACTCCCACATGTCAGATGTTGATTTATGCTCAAACAGCCGCCCCCAATCTAAATTCTTCAGTTCCTGCCCAATATTGTTATAATTAGCCTTCCCTCAATTTAGCACCTTCACCCGAGGACTACTCTTATCCTTATCCACAAATACCTTAAAACTTATGGAATAAGGTCACTGTTCCCGAAATGCTCCCCTACTGAAACTTCGACCACCTGGCCGGGCTCATTCCCCAATACCAGGTCCAGTATGGCCCCATCCCTAGTTGGACTATCTACATATTGTTTCAAGAAGCCCTCCTGGATGTTCCTTACAAATTCTGCCCCTAGCACTAAGTGAGTCCCAGTCAATATAGGGGAAGTTAAAATCACCCACCACTACAACCCTGTTACCTTGACATCTTTCCAAAATATGTCTACATATCTGCTCCTCTACCTCCCGCTGGCTTTTGGGAGGCCTGTAGAAAACACCCAACATCGTGACTGCACCCTTCCTATTCCTGAGCTCCACCCATATTGCCTCGCTGCACGACCCCTCCGAGGTGTCCTCCCACAGTACAGCTGTGATATTCTCCTTCACAAGTAATGCAACTCCCCCACCCCTTTTACATCCCCCTCTATCCCGCCTGAAGCTTCTAAATCCTGGAACATTTAGCTGCCAATCCTGTCCTTCCCTCAATCAAGTCTCTGTAATAGCAACAACATCATAGTTCCAAGTACTAATCCAAGCTCTAAGTTTATCTGCCTTACCTGTTATACTTCTCGCATTGAAACAAATGCACTTCAGACCACCAGTCCCGCAACATCTCCCTGCCTGCTCTTCCTCTTAGTCTTACTGGCCTTATTTACTGGTTCCCCCTCATTTATTTCACTTGCTGTCCTACTGCTCTGGTTCCCACCCCCCTGCCACACTAATTTAAACCCTCCCGAGTGACGCTAGCAAACCTCGCAGCCAGGATATTTGTGCCTCTCCAGTTTAGATGCAACCCATCCTTCTTGTACAGGTCCCACCTGTCCCTGAAGAGATCCCAATGGTCCAGATATCTGAAACCCTCCCTTCTACACCAGCTGTTCAGCCACGTGTTTAGCTGCACTATCTTCCTATTTCTAGCCTCACTGACACGTGGCACAGGGAGTAATCCTGAGATTACAACCCTCGAGGTCCTGTCTTTTAACTTTCTACCTAACTCCCTAAACTCCCCCTGCAGGACCTCATCACTCTTCCTGCCTATGTCGTTTATGTCAATTACTTGCTGAACCTGCATACCAATGTTTTGTGATTCATGCAGTAGAACATCCAGGTCCCTCTGCATCTGAGATCTGCAATCTCTCACCAATTAGATAATTTGATTCTTTTTTTATTATTCCTGCCAAAATGGACAATTTCACATTTTCCCACATTGTACTCCATTTGCCAGATCTCTGCCCACTTTCTTCACCTATCTATATCCCTTTTAGGCTCCTTATGTCCTCTTCACAACTTACTTTCCGACCTACCTTTGTGTCATCAGCAAATTTAGCAACCATATCTTCGGTTCCTTCATCCAAGTCATTTATATACATTGTAAAAAGTTGATCCCTGCGGCACACCACTCGTTACATCTTGCCAACCTGAAAATGAACCATTTATGCCGATTCTATTTCCCATTAGCTAGCCAATCTTCTGTCCATGCCAGTATGTTACCCCCTATACCATCAGCTTTCATGTTCTGCAATACCTTTAACGTGGCAGCTTATCAAATGCCTTCTGGAAATCTAAGTACAGTCTATCCATCGGTTCCCCTTTATCCACAGCACATGTTACTTCTTCAAACAACTACAATAAATTGGTCAAACATGATTTCCCTTTCACAAAGCATGTTGACTCTTCCCTGATCAGCTTGAATTTTTCTAAGTGCCCTGCTATAACATCTTTACTAATAGCTTCTAACATGGGGCGGCACAGTGGCGCAGTGGTTAGCACTGCAGCCTCACAGCTCCAGGGACCCGGGTTCGATTCTGGGTACTGCCTGTGTGGAGTTTGCAAGTTCTCCCTGTGTCTGCGTGGGTTTTCTCCGGGTGCTCCGGTTTCCTCCCACAAGCCAAAAGACTTGCAGGTTGATAGGTAAATTGGCCATTATAAATTGTCACTAGTATAGGTAGGTGGTAGGGAAATATAGGTACAGGTGGGGATGTTTGGTAGGAATATGGGATTAGTGTAGGATTAGTATAAATGGGTGGTTGATGTTCGGCACAGACTCGGTGGGCCGAAGGGCCTGTTTCAGTGCTGTATCTCTAATCTAATCTAAAATCTAATTTTCCCGAAGACAGATGTTAGGCTAACTGGCCTGCTTTCTGTCTCCCTCCCTTTTTGAATAAAGGTATTACATTCACTATTTTCCAATCTAAAGGAACCTTTCCCAAATCTAGGGACATTTGGGAAATTAAAACCAACGCATCAACTATCTCGCTAGCCACTTCTTTTAAGACCCTCGGATGAAGTCCATCAGGACCCAGGGACCTGTCAGCCCACAGCTCCAACAATTTGCTCAGTGCCACTTCCCTGGTGATTATAATTTTCTAGAGTTCCTCCCTCCCTTTCATTTCCTGATTTACAGCTATTTCTGGGATGTTAATTGTATCCTCCATAGTGAAGACTGATGCAAAATACCTGTTCAGTTCATCTGCCATATCCTTATTTTCCATTATTAAGTCTCCAGACTCACTTATATAGGTCCAATGCTCACTTTGTTCACTCTTCTTTTATATCTATACAAACTCTTACTATCTGTTTTTATATTTCTAGCTATCTTTCTCTCATACTCTAATTTTTCTCTCCTTATTAATCTTTTAGTCATTCTTTAGTGCTTTTTATATTCTGTCCAATCTTCTGACCTACCTTCCATCTTTGCGCAATTATATGCTTTTCCTTTAAGTTTGATACTGTCTTTAACTGTTTTAGTTAAGCACGGATGGTAGGTCCTCCCCTTGAAATATTTCTTTCTCGTTGGAATGTAACTATTCTGTGTATTCTGAAATATCCCCTTAAATGCCTGCCACTGCATTTTTATTGACCTATCCCTTTACCTAATTTGCCACTTTACTTTAGCTAGCTCTGCTTTCATGCCCTCATAATTGCCCTTGTTTAAATTTAAAATACTACTCTTAGACCCACTCTTCTCTCCCTCAAACTGAATATAAAATTCAATCATATTATGATTGCTGCTGCCGAGGGATGCCTTCACTGAGGTCATGAATTAATCCAATCTTGTTGCACAATATCAGGTCTAGTATAGCCTGCTCTTTGGTTGGCTCCAGAAAGTGATGTTCTAAGAAACTATCCCGAAAACATTCTATGAACTCATCTAAGCTACCGTTGCCGATTGGATTTTTCCAGTCTATATGTAGAATAAAATCCCCCATGATTCTTGCCGTACCTTTCTGACAAGCACCCATAATTTCTTCCTTGATAATCCGTCCTACTGTGTGGTTACCTTTAGGGGGCCTGTACACCACCTCCACAAGTGACTTCTTGCCTTAATCATTTCTCATCTCTACCCAAATCACTTCTACATCCTGGTTTCCTGAACTTAAGTCATCCCTCTCTGTGGCCCTAAAACCACCATTAATTAACAGAGCTACCCCTCCACCTTTTCCGAGCTTCCTGTCCTTCCTAAATGTCATGTACCCTTCAATATTCAAGTCCCAATCTATGTCACCCTGCAACCATGTCCCTATCATGGCTATCAGATCATACTTATTTATTTCTATTTGCGCCATTAGTTCAACTGTTTTGTTTCAAATGCTGTGTGCATTCAGATACAGAGCGTTGTCCTTTTATTATTTTTGTAACCTCTAGCCTCATCTGCTGATTTACTCTTAGATTTGTACTCACTGTCTCAGTCTGTAATTATTTCCCATAAGAACACCTTTCTCTCTTGCCTTGTCTCTATGCTTTGATTTACCATATCTTCCCAAATTTGATCCCTTGTCCCCACTATTTAGTTTAAAACCCTCTCTACTTCCCTCACTAGAACACAAGTCCCAGCATGGTTCATGTGTCCCAACGGTACAGTTCCCACTTCCCCCAGTACTGGTGCCAGTGCCCCACAAACTGGAACTCACTTCTACCACACCTGTCTTTGAGCCATGCATTCATTTCTCTAATCTTATTTGCCCTATGCCAATTTGCATGTGACTCAGGTAACAATCCAGAGATTATTACCTTTGAGGTTTTGCTTCTTAATTAGATGGCTAGTTCCTTATACTGACTATGCAAAACCTCTTTCCTTGTCCTGCCTATGTCGTTGGTACCAACATGAACCACAGTGACTGAATCCTCCCCCTCCCATGCAAGTTCCTCTCCAGCCCTGAGCAGATGTCCCGAACCCCGGCGCTGGGCAGACAACACAGCCTTCTGGATTCTCACTCTTTGCTGCAGAGGACAGTATCAATCCCCCTCACTATACTGTCCCCTACTACCACTACTTTACTTTTTACTCCCACCACTTGAACGGCTTCCTGTACCATGGTGAGTCTGCTCATTCATTGTACATTCCTCGCTCTTGTCTATACAAGCTGCAAGAACCTCAATCTTGTTGCTCAATTGTAACGGCTGCTCTACTTCCACCTTCTTGATCCCCTGACCTGCCTGACTCGTAGTCACACCCTCCTGTCTCTGAACAATGACCAAAACAGACAACTCTATCCTAAGGGGTGTGACTCCCTTCTGGAACAAAGTGTCCAGGTAACATTCCCTTTCCCTGATGCATCGCAATTTCTGCTGCTCGGCCTCCAATTCATCTACTCTGAGCCAAAGCTCTTCAAGCCACAGGCACTTACTAAAGACATGGTTGCCATGGATTGCCGTGGAATCCAGGAGCTTCCGCATACTGCAGCCACAACACATCATCTGTCATGCTATCTGTATTGTCGTAATTAAATTAAATTTATTTTTCTTAATTTATAGTTCCCCTCCTCACTGAACTCCCTCACTTACCAAATTCCCTTCTACACACTCCGTGCACTCAAGCAGCACTAAGTGCAGACGAGCTGCACTCAGAGACCCCTTAATTTATACTCTCTGAAAACAATGATGAATCAGCTTTGCTGGAGCTCAGAAACCAGTTTAAGCTAGCTACCCAATTAACTAGCTATGGCTACTCTCAGAAAGTATGTATAGCTCTCTTTAAAACTGTAAGAAAATTAATTTATCTATTAACGTAAACAGTAATTTAAGTTAATTGCTGAATTTAAACGGCGCAGTGGTTAGCACTGCAGCCTCACAGCTGCAGGGACCCGGGTTCGATTCCGGGTACTGCCTGTGTGGAGTTTGCAAGTTCTCCCTGTGTCTGCGTGGGTTTTCTCCGGGTGCTCCGGTTTCCTCCCACAAGCCAAAGACTTGCAGGTTGGTAGGTAAATTGGCCATTATAAATTGTCACTAGTATAGGTAGGTGGTAGGGAAATATAGGGACAGGTGGGGATGTTTGGTAGGAATGTAGGATTAGTATAAATGGGTGGTTGATGGTCGGCACAGACTCGGTGGGCTGAAGGGCCTGTTTCAGTGCTGTATCTCTAATCTAATCTAATCTAATCTAATCTAAACAAAAAATAAACTTTAGAGAGATTAACCCTTAAAATCTCATCACATACCAACATCCTTCTTCACACACAAGCAGCACTCCATCAGTTGCCATGGTAGGATTTGAACTCCATGTCACAGAAGCATTATCTGGGTCTGTGGGTTACTAGTCAAATAACATTACCACTAAACTACCAACCCCCTCAATTATTGTACTAACCATTACTAGTACTAAAATAAAAATGTTAAATGTTATGTGTTATGACAGCTACGAACATAGTGATGACCATTTTTGCACTGGCAGAAATATATATACATTTATGTATAAGCACAACACAGTTCAAAAGAATACTTCAAAAGTTTGCCAACCTTTTTAGATGAAGCAAAAGGAGCTGGTTTGAATATCACAGAATTGTGTGTTCTGGACAGCAAGATGGGGGCTGGTACAACATCAGTCTTCTTGTTATCTGTTGTTGATTGTTGTGTGCTTAACAAATATAGTCTCTTTTCCTCAGCTTCAGCCTTCCGTAGAAGAGTCGCAGCTTCCTGTAAAATAATCTCTTTTCTTTAAGAGGAGCTCTCAATATCAGAGACAATTTTAAAACTTAACTAATTACAAACAATTATGATTACACTGTCATTTTTTAATGTACATTTCTGTTAATTTTAAGATATTTATGTTTAAATTGTGGCCTTAAATTAACACGTACAGCTGACACTGAAGCACCTGTTTATAAACGACCACTGGTGGGAAATTCCTCAAGATTTCTTCTGCTTTGCCGAGAAAACTTCAGCAGAGGTTTAGTAGAAACCCTGTTGTCACACATTAATGGGGTTTTCGTCAAGCTTCCAATAAAGTTACGGTGAAGTAGGAGATGCCACGAGGAAATGCCCAGCATATCTCTACTTACGCTATTCAACCCTCTCATACTTCATTCAATTTAATCACGCCTGATGACATCATCAGCACTTGTTTTTCAGAAAAAAAAGTTCCCAAAAAAACACAATTCATCAGCACATTTTCTTATATGGAAGCTTCTTGTAGTTGACTGCTATAAATGCACTATTTATAGAACAGCAGCAAAACTGCAATCTAACCATTAACAGTGAGGAAAATCGACCAATATGTAAACAGAAACTTCATCAATGAAGTCACCCATAATACAGTTTGAAAATCTTTCATTCACTACGTTCCTTCTCACAAACTTTTCATAATCTAAGCTCAAAATTAGGTATCTGACATAACAAAGGCATAATGAATTACACACTACACAATTGCTATTCACCAATCAATTTGACTTTTGTATTTTGGAGTAATTTAACAAATGTTTTGCTTGGAAGACTCAACCTCTCTTGAAAGCCTAATCTTTAGAACATACAGGGCCAGAAAAAACAATTCAATCTATCTGGTCAGTCCCACAATTCAATAACAGGATACACAGTTCACTTTCTCTATCTCTTAATTGCTTTAAAAATCAACCTGAAGGTCAAAACTCCAGCTCAGCCTGTTCCATCTCTTTGAAAAGCCTGTCAGTTTTTCAATCTCTTTGAGAAGCTCTTAGAACTGAGCGCAAGAAATAGAGAAATTGATGATGTATTCCTCCTGAAAGACCTGCCTGAAACCCCGGTTGCCACATTTCTCCTGAGACACTGGAAACACCTGCCAGATAAATCCTCGATGCTGTTTGAACAAATTGCTCCAGAGAAAGATCCCCGTGACAGCTGTCTATGTGTATTTTGGACGCCAAACCAAAAGAAAGGACATCTGACATCATCTTTCCATACCTTTCCCTTTCTCTTCAAGAATTAGCAAGTATTTGGCCAAAGTATTCCTTTTTGTCTTTTTTTTTGTAACAGAGCTCTAAAAAGAAAATCTATATTTTTTTTCCGGTTAACGTGTGTGTGTGTATGTGAGGGGCTAAGACAAAAAGGAACTTACATATTTCAATCTGTGTGTCAATGCTTTGCTTCGTATCTGGTTGTGTCTTGTTTTATAATAAACTGATAATTTTGTTGTTTATTGAAGAAACCTGGTTTAGTTTAGCTTAGTTTAGTTTAGAGATACAGCACTGAAACAGGCCCTTCAGCCCACCGAGTCTGTACCGACCATCAACCACCCATTTATACTAATCCTACACTAATTCCATATTCCTACCACATCCCCACCTGTCCCTATATTTCCCTACCACCTACCTATATTAGGAGCAATTGCTAATGGCCAATTTACCTATCAACCTGCAAGTCTTTTGGCATGTGGGAGGAAACTGGAGCACCCGGAGGAAACCCACGCAGACACAGGGAGAACTTGCAAATTCCACACAGGCAGTACCCAGAATTGAACCCGGGTCGCTGGAGCTGTGAGGCTGCGGTGCTAACCACTGCGCCACTGTGCATTTTATTATATGGTGCATTTTATTCTGGGATAAAGAGTAGAGTCTATGATTGACCTTATCAGTAACTGGGGAAACATTTAAACATATGTTGTGACCTGTGGAGAAGTGCAACTAGAAAAGACAGTGCACTTCTCCCACCTCGGTCGTAACATGTTGCCATTCAGTTGGATAGTGATGAAGCTTTGGTCTTTCTAATAGAATTCCTGGATGAAATTTACAAGAATACAAAAATAACACCCTGGCAAATACCTATGAGGTCCGGCAGAATTTGAATGCTTTTGGAAAACAGATGGTCATTCCATGGAAGAATATATCATGGACTTTAAAAAATTGTACAAAAGGTTGATAAAGCTCCAGCTGGGGATTCCAGAATTGGTACTAGTGTTTAAATTATTAGATTGTATTATGGGAGGTAGCTGGTGTCCAGTTCTGAGAAAGTGACTGTTGGATCAGATGTCCACTGCCTTAAAAAATCCTGAGCAAACAATCATTTGATTCAGCCTTCATGGAAAAATTGAGGCATTCTGCTATGGCACAAAGATTACCAGGTTTCAAAATATTCCAGATACCGGATGCAAGGGTCAATGAAAAAAAAGGATTAAAGAGAAGCAGAATGGTGCTGATAGCATGTATAAGCAATCCAATTAGATCAGCAGATGAAATTGGAACATTAATAATGGGAGAATGAATCCCAGGAATGCCCAAGGAAAAGTTAATAGCTGCTTTAGATGTGACTTGGAGTATCATTATGCAGTAAATTACCCAGAACAAAGGGGCGGGGTCTTTGAAATTTCATATGAAGAAAATAGTTCTGAGGAAGAAGATGAAGATAATGATTAATATGAACAAATTATACTGGACACAAGAAATTCTAATCCTGTGAGGAATGTGTTCGTTGCAGTCTCCTTTAATTGTGCAGTATTAGATTGTACATGTACTTCAATGGTATGTTGGTTCGACTAGTTAAGCGTTATCTTGATTCACTAAGTATTGATGATCATGCAAGATTAAGGAATGTAAAAAGGACTACTTGCTTTAGAGCTGGTCATGATAACACCTTGAGGTCAGTCAGGAGTGTATTTTCCATGTAAAATAGCTGGGGTAAGCTATTTTGTAAGTATAGATGTAGGCTCTAGGGGGATACATATGCTGTCGAGTGAACCTTCCATGAAAAGGGCACAAAATAAACCTCACATGGAACACAATAAGGCAATTATTTTGGGGAATCAGTTGATCGACAGTTTACCCAATCAGGAGAGTATTATATCCCCTTAACAAAACCTGATGTTTATCATTAGATATGGGGGCAAGTATTTATGATATTGATATCAGGTGATAAGGATAAGAGAATAAAAAGCAAACTGTCTTAAAATCACATTGACAATTTTCTCACCCTACTTGTCAATGGTTAAAACTCCTGCTAAAATATTTATTTAGATACAGCACTGAAACAGGCCCTTCGGCCCACCGGGTCTGTGCCGACCATCAACCACCCATTTATACTAACTCTACATTAATCCCATTACCCTCTCACATCCTCACCTTCCCTCAATTCCCCGACCACCTACTTATACTAGGGGCAATTTATAATGGCCAATTTACCTATCAACCTGCAAGTCTTTGGCTGTGGGAGGAAACCTGAGCACCCGGCGGAAACCCACACGGTCACAAAAAGAACTTGCAAACTCCGCACAAGCAGTACCCAGAATCGAACCCAGGTCGCTGGAGCTGTGAGGCTGCGGTGCTAACCACTGTGCCACCCATATGCAAGTGTAGTTGATGTGGCGTATACAATGCTAATAGAAGAGGTTTAATAAGAATTGTGAAATCTCTAAGTATTGAAAGATGCTCCACCTCATATTCGAAGTCTTCCATTAGCACATAACTTTAGCAACTTGCCATGTATCGAAAGACGTGGAACAAAGAATTGTCTTAATCTTACATTTTGTTAACCTTGCTACAAAATTTAGTATTTCTACATTAATGTGTAGTGAGGAAAAGTAAGTTATTATGGATAAAATTATGGAAAAATGGATAGGTACTGGACTTGGGACCACAGCAAAGTTTTTGACCAATAATGGAGGTGAATTTGTTAATGAGAGGTTTAGGAACATGTGTCAGAGTATGAATATCATTGCAATCAATACAATGCCAGAGAGTACTTTTAGCAATGATCTTGGTGAAAGGAATCAAGCAGTCATTGATGACATGGTGCGTAAAATATTGCCTGATTGACCAGAGCGTAAATTTTCAACTGCCCTAGCATGAGCAGTTGAAGCAAAGAGTTTACTTCAGATAGTTGGAGAATATAGTCCTCACTAAGTAGTCCATGGATACAATCCCAAATTATCTTCTGTTCCTTGTGATAATCCTCCTGCTCCAGAAGATACTACAATTAATGTCATTTTTTTCTGAGCATTTAAATGCTTTGCATACAGGGAGACAGGCTTTATCAAGGCTGAAATATTAGAGAAAATTTCTGGAGCACTGAGGTGTTGTATTTGACCATCTGAGACCGCATTCCATTCAGGCAATTTGGTATAGTCTCAAAGAGAGAGTCATAGGGAATGGAAAAGTCCTGGTAAGGTACAAAAGGTGAAGTCACACGGGATCAGAGGTGAGCTGGCAAGATGGATATAGAATTGCCTCGGTCATAGAAGACAGAGGGTATCAGTAGATAGGTGTTTTTCTGAATGGAGGGATGTGACTAGTGGTGTTCCGCAGGGATCAGTGCTGGGACCTTTGCTGTTTGTAGTATATATAAATGATTTGGAGGAAAATGTAGCTGGTCTGATTAATAAGTTTGCGGACGACACAAAGGTTGGTGGAGTTGCGGATAATGATGAGGATTGTCAGAGGATACAGCAGGATATAGATCGGTTGGAGACTTGGGCGGAGAAATGGCAGATGGAGTTTAATCTGGACAAATGTGAGGTAATGCATTTTGGAAGGTCTAATGCAGGTGGGAGGTATATAGTAAATGGCAGAACCCTTAGGAGTATTGACAGGCAGAGAGATCTGGGCGTACAGGTCCACAGGTCACTGAAAGTGGCAACGCAGGTGGATAAGGTAGTCAAGAAGGCATAAGGCATGCTTGCCTTCATCGGTCGGGGCATAGAGTATAAAAATTGGCAAGTCATGTTGCAGCTGTACAGAACCTTAGTTAGGTCACACTTAGAATATTGCGTGCATTTCTGGTCGCCACACTACCAGAAGGACGTGGAGGCTTTGGAGAGGGTACAGAGAAGGTTTACCAGGATGTTGCCTGGTCTGGAGGACATTAGCTATGAGGAGAGGTTGGAAAAACTCGGATTGTTTTCACTGGAACGACGGAGATGGAGGGGCGACATGATTGAGGTTTACAAAGTTATGAGCGGCATGGACAGAGTGGATAGTCAGAAGCTTTTTCCCAGGGTGGAAGAGTCAGTTACTGAGGGACATAGGTTTAAGGTGCGAGGGGCAAAGTTTAGAGGGGATGTGCGAGGCAAGTTTTTTTACACAGAGGGTGGTGAGTGCCTGGAACTTGCTGCCAGGGGAGGTGGTGGAAGCAGATACGATAGCGACGTTTAAGAGACATCTTGACAAATATATGAATAGGAAGGGAATAGAGGGATATGGGCCCCGGAAGTGCAGAAGGTGTTAGTTTAAGCAGGCATCAAGATCGGCGCAGGCTTGGAGGGCTGAATGGCCTGTTCCTGTGCTGTACTGTTCTTTGTTCTTTGTACTTCATGATGATAAGACAGTACTTGTCAAACATGGCAAGCAAATTGCTAAGGTTCATACATATGATTAATTTGAATTAATTATAAAATCTCAGACGCTGAGCAATTGATAGAACAATAGCACTTCAATTACTCATGTTTTTTATGAAGGCCCTGAGCAACAGAATAAAGTAAATCAGGGGCTAGATAGGGGTAATGTGAGTGATCATGACACACATAACAGAGCTATCACACCCACAGAACAAATACCTGCAGTGGGTACAACTGTGACATATGTTCCAGAGCGAACTAATGAATGGAGAGTTGCGACCATTAGAAACGTAGAAAAATAGAAGCAGGAGTAGGCCATTCAGCCCTTCGAGCCTGCTCCGCCATTCAATACGATCATGGCTGATCATCCAAACTCAGTAACCCATTCCCACTTTCTCCCCGTATCCCTTGATCCCATTAGCCCTAAGAACTACATCTCACTCTTTCTTGAATATATTTAATGATTTGGCCTCAACTGCTTTCCATGGTAGAGAATGCCACAGGTTCACCACTTTCTGGGTGAAGAAATCTCTCCTCATCTCAGTCCTAAATGGCTTACCCCTTATCCTTAGACTGCGACCCATGGTCCTGGACTCCCCCGCCATCGAAAACATCCTTTCTGCATCTAGTCTGTTCAGTCCTGTTAGAATTTTGTAGGTTTCTATGAGATCCCCTCTCATTCTTCTAAACTCTAGCGAATATAAGCCTAAACGACCCAATCTCTCATCATACGTCAGTCCTGCCATCAACGATTGTACAGGGTGTCACTTCAGATGTTTGCCAAGTAGAATCCACTGCCTCCACAAGAGTTAGTGTTTAAGCAGCCAGAGTACTTTTAATCACCTTTTTATTTTCTTAACCTCCCAATGTAAAGGAAAATATTTCCCACTCTCATGCATAAGAAATATTATGAAACTTGCTGCACTGGAATACCCATCAGGAAGATTAGCATGTAAAGAATTGCTAGAAATAATTTCATTCATTTGACTATGTTAATAGCCCAGCGGTGGGGAGGGGAGGTGCTGCCATGGAGCCTTGCCGCCGCCGTGAAGATCGAGCCGCGCCCTCACGGTGTCGAGGTCCGTGGCGGGCCTCATCCAGAGCCATCTTCAGGCCCACCCCACCACAGAACCCGACGCCTGGGGAGAACAAAATACAGCCCAAAATTTTATGAACGTCTTTCAGTTTTATAAATCATTAAAGAACTGATAGATTTTTAAGTAATGCTTAATGTATATTAGCTGTGATTACCTGAAGAAGGCGATATTCCTTGCTGTCCAGAATCATCACTTTTTGCATTAGAAATAAGGCCTTCAACACGTTGTTCTCCTTGACTTCTTTAATGATGTCTGCCTCTGATTGGACAAAAATGAAAAGGTACTACGCAACAACTAAAAACATTACAAACTAGTTTTTAACCTGGTGTTATAATTTTCATAAGCATCCTGAATTGTATCTAATTTACCTTCCTCATATTCTATCATAAAAAGGTAAACAAAGAAACGGGAGCTGCAGTACTACAGAATTACCAGTCAGGTATCTATGTAGTAAGAAGCAGCATAACTAACAAAAATACTTCTATAACTAATAGGTTATCTTAATTATAAAATACCTAGAGCATTGTGTACAGTTTTGGCCTCCTCATCTAAGGAGGATATACCTGCCACAGAAGCAGTGCAACGAAGGTTCACCAGACTAATCCCTGGGATGGTGGGATTGTCTTATGAGGAGAGATTGAGGAAACTAAGCCTGTATTCTCCAGAATTTCAAAGAATGAAAGGTGATTTCATTGAAACTTACAGGGCATAATAGGGTGGATGTAGACAGGATGTTCCCCTGGTTGGTGAGTCTAGAATAAGGGGTAGGCCATTTAAGACTGAGATGAGGAGGAATTTCTTTGCTCAGATGGTGGTGAATCTTTGGAATTCTCTGCCCCAAAGGGCTGTGGAAGTTCAATCATTGAGCATGTTCAAGACAGAAATCAACAGATATCTGGAGACTAATGACATCAAGGGATATGAAGACAGCGGGGGAAAGTGGCGTTAAAGTAGATCATCAGCATTTATCTAATTGAATGGCGGAGCAGGCACAATGGGTTGAATGGCCTACTCCCGCTCCTATGTTCCTAATGTGTCCAGTTCCGTGCACCATACTTTAGGAAGGATGTGAAGGCTTTAAAGAGGGTACAGACAAGATATACGAGAATGGTTCCAGGAATGAGGGATCTCAGTTATGTGGATAGATTGAAGAAGCTGGGGTTATTCTCATTGGAGAAGGTTGAGAGGAGATTTGATAGAAGTGTTCAAAATAATTAGGGGTCTAAATAGAGAGAAACCATCCCCATTGGCAGACGGATCAAGAACCAGAGGACACGAATTTCAGGTGATTGGCAAAAGAACCAGCGGCGACATGAGAAAAAGCTGTTTTACAAAGCAAATGGTTAGGTTCTGAAATGCACTGCCTGAGATTGTAGTGTAGGCAGATAGAATCAGACCTTTCAAAGGGAACTGGATAAGAACCTGAAGAGAAAAAAATGGCAGGCTACAGGGAAAGGTCAGGGGAGTGAGACCAGCTGAGCTGCTCTTGCAGACAGCTGGCACAGACATGACAGGCTGAAGGACCTCCTTTTGTGCTGTAACCATTCTTTGATGCTATAATTCCTGTCCATTTTACTACTCATTTTCATGCATTACACTACAATATAAATAGTGTTTGTTGATTTCCACATACTATTCCATTTGGATTTACCTGTTGAAATGGTAAAGTCATAATTTTCATCAGCACCAATGGTTTCTTGACTGCGGTTTTTGGAATTCATTGACTCTTCAGGGGGTAAAAGAGAAACAGTTGAGGGCATCAGAGACTTATTAGTAATTTTCTGTGATTTATACCACATATATTGATTTACCAGCTCTCTTTTTTATTTGGGATTCTCACACACCACTGTTGGAACTACTTCCAAATGTTGAATTTCATGCTTCAGTCCAAATTCACTTACTACTCTGCGTTTTCTCTCATGTATTGCTTCTGCTTTTCCAGATATGTAAGAGTTTATCTTTTCTTCAACATTGTGAACAGTGACATCCTAAAGGACAACTTGTCTTTATGTAGTGCTTTATACATAGAAAAATGCCCCAAAGTGCATCCCAATTCAGGGTCAAACCAGAACAGGAGCAGTAGGGCAACTAATAGAAGTAGCCAAAGTATCTTTGAAGAAGTAAATTTGAAGAAGGCTTTTGAAGGTACAGAAAGATGCATCAAAGCAGAAGCAATTAGAAAGAAAATTTCAGCATGTGGGGGCAACATGGTTGAAATATCTGCCATCGATGCTGCAGACGAGGTGGTGGGGGGGGGGACAAGCAGGGATACAGGGTTGAAGAAGGCTGCAGAAGTTGAGTGGACTGAAGTCATGCAGGCTTTTGTTGACAAAGATAAGGATTTAACTGGTATCCCTGACAATACTCATCTGTGTTGGTCCAAGGTGCTGATATCAACAGTTAAATGCGCCAAAGGAGAAGCAGAGCACTGCCCCACAAGTAAATAGTAACTGGAGAGTCAATCAAAGAACAAAGAACAGTACAGCACAGGAACCGGCCATTCAGCCCCCCAAGCCTGCGCCGATCTTGATGCCTGCCTAAACTAACACCTTCTGCACTTCCGGGGACCATACCGCTCTATTCCCTTCCTATTCATGTATTTGTCAAGATGTCTCTTAAACGTCGCTATCGTATCTGCTTCCACCACCTTCCCTGGCAGCAAGTTCCAGGCACTCACCACCCTCTGTGTAAAAAACTTGCCTCGCACATCCCCTCTAAACTTTGCCCCTCGCACCTTAAACCTATGTCCCCTAGTAACTGACTCTTACACCCTGGGAAAAAGCTTCTGAATATCCACTCTGTCCATGCCGCTCATAACTTTGTAAACCTCTATCATGTCGCCCCTCCACCTCCGTCGTTCCAGTGAAAACAATCCGAGTTTTTCCAACCTCTCCTCATAGCTAATGCCCTCCAGACCAGGCAATATCCTGGTAAACCTCTTCTGTACCCTCTCCAAAGCCTCCACGTCCTTCTGGAAGTGTGGCGACCAGAATTGCACGCAATATTTTAAGTGTGGCCTAACTAAGGTTCTGTACAGCTGCAACATGACTTGCCAATTTTTATACTCTATGCCCCGACCGATGAAGGCAAGCATGCCGTATGCCTTCTTGACTACCTTATCCACTTGCGTTGCCACTTTCAGTGACCTGTGGACCTGTACGCCCAGATCTCTCAGCCTGTCAATACTCCTAAGCCTCAGTAATTCTGGTAATTCTGTAACTTAGGAACAGGAGTAGGACATTCAGCCTCTCGAGTTGTACCACCGTTCAAGTAGGTCATAGCTGAAATGAAATGAGATGAGGAGGGATTTCTTCACCCAGAGAGCGGTGAACCTGTGGAATTCTCTACCACGGAAAGCAGTTGAGGCCAAATCATTAAATATATTCAAGAAAGAGTCAGATATAGCTCTTAGGGTCAATGGGATTAAGCACAGGGAGAAAACGGGAACAGGTTACTGAGTTTGGTTGATCATCCATGATCGTATAGAATGGCAGAGCAGGCTCAAAGGGCCGAATGGCCTCCTCCTGCTCCTATTTTTCTGTTTCTATACAATAACTCCATCTACCAACAACAAAAACAACTTCTACTTATGTAATAAAATAGTCCAAGGTGTTTCACAGGAACAATATCAAACAAAATTTCACACTGAGACAAATAAGGAGATATTAGGTCAGATAGTAGGTTTTAAGGAACGTCTTAAAGGACGGAATTCCTGACCTCAGGATCTTGGCAGCTGAAGGCACAACCACCAATGGTGGAGTGATTAAAATCAGGGATGCTGAAGATGCCAGAATTGGAGAAGTGCAGATATCTCAGAGGGTTGTGGGGCTGGAGGGGTTTACAGAGATAGGGAGGGGTGAGGTCATGATGGAATCTGAAAATAAGGATGACAATTTTAAAATCAAGGTGTTGCTTAACCGGGAGCCAATTTAAGTCAATGAACACAGGAGTGATAGGTGAATGGGACTTGGTGCGAGTTATACACAGGCAGCAGAGGTTTGGATGACCTCAAGTTTACAGAAGGTAGAAAGTGGGAGGCCGGCCAGGGGTGGCTTGGAATCGTCACGTCTAGAGGTGGAGTCGGACAATGTTACAGAGTGCAAATTGGCGGTCTTAATGCTGGCATGGCTATGTGGTCAGATGTTCAATTCAGAGCCAAATACAACATCAAGGGCTGAATTTTATAAGCCCCCTGACATCAGGGATCATGGCAGGGGGGCCCGGATTATCCTTCCAGGAGAGGCCTGCCACGGACCTCGATGCCAGTAAGACCCCGCCCCATTTTACCAATGGCGGCAAGGCCTCATGGCGACCTCCCAGCCATATGGCGACGGAGACTTTATTTTAATATGACAATTACATTAAAATGACTGCATAAGCACCGACCTTATCCCGATGGCTGTCCCATGCCGATATTCTAGCCGGTGGCCGGAAGTCCCACAGCTGGGGATCTCTGGAGATCCGAGGTGTAATGCTGGTGGAGCAGGGGAGGAGTGGAATTTTCAGGGCAGGGTGAGGAGCGGGTAAACTGTTTCGACTGGCTGAGGGGATGATGGGAAGGATTTGAAGGGCAAAGGTAATGAAGTTCGTGGGGGAAGTTCAGGATGGGAACAACATTTTTTTTAGTGGGGAAATAACAATAAATGAAAGTGTATGGTCATGGCGGGGGTGGGGGGAGGCCTTTGATCTTTTATTAAACTTATAAATTTCCATGTCACATCCATTTCACTTTAAAAAGTAAAAACACCAACAAGGGCGTGAAGCCCTTTAAAAGTGGCACCAGCGCAATGATGCTAGATGCCATTGCCGGAGACGAAGTGCCCGCCCCCTCTATGTAATCAGGGTGGGCAATCTGCCCCCTCTATGTTAATGAGTTGCCGCACGAAATATCGCGGTGGTTCCGCGGCGCACGTGCATGCACCACGCTGTTTTTGAAGTATGCCGCCGTTCTCGCTTCAACAGCTTTTTGGGAGCGAGCGTTCCTGATTTCCACGACCCTTCGTGTAAAGAAGTGCTTCCTGACATCATCATGAATGGCCTGGCTCTAATTTAAGATTATGCCCCCTCGTTCTGGACACCTCCACCAGAGGAAATAAGATTTTCTCTATTCCCACCCCCTTAAGATAAAGGCTGGCATTGCATTTGCCTTTTTAATTAATTTTTGCACCTGTCCACGAGCTTTTAGTGATTTCTGTACTTGCACCCCTAAATCTCTGTGCTCCGCCCCAGTCCCTAATTTCTCACCATTCAGAAAATACTCTGATCTGTATTCCTTAGGTTCCAAATGGATGAACCCAGACTTCTCCATGTTGAATTCCATCTGCCACAGTTTTACACACTCACATAATCTATCAGTGTCCCTTTGCAACTTTCTGCTCCCATCTACACTATTTACTGTGCCAGTTAACTTGGCGCCATCAGCAAACTTGGATATACGGCTCTCCATTCCTTTATGTAAATCATTTAAAAATATAGTGGAAAGCCGAGGCCCAGTACAGATCCCTGAGGGACACCACTAGTCACGTCCTGCCAATTTGAGTACGTACCCAAAAGCCACTATTGGACTGAGGGGGAGATGTCACCAAAACACAGAAATAGGAAAACAACTGGAAGAAATCAGCATTCAAATTTACGAACGACCTTCACTAAGGAGCAAAAGTGGATTTTACAGCAGAATACGGATCTTATATAAGCAGCAAAGTGTCACAGAAAAATAGGCAATCAATATGCCACAGAAGAGGAAATTCCCACCTAGCAGAATTGCTGACCTCAGTTGTGCTACAGAATAGAGATCCTTTCCACAAAGGGAGAGAAGAGGAAGCAGACAGCTAGCTAAAAGTAACATTGGCTGGTGCCTAACAGCAGGTCACCTCATCCACTCTTAACGAGCAGCTGCAAGAACTGGAGAGAAATTAAGGAATCCATATTATGATAAAAATTGCTGCCACCTGACCAAAAAATAAATAAATTCTCATATATAATTTTAAATGTTACAAGATATCATTTTAATTATTATATTAGTCTATTAAATAATTAAAGATTTACAAAGTTGGAAGAGGCATTAACTAACCAAGATTTGTCTTGAGAAGTTTAAATGCCACTCTGTAATAAACCTGAATAAGCTCAAGATGTAAATCCATGATAAGACTGTGGACAGCTGTTGCTTTATAAGATTCAGCTTGTGAATCTTCATCTTGTTCTTGTAGATCTGATCGGCTGGTTGACTGGTGAATAGGCTCCTCTAACTGCAACAAAGACAAAATAAATTGAACAGTGCAACTGTTCAACATCCTGGGGGTTACCATTGACCAGAAACCGAACTGGAGTCGCCACATAAATACCGTGGCTATAAGAGCAGGTCAGAGGCTGGGAATTCTGTGACGAGTAACTCACCTCCTGACTCCCCAAAGCCTGTCCACCATCTGCAAGGCATAAGTCAGCAGTGTGATGGAATACTCTCCACTTGCCTGGATGGGTGCAGCTCCAACAACACTCAAGAAGCTCGACAACATCCAGGACAAAGCAGCCCACTCCATCTATAAACATTCACTCCCTTCACCACCGATGCACAGTGGCAGCAGTGTGTACCATCTACAAGGTGCATTGCAGCAACACATCAAGGCTCCTTAGACAGCACCTTCCAAACCCACGACCTTTACCACCTAGAAGGATAAGGGCAGCAGATGCATGGGAACACCACCACCTGCAAGTTCCCCTCCATACCACACAACATCCTGGCTTGGAACTATATCGTCATTCCTTCACTGAGGCTGGGTCAAAATCCTGGAACTCCCTTCCTAACAGCACTGTGGGTGTACCTACCTCAAATGGACTGCAGTGGTTCAAGAAAGCAGCTCACCACCACCTTCTCAAGGGCAATTAGGGATGGTCAATAAATGCTGGTCTGGCCAGCGTCATCCACATCCCATGAATGAATAAAAAAAAGGTCAAGCAAGCAATAGGAAATAATAATGTTTTGGGGTTGGTTTTTTTGCCCTTTGCCCTGGGAAAATTCCCAATCCACAGATTCAAAGGTCAGAAAACAAAGTCAGAGACTGTGGACTGGGAGCAGTTACTTGTAGGAAAGTCTACATCAGATCAGTGGGAGTCATTCAAAGAGGAAATAGTGAGAGTTCAGAGCCAACATGTACCCGTTAAGGTGAAGGGTAGGACCAACAAGTCCAGGGAACCCTGGATATCAAGGGATATAGGGGATTGGATAAGGGAAAAAAAGGAGGCTTATGGTAGATTCAGAACGCTGAAAACAGCAGAGGGACTAGAGGAGTATAGAAAGTGTAGGGGAGCAAGAGGATAACCAGGGAAAGAGTAGGGCCCATTAGGGACCAAAGTAGCGATCTGTGTGTGGAGCCGGAGGATGTAGGTGAGGTTTTAAATGATTACTTTTCATCTGTGTTCACTATGGAGAAGGACGATGTAGGTGTAGAGATCAGGGAGGGGGAATGTGATATACTTGAACATATTAGCATTGAAAGGGAGGAAGTATTAGCTGTTTTAGCGGGCTTAAAAGTGGATAAATCCCCAGGCCCAGATGAGATGTATCCCAGGCTGTTATGTGAGGCAAGGGAGGATATTGCAGGGGCTTTGACACAAATTTTCAAATCCTCTCTGGCCACAGGAGAGGTACCAGAGGATTGGAGGACAGCGAATGTGGTACCATTATTCAAGAAGGGTAGCAGGGATAAACCAGGTAATTACAGGCTGGTGAGTCTAACATCAGTAATGGGAAATGATTGGAAAATATTCTGACGGACAGGATTAATCTCCACTTGGAGAGGACGGGATTAATCAGGGAAGTCAGCACGGCTGTGTCGGGGGATTGAACTAACTTGATTGAATTTTTCGAGGTGGTGCCGAGATGTGTAGATGAGGGTAAAGCAACTGATGTAGTCTACATAGACTTCAGTAAGGCTTTTGATAAGGTCCCGCATGGGAGATTGATTAAGAAGGTAAGAGCCCAAGGGATCCAGGACAGTTTGGCAATTTGGATCCAAAATTGGCTTAGTGGCAGGAGGCAGAGGGTAATGGTCGAGGGTTGTTTTTGCGAGTGGAAGCCTGTGACCAGTGGTGTACCGCAGGGATCGGTGCTGGGACCCTTGCTGTTTGCAGTGTACATTAATGATTTAGACGTGAATATAGGAGGTATGATCAGTAAGTTCGCAGATGACATGAAAAATGGTGGTGTCGTAAATAATGAGGAGGAAAGCCTTAGATTACAGGATGATATAGATGGGCTGGTAAGATGGGCAGAGCTGTGGCAAATGGAATTTAATCCTGAGAGGTGTGAGGTGATGCATTTCGGGAGGACTAACAAGGCAAGGGAATATACAATGGATGTTAGGACCCTAGGAAGTACAGAAGGTCAGAGGGACCTTGGCGTACTTGTCCATAGATCACTGAGGGCAGCAGTACGGGTAGATAAGGTGGTTAGGAAGGCATATGGGGTACTTGCCTTCCTTAGCCGAGCCATAGAATATAAGAGCAGGGAGGTTATGATGGAGCTGTATAAAACACTAGTTAGGCCGCAGCTGGAGTACTGTGTACAGTTCTGGGCACCACACTATAGGAAGGAAGTGACTGCACTGGAGAGGGTGCAGAGGAGATTCACCAGGATGTTGCCTGGGCTGGAGCATTTCAGCTACGAAGAGAGACTGAAAAGGCTAGGGTTGTTTTACTTAGAGCAGAGAAGACTGAGGGGAGATATCATTAAGGTATACAAATTTATGAGGGGCATTGATAGGTTAGATAGGAAGAAACTTTCTCCCTTCATGGAGGGGTCAATAACCAGGGGCATAGATTTAAGGTAAGGTGCAGGTAGTTTAGAGGGGAGTTGAGGAAAAAAAATTTCACCCAGAGGGTGGATAGAATCTGGAACGCACTGCCTGAAGGGGTGGTAAAGGCAGGAACCCTCACAACATTTCATAAGTATTTAGATGAGCACTTGAAACGCCATAGCATACAATGCTATGGGCCAAGGGCTGGAAAATGGGATTAGAATAGTTAGGTGCTTGATGGCCGGCACAGACACGATGGGTTTCTGTGCTGTATAACTCTATGACTCGATGAGAGACACTATTTGCCAAGTCTCTGAAAAACCTTTAAACTGCTCAGGATTTCCAGGACTGAGAGACAGAGCAGGGCCTGTTTCTGCAGTTAGTGCATGCCAAGTTAGTTCATAGAAATTAAGCAAGAGTATGTATTCCCAACCCTCTCATATCTATTTTCAGTGCATGCGGCCTTGGGGTACCCAGGGCTACTGTACACATTATACGTCACAGACACCAAAGTCCTGATAATGGGAGTCATACGACCAGAGGCCAAAGTGGACAGCAAACTGTCTGGCCCACAGTAGCGTGAGACCCATGAGATTTTAAGTCCCTGGCCTCATCTCTATGGACCCAATCAGGCCCTTACTGCCTGAACCTGGTGAAATGTGGGATTTCAGGGGGGCAATGGGCGCCACTGGGGATCTAAGGTAATGGTTCCTGGCACTCAGATAAGTGGTTGAGAGGTGAGCCAGGAGGACTTGCACTCATGGGAGAGGGAACATAGCCCAGGGCAGAGGAGGCCTAAGGTCTCCTTGTGGGGCTGGGATGAGCATTCTTATTCCTATGGCCCACGAACAAACAAGAAAATGATTAACTCATCTTTCTGGCCTGTTCTGATCTTGGATCTGTTCACCACCAGGTTGACCTGGCAGGGAAATTACAAACAGCTTTCCTGCTCAAGAATAGGTTAAAATTGCAGTTGTAATTGAGGATGTCACTGAAGCCCCATCAATATCTTTAGAGAAGGACCTCACTGCCTTCTAGCATGTGTCCATTTGCCTGCCCTAAAAAACTGGTTTAAATTGCAACCCATGGGAAAGGAGAAGGATTGGTGTGGATAAGTCGGTGAGGCCATTTTAACTATCAGTTGCCCAGTTTCCAACAGGTGTAGAGGGTTAAAATCAGCCCTTGAAATTAACCTTGAATTCACATCCATCGATGGCATCCTCAACAGTTTGAGATGGTAGATGGCCATAGTGGCCTTATTTAACAGATGTCACCTCCTTAGCTGACCTGCCAAAAGCACTCATCACTGAGGTCAATTGATAGCTTTTCTTACCTTTATACAGCTGTTGTCGATCAACAAGCTTCTATCTGTTGAACTAGCTGCTGAGCGAGCTGCAGCCATACCAAGCATTGCCTTCTCGAGCATTTTACATGCAATATCAAGTTGTTCAGCTGGGTGTTTCTGAAAAGTAAGTACAGTACATACCAATCACACCTTTGTGGTTCCCTTTAAGTCGGAAATTTTAAGGTTTTAGGTTGTTTTATTTTTTCTGGAATTTGCAAAAAACAAAGAAAAATTGGTTGAAATCAGCTGTAAGCTTTTCTGGATTTTTAAGATTAAAAATTAAACAAAAAATATTGGTTATCAGAAAACCTCAGTCTTAATTGAGAAAGTCCAGCAAATCAGAAAAACAGTCGGGGAGAGCTTGGATGTGACCCAAAATGGACGCAGAACGTTAAATTCATGCTGCCTATTGTTTTAAATGATTGCTGCACACAGCCAGCACTTCCTGCACTGTTCATTGGCTGCATACATCAGTGCAAGGGGATCGATATTGCAAGTGTTACTTAAAGGCAGCCTGCACCTCTTGGGCAAATGCATTGTGGCTGTAGGGAATGGTGGCAGTCTTTTGTGAACTGAATCTGGGCTATCAAAGACTGAAGAATGGCTGGGGATGCAAGAAACAGTGAACAATGGTTTTCTGATATTGGGCTGGAGGTCTTGGTGGAAGAGGTAGAAGTGAGGAGAAATGACCTATGTCGGCATGGAGGCAGGAGACCCTCTTGACGTATGCTCAGGAGGCAGTGGGAAGAAATAGCAGCAGATGTCAATGCCAAGAGCGTTGCTTGTTGAACAAGGATACAGTGAAGGAAGAAGTTAAATGATCTCGCCCGACTTGTCAAGGTGAATTACTTCTAATTCAAAAGCCATATCCCACCAACAGCAGCAACAGCCTCATACACTGCTCAATTCACCACACCCCCATCACTCACCTACCAATAATCTCTATCAATCAGAACTCAATAATAACATTCATAAGCTTTACCTCACCCTCACACACCTAGCTCTGTTGCAAGCTTCATACCCAGAACTCACAGCTCTCACACACACAGACAGCTATTCTACCATGGCAGCCATATCACCCAAACATAACACTCACTGATATACTTTCCTCATTCTTGCAGGAGATGGTGGTGTATAACAGCAGACAGCAAAGAACTGGACAAGGATAATCACATAAGAAATAGGAGCAGGGGTAGGCCTTACAGCCCCTCGAGACTGGTCTGCCATTCAGTAAGATCGTGGCTGACCATTTCACTTCTCTACCTGATCCCCATATCTCTTGATTACCCTACTGTCCAAAAATCTATCTCAGCCTTGAATATATTCAACGACTGAGCATCCACAGCTCTCTGCAGCAAAAAGTTCCAAAGATTCACAATCCTCTGAGTTGAGAAATTTCTCCTCACCTCAGTCTTAAAAGATCAACCCCTTATCCTGAGGCTAGGACCTCCTAGTTCTTGATTCTCCAGCCAGGGGAAACAGACTCTCAGCAGCTACTCTGTCAAGCCGCTACATAATCCTATATGTTTCAATGAGATCACCTCTCATCCTTCTAAACCTCTCTTTATAGGACAACACTCTCATTCCAGGAATCAATCCAGTGAACCTTTGCTGTACCACCTCCAAAGCAAGTATATCCATCAAAGCTATAGTTTGGGCACAAAGTATATTCCCTGTCATGAACAGATGAAAATCAACTGAAAAATTGTCATGAACAAATAACAACCAATTGTAAATTATGTTTTGTGCACTTGAGTATTATTGTCAACTGCCATTTTATACATGTTCAAGTTTTTACTTCTGTGTTCTAATTGTTAAAATGGAGAAGGGAGATCACGTGGGACAACTACTTGAAAGGATCTAGTTACAGGACCCAGGAGCTGCCTTTTCAGCCTGCCTGGATGTGAAACTAGGAGTTGAAGATACAGCTTGTTCAGAAACCATAGCTGCTTTGGGAAGACTAGCACAGCTGCCTGAAGTTGCACACCTCTCTTTACACTCTTCTCTGAGACCTTTCCTACAAGCAAGAAAATTAAAAAGACACAGTCTGCAATAAACAAGAAGAAAACCTGTTTTCTGCCAGCTTTTCTCTCCGTCGAAGGAAAAGGTGACTTCAGCAAATTAAGCTGCCTCCACTTATATCCGAGAGTGCAAGAAGAAGAAGAAATTGTAAGAGAAGAGGTATTCTCAACAACTCCTTCCCCTATCCGGCATTTCCAGTCGGTGATCTCCAATTTTGGACTTTCCATTAATTTAAAAAAAGGACTCGAGTTGTAACTGAAATCCATGTTAGCTTGTAGTTAAGATAATTTTCTATTTAGTAAATGTCTTTTTTTATGCCTTTAACATTTCCTTGTATGTTTTTTTTGTATGCGTGTGTTGCGAAGTTAATCCCCTTCCTGAGTTGAAGAGTATATGTTAATAAACCCTACTTCTTTGTTTTAACTTTAACAACCATGCTGTTGTTGCGGTCATTTACTAGTCAGGGTTTAAGGGAGGGAAAAATTCAAACATAATGTGTTTACGGACAGGTGGTGGGAAATACAGGGAAATTTGGTTTAAAAAAAATCAATTAACCACCTGCTCGTAACATCCCACAATTGGGAAAGGTAGGGCCAACAAATCCAGAGCTTCCAGGATGACAAAAGAGATAGAGATTAAGATGAAAAAAAAGTGTGCTTATGATAGATGTCAGGTGGATAATACAACTGAGAACCAGACTAAATATAGAAGGTTCAGAGGGTAAGTGAAAATGCAAATAAGAGAAGCAAAGAGAGAGCACGAAAAGGGACTGGCAGCTAACATAAAAGGGTATCCAAAAATCTCCTGAAGGCATAAAGATAGTAAAAGGGTGGTAAAAGGAGGAGTGGGGCCAATTAGGGACCAAAATGGTATTTACACATGGAGGCAAGGGGCGTAGCTGAGATATTGAATGAATACTTTGCATCTGTTTTTACCAAGGAAGAAGATGCTGCGCAAGTCATGGAAAAGAGGAGGGAATTCAGACACTTGAAGGGTTTAAAATTGATAAGGAGGAGGTATTGGTAGGTTGTTTGTGCTTAAAGTTGATAAGGCACCAGGTCCTGTTCTGTCTTCACAAAGGAGGACACAAATAACCTCCCAGAAATGTTCGGGAACCAAGGGTCTAATGAGAGGGAGGAACTGAAGGAAATCAGTATTAGTAAAAAAAAAGTGCTTGGGAAATTAATGGGGTTAAAGGCTGAAAGATCCCCAGGGCCTGAGAATCTACATCCCAGAGTACTAAAGGAAGCGGCCCTGGAAATAGCAGATGCATTGGTGGTCATCTTCCAAAATTCTATGGACTCTAGAGCAGTTCCTACAGATTGGAGGGTGGCAAATGTAACCCCACTATTTAAAAAAGGAGGGAGAGAAAAAACAGGCAATTACAGACCAGTTAGTCTTACATCAGTAGTGAGGAAAATGCGAGAGTCTATTATAAAGGATGTGATAGCAGAACACCTGGAAAGCATTAGCGGTCAGCATGGGTTTATGAAAGGGAAATCATGCTTAACAAATCTACTAGAATTTTTTGAGGATGTAACTAGTAGAATAGATAAGGGAAAACCAGTGGATGTGGTGTTTTTGGATTTTCAGAAGGCTTTTGATAAGATCCCACATAAGAGGTTAGTATGCAAAATTAAAGCACATGGAAATGGGAGCAATATACTGACATGCATTGAGAATTGGTTGACAGACAGGAAACAGAGAGTAGGAATAAACGGGTCTTTTTCTGGGAAGCAGGCACTGACTAGTGGGGTACCGTTGGGATCAGTGCTTGGGCCCCAGCTAGTCACAATATATATTAATGACTTGGGTGAGGGAACTAAATATAACATTTCCAAGTTTGCAGGTGACATAAAGCTGGGTGGATGGGAATGTGAGCTGTGAGGAGGATGCAAAGAGGCTCCAATGTGATTTGGACAAGTTGGGTGAGTGGGCAAATGCATGGCAGATGCAGTATAATGTGGATAAATGTGAGGTTATCCACTTTGGTTGTAAAAACAGAAAGGCAGATTATCATCTGAATGGTGATAGATTGGGAAAGAGGGACATGCAACGAGACCTGAGTGTCCTTGTACACCAGTCGCTGAAAGCACGCATTCCGGTGCAGCAAGCAGTTAGGAAGGCGAATGGTATGTTGGGCCTTCATTGCAAGAGGATTTGAGTACAAGAGCAAGGATGTCTTACTGCAGTTATACAGGTCCTTGGTGAGACCACATCTGGAGTATTGTGTGCAGCTTTGGTCTCCTTATCTGAGGAAGGATGTTCTTGCCATGGAGGGAGTGCAAAGAAGATTTGCTAGGCTGAATCCTGGGATGGCAGGAGAAACGTATGAGGAGAGACTGGGTCAACTAGGCCTATATTCACTAAAGTTTAGAAGAATGAGAGGGGATCTCATAAAAACCTATAAAATTCGAACAGGACTAGACAGGCCTGAAGCAGGAAGGATGTTCCTGATGGCTGAGGAGTCCAGAACCAGGGGTCACAGTCTCAGGATATGGGGTATACCATTTTGAAACCGAGATGAGGAGAAATTTTGGGTGGTGAATGTGTGGCATTCTCTACCGCAGAAGCGAGTGGAGGACAAGTCATTAAATATATTAGTCGGGGAAGGCGGTGGTGTAGTGGTATTGTCACTGGACTAGTAACCCAGAGACCCAGGGTATTACTCTGGGGACATGGGTTCGAATCCCACCACAGCAGAAGGTGGAATTTGAATTGAATTAATAAATCTGGAATTAAAAAGCTAGTCTAATGATGGCCATGAAACCACTGTCGATTGTTATGAAAACCCATCTGGTTCACTAATGCCCTTTAGGGAAGGAAATCTGCTGTCCTTACCTGGTCTGGCCTACATGTGACTCCAGACCCACAGCAATGTGGTTGACTCTTAACTGCCCTCTGAAATGGCCGAGCAAGCCACTCAGTTGTATCTAACCGCTACGAAGTCAATAAAAAGGAATGAAACTGGACGGAGCACCCGGCATCAACCTAGGCACCGGAAACGACAATCGCAAATCCAGCCCTGTCGACCCTGCAAAGCCCTCCTTACTAACATCTGGGAGCTTGTGCCAACGTTGGGAGAGCGGTCCCACAGACTAGTCAAGCAATAGCCTGACATAGTCATACTCACGGAATCATAAGTGACAGACAATGTCACAGACACTGCCATCACCATCCCCGGGTATGACCTGTCCCACCAGCAGGACAGACCCAGCAGAGGTGGCAGCATAGGGTATACAGTAGAGAGGGAGTTGCCCTGGAAGTCCTCAACATCGACTCTGGACCCCATGAAGTCTCATTGCATCAGGTCAAACATGGACAAGGAAACCTCCTGCTGATTACCACCTACTGCCCTCCCTCAGCTGATGAGTCAGTACTCCTCCATGTTGAACAGCATTTGGGGGAAGCACTGAGGGTGGCAAGGGCACTGAATGCACTCTGGGTGGGGGACTTCAATGTCCATCACCAAGAGTGGCTTGGTAGCACCACTACTGACCGAGCTGGTCGAGTCCTAAAGGGCATAGCTGCTAGACTGGGTATGCGGCAGGTGGTAAGGGAACCAACGAGAGGGGAAAACATACTTGACCTTGTCCTCACCAATCTGCCTGCTGCAGATGCATCTGTCCATGACAGTATTGGTAAGCGTGACCACTGAACAGTCCTTGTGGAGACGAAGTCCCGCCTTCACATTGAGGATACCCTCCTCCATGTTGTGTGGCACTACCACCGCGCTAAATGGGATAGATTTCGAACAGATCTAGCAATGCAAAACTGGGCATCCATGAGGCGCTGTGGGCCATCAGCAGCAGAATTGTGCTCAACCACAATCTGTAACCTCATGGCCCAGCATATCCCCCACTCTACCATTACCATCAAGCCAGGAGACCAACCCCGGTTCAATGAGGAGTGCAGGAGGGCATGCCAGGAGCAACACCAGGCATACCTCAAAATGAGGTGTCAATCTAATGAAGCTACAACACAGGACTATCTGCGTGCCAAACTGCGTAAGCAGCATGCGATAGACAGAGCTAAGCAATCCCATAACCAACGGATCAGAACTAAGCTCTGTAGTCCTGCCACATCCAGCCACGAATGGTGGTGGACAATTAAACAACTAACTGGAGGAGGTGGGTCCACAAATATCCCCATCCTCAATCTTCAGCCAGAAGTGCCGAGTTGATGATCCATCTCGGCCCCCTCCTGAAGTCCCCAGCATCACAGATGCCAGACTTCAGCCAATTCGATTCACTCCGAGTGATATCAAGAAACGACTGAAGGCACTGGATACTGCAAAGGGTATGGACCCTGTCAATATTCCAGCAATAATACTGAAGACCTGTGCTCCAGACCTTGCCACACCCCTAGCCAAGCTGTTCCAACACAGCTACAACACTGGCATCTATCCTGCACTGTGGAAAATTGCCCAGGTATGTCCTGTACACAAAAAGCAGGACAAGTCCAACCCGGCCAATTATCGCCCCATCAGTCTACTCTCAATCATCAGTAAAGTGATGGAAGGTGTCATCAACAGTGCCATTAAGCGGCACTTGCTTATTTCTTTTAAATTTATTTTATTTTATTTTAAGATACAGTACTGAAACAGGCCCTTCAGCCCACCGAGTCTGTGCCGACCAACAACCACCCATTTATACTAATCCTACATTAATCCCATATTCCCGACCAATCCCCACCATCTACCTAAACTAGGGGCAATTTACAATGGCCAATTTACCTAACAACCTGCAAGTCTTTGGCTGTGGGAGGAAACCGGAGCACCCGGCAGAAACCCACGCGGTCACAGGGAGAACTTGCAAACTCCGCACAGGCAGTACCCAGAACTGAAACTGGGTCACTGGAGCTGTGAGGCTGCAGTGCTAACCACTGCGCCACTGTGCCGCCCTTGCTTAGTAATAACCTGCTCAGTGACACTCAGTTTGGGTTCCGCCAGGGCCACTCAGCTCCAGACCTCATTACAGCCTTGGTTCAAACATAGACAAAAGAGCTGAACTCAGGAGGTGAGGTGAGAGTGACTGCCCTTGATATCAAGGCAGCATTTGACCAAGTATGGCATCAAGGAGCCCGAGCAAAACTGAGGTGAATGGGAATCAGAGGGAGAACCCTCCGCTGGCTGGAGTCATACCTAGCACAAAGGAAGATGGTTGTGGTTGTTGGAGGTCAATCATCTCAGCTCCAGGACATCACTGCAGGAGTTCCTCAAGGTAGTGTCCTTGGCCCAACCATCTTCAGCTGCTTCATCAATGACCTTCCTTCAATCATAAGGTCAGAATTGGGGATGTTTGCTGATGTTTGCACAATGTTCAGCACCATTCTTGACTCCTCAGGTACTGAAACAGTCCGTGTATAAACGCAGCAAGACTCGGACAGTATCCAGGCTTGGGCTGATAAGTGGCAAGTAACATTCGTGCCACACAAGTGCCAGGCAATGACCATCTCCAACAAGAGAGAATCTAACCATCTCCCCTTGACATTCAGTGGCATTACCATCGCTGAATCCCCCACTGTCAACATCCTAGGGGCTACCATTGACCAGAAACTGAACTGGAGTAGCCATATAAATACCATGGCTACAAGAGCAGGTCAGAGGCTAGGAATCCTGAGGCGAGTAACTCACCTCCTGACTCACCAAAGCCTGTCCACCATCTACAAGGCACAAGTCAGGAGTGTGATGGAATACTCTCCACTTGCCTGGATGGGTGCAGCTGCAACAACATTCAAAAAGCTCGACACCATCCAGGACAAAGCAGCCCGCTTGATTGGCACCCCATCTACAAATATTCTCTTCCTCCACCACCGACCACAGTGGCAGCAGTGTGTACCATCTACAAGATGCACTGCAGCAACGCACCAAGGCTCCTTAGACAGCACCTTCCAAACCCGCGAACTCTATCAACGAGAAGGACAAGGGCAGCAAATGCATGGGAACACCACCACCTGCAAGTTCCCCTCCAAGTCACACACCATTCTGACTTGGAACTATATCGCCGTTCCTTCACTGTCGCTGGATCAAAATCCTGGAACTCCCTTCCTCATACCACTGCGGGTGTATCTACCTCACATGGACTGCAGCGGTTCAAGAAGGCAGCTCACCACCACCTTCTCAAGGGCAATTAGGGATGGGCAATAAATGCTGGCCTGGCCAGTGATGCCCACATCCCATACATAAATAAAAAATATATATATATTCAAGAAGGAGATAGATATATTTCTTAATGCCAAAGGGATCAAGGGATATGGGGAGAAAGCAGTAACAGGGTACTGAATTAGATGATCAACCGTGATCTTTTTGAATGGAGGAGCAGGCCCTAAGGGCCGAATGGCCGACTCCTGCTCCTATTTTCTATGTTTCTCTGATGCATCCAGGAATACGGAGGGAAGTGAGACTGGAAATTGCAGAGGTATTATTCATAATTTCCCAGTCTTCCTTAGATTCAGGGATGGTGCCAGTGGACTGGAGAATTGTAAATGTTACACTCTTGTTCAAAAAAAAGTGTAACGCTAAGCCCAGCAACTACAGGCCAGTCAGTTTAATTCGGCACAAAATTAATAGTCACTTGGGCGAATGTGGGTTAATTAAGGAATGCCAGTGTGTATTTGTTCAGGGAAAATTGTGTCTAACTTGCTGAAATTTTTTGAAGAGTTAACAGAGAGGGTTGATGAGGGTAATGCTGTTGATATGGCGTACATAGACTTCCAAAAGGCATTTGATACAGTGCTGCACAACAGACTTGAGAGCAAAGTGAACTCATGAAATAAATGGGACAGTAGATGGGACAGAAGTTACATGGATACAAAATTGGCTGAGTGACAGGAAACAGACTTTTCAGACTGGAGGAAGGTTTGTAATGGAGTTCCCCAGGGTCGGTGTTAGGACTCTTGCTCTTCCTGATATAGGTTAATGACTTAGACCTTGGTGCACAAAGCACAATTTCAAAGTTCGCAGATGATACGAAACTTTTGTGAACTGTGAGGAGGATAGTGCAGAATTTCAAAAGGACATAGACAGGTTGTTGGAATGGGCAGACAAGTGACAGATGAAATTTAATGCAGAGAAGTGTGAAGTGATTCATTTTGGTAGGAAGAACACAGAAAGACAATATAAAATAAAGGGTACAATTCTAAAGAGGGTGCAGCAGCAGAGGGACCTGGGTGTATATGTGCATAAGTCATTGAAGGTGGCAGGACAGGTTGTGACAGCAGTTAACTAAGCATACAGCATCCTCAGCTTTATTAACTGGGGCATAGAGTAAAAAAGCAAGGAAGTTCCATTAAACCTCAATGCAAGTGTACTCACAGGCAGGTGAAAGCAAGTTGCATACCATGCTGTCCTCCTGGGTTAGAAAGGTGCATCTGAAACGTGCCTGAATCAGATGATGCCTGATGTTGTTGACATCCCGATGAGATCCTCGAGTTCTGCACTGGTCCCAGCCACCTCCCTGTGTAGCAGGGACACCTCTCCGTACTGCATCTTCTTCCTCCTCCTCCTCCTGTTCCACCTCCTGCCCGTCCTCTTCCTCTGATAAGCTGTGTCATTCCAGGGCTTCACCCCCTTCAAAGTCCACATCTCTCCAGAAGGAATTGGGAGCAGGAGTAGGCCATTTGGCCCTACGAGCCTGCTCCGCCATTTAATAAGATCATGGATGATCTTATTGTGGCCTCAACTCCACTTTCCTGCCTACCCCGATACCCTTTGACTCTCTTTGTTAATCAAGAATTTACCCACCTCTGCCGTAAAAATATTCAATGACCCTGCCTCCACCAGTCTCTGGGAAAGAGAGTTCCGAAGACTCACAACCCTCAGAGAAAAAATTTCTCCTCATCTCCGTCTTCAATGGGCAACACCTTATTTTTAAATCTCCTAGTACTAGTCTCTCCCACAAGGGGAAACATCCTTTCAGCATCCACCCTGTCAAATCACCTCAGAATCTTATATGTTTCAAGACAATCACCTCTCATTCTTCTAAACTCCAATGGATGCAGACCCAACCTGTCCAACCTTTCTTCATAAGATAATCCCAGGTATCAGTCAAGTGAACATTCTTTGAACTGCCTCGAATGCATTTATATCCTTTCTTAAATAAGGTGACCAAAACTGTACACAGTCCTCCAGATGTGGTCTCAGCAATACCCTATACAACTGAAGCAAAACATCCCTACTTTTATATTCCATTCCCCTTGCAATAAACAACATTTCATTTGGCTTCCTAATCACTTGCTGTATCTGCATACCAACCTTTTATGATTCATGAAACAGGACACCCAGATCCCTATGTACCTCAGAGTTCTGCAATCTCTCTCCATTTAAATAATATGCTGCTTTACTATTCTTCCAGCCAAAGTGGACAAGTTCACATTTTCTCACATTATACTCCATCTGCCAAATTTTTGCCCACTCACTTAACCTATCTATATGATATGAATATGAATATGCACCCTTTGCAGATTCCTTATGTCCTCTTCACAACTTACTCTCCGACCTACCTTTGTATCATCAGCAAATTTAGCAACCCATACATTCTGTCCCTTCATCCAAGTCATTGATATAAATTGTAAATAGTTGAGGCCCCAGCAGTGAACCCTGTGGCACTCCACTCGTTACATCTCGCCCCAAAAATGACCCATGTTTCCTGTTAGATAACCAATCCTCCATCCATGCTAATATGTTACCCCCATCACCATGAGTTCTTATTTTGCTAAGTAACCTTTGATGTGTCACCTTGTCAAAAGCCTTCTGGAAATCCAAGTACACCACATCCACAGGTTACCCTTTATCCATGCTGCATGTTACTTCCTCAAAGAACTCTAAAAAATTAGTCAAACACGATTTCCCTTTCACAAAACCATGTTCACTCCGCCTGATTACATTGAGATGTTCTAAGTGCCCCACTGTATCCTTTCTGTATCCTTTCCCTGGTGATTGTAATTGTTTTACAACCCTTTCACCTCCTGATTCACAATTATTTCTGGGATGTTATTGTATCCTCCACAGTGAAGATGCAAAATATCTGTTCATTTCATCCACCATCTCCTTATTTTCCATTATTAATTCCCCAGATTCACTCTACAGGACCAACACTCATTTTACTTACTCTTTTCCTTTTTCAATTCCTGTAGAAATTCTTACTCTCCGTTTTATATTTCTAGCTAGCTTTCTCTCATACTCTAATTTCTCCCTCTTTATTAACCTTATAGTCATTCTTTGCTGTTCGTTACACTCTGCCAAATCCTCTGACCTGCCACTCATCTTTGCAGAATTGTATGCTTTTTTTTTCATTTGATACAATATTTAACTTTCTTACTTAGCCACGGATGGAGCGTCCTTCCCTTAGAGTCCTTCTTTCTCACTAGAATGTATCCTGAAATATCTCCTTAAATGTCTGCCACTGCATCTCTACTGACCTAGCCCTTAACCTAATTTGCCAGTTTACTTCAGCCAGTTCTGCCTTCATGCCCTCATAATTGCCCTTATTTAAGTTTAAAACACGAGTGTCAGATTTGCCCTTCTTTCCCTCAAACTGAATGTGAAATTCGATCATATTATGATCACTGTTACCATGGGGTGCCTTCGCTATAAGGCCATTAATTAATCCTGTCTCATTGCACAGTATCAGATCTAATACAGCCTGCTCTTTGGTTGGCTCAAGAACATGTTGCTCCAAGAAACTGTCCTGAAAACATTCTATAAACTCATCATCCAGATTATCTTTGCCAATCTGATTCGTCCAATCTATATGTACATTAAAATTACCCATGATTAGCATCGTACCTTTCTCAAAAGCCCCCATTACTTCATCCTGTGTACCCCGTCCTATAGTGTGGTTACTGTCAGGGGGCCTATAAACCACACCCACAATTGACTTCTTACCTTTACTATTTCTCATCTCTATCCAAACTAATTCTACATCTTCATCTCTGGAAAAAAGGTCATCTCTCTCTATTGCACCAATGTCATCCTTAAAGGGGGAGGAGGAGGTGTAGTCGAAATGTCACCAGACAAGTAACCCAGAGCCCCAGGCTAATGCTCTGGGGACATGGGTTCCAATCCCAGCAAGGCAGACAATGCAATTTGAATTGAATTAATAAATCTGGAATTAAAAGCTAGTATAGTGGTGCTAGAGGTGACCATGAAACCATTGTCGATTGCTGTAAAAACACATCTGGTTCACTAATGTCCTTTCGGGAAGGAAATCTGCCATCCTTATCTGGTCTGGTCTACATGTGACTCTAGACCCACAGCAATGTGGTTGACTCTTAAATGCCCTCTGAAATGGTCTAGCAAACCACTCAGTTGTATCAAACTGCTACAAAGTCTAAGAAAAGGAATGAAACCGGACAGACCACCCGACATCGACCTAGGCACCGCAAACAAGAACGGCAAACCCAGCCCTATCAACCCTGCAAAGTCCTCCTTACTAATGTCTGGGGGCTTGTGCCAAAATTGGGAGAGCTGTCCCACAGACTAGTCAAGCAACAGCCTGACATAGTCATACTCTCCGAATCATACCTTACAGATAATGTCCCAGACACCACCATCACCATCCCTGGTTATGTCATAGAGTTATACAGCACAGAAACAGGCCCTTCGGCCCATCGTGTCTGTGCTGGTCATCAAGCACCCATTTATTCTAATCCCATTTTTCAGCACTTGGCTCGTTGCCCTGTATGTTATGGCGTTTCAAGTGCTCATTTAAATACTACTTAAATGTTGTGAGGGTTCCTGCTTCGACTTCCCCTTCAGGCAGTGTGTTCCAGATTCCAACCGTCCTCTGGGTGAAAAATTATTTCCTCAACTCCCCTCTAAACCTCCTGCCCCTTACCTTAAATCTATGCCCCCTGGTTATTGACACCTCCGCTAAGGGAAGAAGTTTCTTCTGATCTACCCGATTTATGTCCCTCATAATGTTGTATACCTCAATCGGGATCCCCTCAGCCTTCTCTGCTCTAAGGAAAACAACCCTAGCCTATCCAGTCTCTCTTCATAGCTAAAATGCTCCAGCCCAGGCAACATCCTTGTGAATCTCCTCTGCACCCCCTCCAGTGCAATCACATCCTTCCTATAGTGTGGCGACCAGAACTGTACACAGTACTCCAGTTGTGGCCCAACTTGCGTTTTATACAGCTCCATCACAACCTCCCTGCTCTTATATTCTATGCCTTGGCTAATAAAGGCAAGTATCCCATATGCCTTCCTAACCACCTTATCTACCTGTGCTGCTGCCTTCAGTGATCTATGGACAAGTACACCAAGGTCCCTCTGACCCTCTGTACTTCCCAGGGTCCATTTGCCACTGCTCTGCCCATCTTACCAGCCCATCTGCATCGACCTGTATTCTAAGGCTTTCCTCCTCATTATTTACGACACCACCAATTTTGTGTCATCTGCGAACTTACTGATCATACCTCCTATATTCACGTCTAAATCATTAATGTACACTACAAACAGCAAGGGTCCCAGCACCAATCCCTGCGGTACACCGCTGGTTACAGGCTTCCAATCTTAAAAAACAACCCTCGACCATCACCCTCTGCCTCCTGCCACGAAGCCAATTTTGGATCCAATTTGCCAAATTGCCCTGGTGCCCATGGGCTCTTACCTTCTTGACCAACCTCCCATGCGGGACCTTATCAAAAGCCTTACTGAAGTCCATGTAGACTACATCAACTGCTTTACCCTCATCTACACATCTAGCCACCACCTTGAAAAATTCAATCAAGTTTGTTAGACATGATCGCCCCCTGACAAAGCCATGCTGACTATCCTTGATTAATCCCTGCCTCTCCAAGTGGAGATTAATCCTGTCCCTCAGACTTTTTTCCAATAGTTTACCAACCACTGATGTTAGACTCACCGGCCTATAATCTTCCAGTCCTCTGGTACCTCTCCTGTGGCCAGAGAGGATGTGAAAATTTGTGTCAGAGCCCCTACTATCTCCTCTCTTGCCTCACATAACAGCCTGGGATACTTCTCATCTGGGCCTGGGGATTTATCCACTTTTAAGCCCGCTAAAACCGCTAATACCCCCTCCCTTTCAATGTTAATCTGTTTGAGTATATCACAATCCCCCTCTCTGATCTCTACAGCTACATCGTCCTTCGCCATAGTGAACACAGATGAAAATAAACATTTAAAACCTCACCTATGTCCTCCGGCTCCACACACAGATTGCCACTTTGGTTCATAATGGGCCCTACTTTTTCCTTGATTATCCTCTTGCCCTTAATATACTTATAAAACGCTTTGGGATTTTCCTTTATCTTGCCTGCCAGTGTTTTTTCATGTCCCCTCTTTGCTCTCCCAATTACTTTTTTAAGTACTCTCCTACACTTTCTATACTTCTCTAGGGCCTCTGCTGTTTTCAGCCCCCTGAATCGACCATAAGCCTCCTTTTTGTCCCTTATCCAATCCTCTATGTCCTGTACCATCGACAGGACAGATCCACCAGAGTTGGCGGCACAGTTGTATACAGTCGGGAGGGTGTTGCTCTGTGAGGTTTTTTTTATTCATTCATGGGATGCAGGCGTCATTGGCCAGGCCAGCATTTATTGCCCATCCCTAATTGCCCTTGAGAAGGTGGTGGTGAGCTGCCTTCTTGAACCGCTGCAGTCCATTTGGGGTAGGTACACCCACAGTGCTGTTAGGAAGGGAGTTCCAGGATTTTGACCCAGTGACAGTGAAGGAATGGCGATATAGTTCCAAGTCAGAATGGTGTGTGACTTGGAGGGGAACTTGCAGGTGGTGGTGTTCCCATGCATTTGCTGCCCTATTCCTTCTAGTTGGTAGAGGTCGTGGGTTTGGAAGGTGCTGTCTGAGGAGCCTTGGTGCATTTCTGCAGTGCATCTTGCAGATGGTACACACTGCTGCCACTGTGCGCCGGTGATGGAGGGAGTGAATGTTTGTAGATGGGGTGCCAATCAAGCGGGCTGCTTTGTCCTGGATGGTGTCGAGCTTCTTGAGTGTTGTTGGAGCTGCACCCATCCAGGCAAGTGCAGAGTATTCCATCACACTCCTGACTTGTGCCTTGTAGATGGTGCACAGGTTTTGGGGAGTCAGGAGGTGAGTTACTCGCCTCAGGATTCCTAGCCTCTGATCTGCTCTTGTTGCCATGGTATTTATATGGCTACTCCAGTTCAGTTTCTGGTCAATGGCAGCCCCTAGGATGTTGATAGTGGGGGATTCAGCGATGGTAATGCCATTGAATGTCAAGGGGAGATGGTTAGATTCTCTCTTGTTGGAGATGGTCATTGCCTGGCACTTGCGTGGCACGAATGTTACTTGCCACTTATCAGCCCAAGCCTGGATATTGTCCAGGTCTTGCTGCATTTCTACACGGACTGATTCAGTATCTGAGGAGTCACGAATGGTGCTGAACATTGTGCAATCATCAGTGAACATCACCACTTCTGACCTTATGATTGAAGGAAGGTCATTAATGAAGCAGCTGAAGATGGTTGGGCCAAGGACACTACTCCTGCAGCAATGTCCTGGAGCTCAGATGATTGACCTCCAACAACCACAACTATCTTCCTTTGCGCTAGGTATGACTCCAGCCAGCAGAGGGTTTTCCCCCTCATTCCCGTTGACCTCAGTTTTGCTCGGGCTCCTTGATGCCATACTTGGTCAAATGCTGCCTTGATGTCAAGGGCAGTCCCTCTCACCTCACCTCTTGAGTTCAGTTCTTTTGTCCATGTTTGAACCAAGGCTGTAATGAGGTCAGGAGCTGAGTGGCCCTGGTGGAACCCAAACTGAGTGTCACTGAGCAGGTTATTGCTAAGCAAGTGCCGCTTGATGGCACTGTTGATGACACCTTCCATCACTTTACTGATGATTGAGAGTAGGCTGATGGGGTGGTAATTGGCTGGGTTGGACTTGTCCTGCTTTTTGTGAACAGGACATACCTAGGCAATTTTCCACATTGCAGGGTAGATGCCAGTGTTGTAGCTGTACTGGAACAGCTTGGCTACGGGTGCGGCATTGACTCAACATTGACTCCAGACCACATGAAATCTCATGGCATTAGGTCAAACAAGGGCAAGGAAACCTGATTACCAACTACCACCACTGCCTCGGCTGATGAATCAGTGCTTCTCCATGTTGAACACCACTTGGAAGAAGCACTGAGGGTAGCAAGGGCACAGAATGTGCTATGGATGGGGGACTTCAATGTCGATCACCAAGAGTAGCTCGGTAGCACCATTACTAGCCGGGTCCTAAAGGACATAGCTGCTTGATTAGGTCTGCGACAGGTGGTGAGGGAACCAACAAGAGGGAAAAACCTACTTGACCTCCTCCTCACCAATCTACCAGACGCAGATGCACCAGTCCATAAATGTATTGGTAGGAGTGACCACTGCATAGTCCTCGCGGAGACGAAATCCTGTCTTCACATTGATGATACCCACCGTTGTGTTGTGTGGCACCACCACCGTGCTAAATGAGATAGATTTCGCACAGATTACGCAACTCAAAACTGGGCATCCATGAGGTGCTGTGAGCCATCAGCAGCAGAAAAATTGTATTCAACCACAATCTGTAACCTCATGGCCTGGGATATCCCCCACTCTACCATTACTATCAAGCAGGGGGACCAACCCTGGTTCAATGAAGAGTGCAGGAGGGCATACCAGGAGCAGTGCCAGGCATACCTAAAAATGATGTGTCAACTTGATGAAGCTACAACACAGGGATACTTGCATGTCAAACAACAGAAGCAGTAGGCAATAGACAGGGCTAAGTGATCCCACAAACAATGGATTAGACCTAAGCTCTGCAGTCCTGCCACATCCAGTCATGAATGGTGGTGGACAATTAAACAACTAACTGGAGGAGGAGGCTCCACAAATATACCCATCCCCAATGATGGGGGAGCCCAGCACATTAGTGCAAAAGACAAGCATTTGCATCCATCTTCAGCCAGTAGGGTCGAGTGGATGATCCATCTCAGCCTCTTCCTGAGGTGCCCGGCATCACAGATGCCAGTCTCCAGCCAATCCGATTCATTCCATGTAATATCAAGAAACAGCTGAAGGCACTGGATACTGTAAAGGCTTTGGGCCCTGACAACATTCCAGCAATAGTACTGAAGACCTGTGCTACAGAACTAGCTGTGCCCCTAGCCATTCTGTTCCAGTACAGCTGCAACACTGGCATCTACCCGGCAATGTAGAAAATTGTCCAGGTATGTCCTGTAGGACAAATTCAACCCAGCCAATTACCGACCTTTCAGTCTACTCTTGATCGTCAGTAAAGTGATGGAAGGGATCATTGACAGTGCTATCAAGCGGCATTTGCTCAGCAATAACCTGCTCACTGATGCTCAGTTTCGATTCCGCCAGCGCCACTCATCTCCTCACCTTATTACAGTCTTCGTCCAAACATGGACAAAAGAGCTAAACTCCAGAGGTGAGGTGAGAATGACTGCCCTTGACATCAAGGCAGCAACTGTCTGAGTATGGCATCAAGGAGCCCTAGCAAAGCTGGAGTCACTGGGAATCAGGGGAAAAACTCTCCACTGGTTGCAGTCATACCTAGCACAAAGGAAGATGGTTGTGGTTGTTCGAGGTCAATCATCTCAGTCCCAGGACATCACTGCAGGAGTTCCTCAGGGTAGTGTCCTAGGCCCAACCATCTTCAGCTGCTTCATCAATAACCTTCTCTCCATCAGAAGGTCAGAAGTGGGGATGTTCGCTGATGATTGCACAATGTTCAGTACCATTCACAATTCCTCAGATATTGAAGCTGTCAGTGCCCACGTGCAGCAAGACCTGGACAACATTCAGGCTTGGACTGATAAGGGGCAAGTAACAATCACTCCACACAAGTGCCAGGCAATGATCATCTCAAACAAGAGAGAATCTAACCATCTCCCCTTGATATTCAATGGCATTACCATCGCAGAATCCCCCACCATCAACATCCAGGGTTTTACCATTGATCAGAAACTTAACTGGACCAGTCTTATAAATACCATGGCTACAATAACAGGTCGGAGGCTGGGAATTCTGTGGCGAGTAATTCACTTCCTGTCTCCCCAATGCCTGCCCACCATCTACAAGTCAGAAATGTGATGGAATACTCTCCACTTGCCTGGATGGGTGCAACTCCAACAACACTCAAGACGCTCGACACCATCTAGGACAAAGCAACCTGCTTGATTGGCACCCCATTCACACCCTCTGCCACTGACGCACAGTGGCAGCAGTGTGTGCCATCTACAAGATGCACTGCGGCAACTCACCAAGGCTCCTTAGACAGCACCTTCCAAACCCGCGACCTCTACCACCGAGAAGGACAAAGGCAGCTGATGCATGGGAACACGACCACCTGCAAGTTTCCCTCCAAGCCACACACCATTCTGACTTGGAACTGTCTTGCTGTTCCTTCACTGTTGCTGGGTCAAAATCCTGGAACTCCTTCCTAACAGCACTGTTGGTGTACCTAAACCCCAAAGACTGCAGCGGTTCAAGAAATCAGCTCACCACCACCTTCTCAAGGGCAATTAGGGATGGCTTAGCCAGCAATGCCCACATCCTACAAAGGAATAAAAAAAATTAACAGAGCTACCCCTCCACCTTTTCCTAGCTTCCTGGCTTCCTAAATGTCATGTATCCTTAAATATTCAGGAGCCAGTCTTTGTCCTCTTGCAGCAATGTCTCTGTAATGGCTCTCAGATCATACATATTTATTACTATTTGTGCTGTCAATTCACCTGCTTTGTTATGAATGCTACGTGCATTCAGATACAGAGCCTTTAGTCCTGTCTTTTTACTATTTTTGTAACCCCTAGTCTTATCTGCTGGTGCACTCTGAGGTTTCAACAATCTGTCCCTTCCTGCCACACTAATCATCATTTCCCTTATTGCTACCTTGCTCTCTTGCCTTGTCTTCTCTGCTTAATTTATCACATCTTCTCAACCCTGATCCCTCGCCCCCACCTTTTACTTTAAACCCCATTCTACTGCCCTGGTTATACGACTCGCCAGAACATTGGTCCCGGCACAGTTTAGGTGAAGACCATCCCAACAGTATAGGTCCCACTTTCCCCAGTACTGGTGTCAGTGCCCCATGAATCAAAACCTATTTCTCCCACACCAATCTTTGAGCCACGTATTTAACTCTCTAATCTTATTTACCCTATGCCAATTTGCTCATGGCTCAGGTAATAATCCAGAGATTATCACCTTTGAGCTTCTGCTTTTTAATTTAGACCCTAGCTGCTCATAACCCCTCAGCAGAACCTCTTTCCTAGGTGGCAATTTATAATGGCCAATTTACCTATCAACCTGCAAGTCCATTGGCTGTGGGAGGAAACCGGAGCACCCGGAGGAAACCCACGCAGACACAGGGAGAACTTGCAAACTCCACACAGGCAGTACCCAGAATTGAACCCGGGTCACTGGAGCTGTGAGGCTGCGGTGCTAACCACTGCGCCACTGTGCCGCTCTACATTCTGGGTCCCCATACCTGCCTCACTCACAGTCACACCCTATTGTCCCTGACCATGGACCAAATCAGTAGACTCTATTCTAAGGGGTGTGACCGCCTCCTGGTACAAAGTGTTGAGGTAACTTTCCCCCTCCCTGATGTGTCGCAGCGTCTGCAGTTCAGTCTCCGGCTCATAAACACTGAGGCGAAGTTCCTGCAGCCATAGACACTTCCTGCAGACGTGTTTGCCCTGGATCACACTGGCATCCAGAAGCTCCCATATCAGGCAGACACAATACATCACCTGCCCTTCCAATTTTATTATGTGATAATTCATTTTTTTTTTACTTAATTATCTTATCATTATTGAATCCTACTACTAATACTAATAAAACCTTACAATTTCTGATAAATTACCTGAGTTTTGAAAGATAAATGTGAAAAATAGCAAAATACTCACCAACCAATGACCTACCTGTTTCCCTGTGACATCACTTTTTATTTTTTCTCCAAATGTGGTGCGCTCACAGACTGAGACCCAGACTTAGCCCCAGCCCCAGCCCCAGGCTCAGGCCCAGCCCCAGCTAGCTGTTATAAAGCTCTCGGACAGTTCCCCTTTCGCGTTGTTTTGAAACTCTCTCTCTAATGGAGAACACAGTAGACCAACGCAATGCATGAGATTCTTGCATGAGTATACTGCTGGGCGTCACCCGACTGGTCCAGGCACCGGAACCACATCTTCAGAAGCCAGATGGCCTGCTCGATGATCATCCTTGTGAGTAGATGGCTTCGGTTGTAGTGCCTCTGTGTATCCATCTCGTAAAGGGGTGAATAGCCATCTCTTAAAGGGATAACCCTTGTCCCCTAGAATCGATCCATGCAGTTTTGGCGGGTGGAATGAAGAACTGCTGGACTGCTAGACTGCTGGAGGATGAAGGAGTCATGGCAGCTGCCAGGAAAGCAAGCGCATACATGCATGAAACTTTTGTTGTGGTTGCAGACCAGCTGTACTTTGAAAGAGTGGAAGCCCTTCCCGTTGATGAATCTCACTGGCCGGTCAGTTGGTGCCTTAACGGGCACATGGGTGCAATCGATGATGCCCTGCAGCTGGGGGAATCCAGTAATGGAGGTGAATCTCACCGCCCTTTGTGCCTGTGAGACCCCATCTGTTTGAAATTGTATGTACTGTCCAGCTCTCGCAAAAAAGACGTCAGTGACCTGCAAGATGCAGTGGTGAGCTGCCACTTGTGAGACTCCACCAAGATCCGCTGCTGATCCTTAGAAGGAGCCAGAGGTGAAGAAGTTCAATAACTTTCACGGCTACTGGCAGGGCATGGCAAGTAGTGCTGTGAGGTGTGAGGTCTTCTGTGATGAGGGCACAAATCTCAGTGACCATCTGCCTGGACAGGTGCAGTCTCCTGCAACGATGGTTCTCCGGCAGGTACTGAAAGTAATTAATATCAATAAAGAGGTAGTATTTGAAAAATTAACTGGATTGAAAGTTGATAAATCTCCTGGATAAGATGATCTACACCCCTGAGTATTGAAGGAGTTGGCTATAGTGATAGTGGATGCATTGGTGGATATCTTTCAAAATTCTATAGATTCTGAAAGGGTTCCTGCAGACTGGAAAGTAGCAAATGTAACCCCACTATTTAAGAAGGGAGCAAGAGAGAAAATGGAGAATTACAGGCCTGTTAGTTTGACGTTAGTAGGGAAAATGTTGGAATCTATTATAAAGGATGAGATAAATGGACACGGAAAATAATGATATGATTGGGCAGAGTCAACATGCATTTGTGAAAGAGAAATCATGTTTGACAAACCTGTTGGAGTTTTTTGAGGATGTTATTTGCAGCATAGATAAAGGAGAACCAGTGGATGTGGTGTCTTTGGATTTTCAGAAAGCTTTTGATAAGGTCCCACACTGGATGTTAGTAAACAAAATTAGAGCACATGGGATTGGGGGTAATATACAGCAATGGATTGAGAATTGGTTAACAGACAGAAAGCAGAGAGTAGGAATAAATGGGTCATTCTCAGGATGGCAGGCTTTTACTAGTGGGGTACCGCAAGGATCAGTACTTGGGCCACAGCTGTTCACAATCTATATAAGTGATTTGGATATGGGGACCAATTGTAATATTTCCAAATTAGCGGATGACACAAAACTAGGAGGGGATGTAAGGAGGTTTCAAGGGGATTTGGACAGGCTAAGTGAAAGGGCAAGAACATGGCAGATGAAATATGTGAATAAGTGTGAAGTTATCCACTTTGTAGAAAAAACAGAAAGGCAGAGTATTTCTTAAATGGTGAGAGGTTGGGAAGTGTTGATGTCCAAAGAGACCTGGGTGTCCTTGTTCATATGTCACTAGAAGCTAGTACGCAGGTGCAGCAAGCAATTAGGAAGGCATATGGTATGTTGGCCTTCATTGTAAGGGGATTTGAGTACAGGAGTAAATATGTCTTGCTGCAATTGTATACAGCCTTGGTGAGACTGCACCTGGAGTATTGTGTACAGTTTTGGTCTCCTTATCTAAGGAAGGGATATACTTGCCATAGAGGGAGTACAACGGAGGTTCACCAGATTAATCCCTGGGACGGCGGGATTGTTTTATGAGGAGAGATTGCAGAAACTGGGCCTGTATTCTTTAGAGTTTCAAAGAAAGAGAGGTGATCACATTGAAACTTACAAAATTCTTACAGGGCGTGACAGGGTGGCTGTGGATAGGATGTTTCCCCTGGCTGGTGAGTCTAGAACAAGGGGACACAGTTTCAGAATAAGGGGTAGGCCATTTAAGACTGAAATGAGGAGGAATTTCTTCACTCAGAGGGTTGTGAATCTTTGGAATTCTCTACCCCAGAGGGCTGTGGAAGCTCAATCGTTGAGCATGTTCAAGACAGAGATCGATAGATTTCTAAATACTAACGACATCAGGGAATATGGGAATAGTGGGGAAAAATGGCATAGAGGTAGATGATGAGCCATGATCTGTTTGAATGGCATGGCAGGCTCGATGGGCCAAATGGCCTACTCCTGCTCCTATTTCCTACGATCCTATGATCCTATATCCAGGTAGCTCCATCTTCGGTGGTACTCCCTATGCTGAGGGTCCATTTCCTTCCTGCCCCTCATTCCTCTCCTCTGCCCTCCTCATGCCCAGGGCTCGGCCTCTGCTGCTGAGGATGTTGATCCTCATCGCCACTCGACCCAATATTAGAGAATTCTGATCCCATTACCAGGTGTTGCGCTCATCTGTACTCACAAAAGTCTAAACCCCTCTTCTTTTTAGTTTAAAGCCCTATCCACAGCCCTAGTTATTTGATTGACCAGGACACTGATCTCCAGCTTGGTTTAAGTGGAGCCCGTCCCAACAGAACAGCTCCCTTTTCCCCAATACTGGTGCCAGCGCCCTTATGAATTGAAACCCCTTCCTCCCACACCACTCTTTGAGCCATTTAACTCTCTGATCTGCTTGACCCTATGCCAATGTGCACTTGGCTCAGGTAGTAATCCTGAGATTGTTATCCTTGATGTTCTGCTTATTAATTTAGACCCAGGTTCCTCAAACACCACGACTCCCTGCACAGCCTGGGTGCGTATCGATCACTCTCTGCACAACCTCTGCACACCCAATGGCACCTGTATGCCAATGTCAATGGCTGAGTGTCCCTCTCAGCCATGCTCCCTTTTAAGGGCTGACTTAATATCATGGTATGGCCATGAATGGCTCCCCGCTGTGTTGCCGCCCCCATGCACTTCGACTGTCCCTGTTCCAGTGTGCAACCTGTGCGCCCCCACCAAAATTCCAAACAGCCCCTCAACCAGCTGACAGTGAGCTCGATAACAACATTAATTGACCTCATTCCCAAATTGTGTGGGTTTCTGGGGCCCACCTTCCCCTATCTTGAGGAAAATCGCCGGCAGCAGGAATCCAGCACACCGGCCAGTGGCACTATTTTTAGCGCCGGCTCACCTCTGTCCCCACCCCCATCGGGACCCAAAAATCCTACCCCATGTCTCTGGAATGGCTATTAGATCAAGCACATTTATCTCTATTTGTGCCACTAGCTTGTTTATCTTGTTATAAATACCTCTTACATTCAGATTTTACACCCATTTGGATGACCTTTTGTACCATGATGCCATGGTCAGTTTTCCCATCTTCCCGGCAGTCCTCATTCTCATCCACATGGGTAGTAAGTACCTGTCGGACAATGTCAAGAGCCAAGGCTCCTCCAACACTGCACTTGGGGTCCACATATCTGTCTGACTTGCAATCTCGCCCTCCTGTCCCTAACCACTAACTAACTCAAAAGTACCACTTAACCTAAGAGGTATGACTGCCTCCTGGAACAAAGTATCCAAGTAACTCTCCCCTCCCTGATGCCCCGCAATGTCTGCAGTTCGAATCCAGCCCAATAACTCTGAGCCTAAGTTCCTCAGGTTGCAGGCACTTACCACAGATGTGGTTGTTTGGGATATTGTTGGTCTCCACAAACTCCCACATGCTGCAGTTATGGCACACCACCTTCCCTGTCATTTCTATCTAACCTTGTTCGATTTAATTAATTAGTTAAGGTTTGTATTCAATCAATATTTTAGTTTAATTACCGATTTAAAACCATCATGGAAAGGGGCTCCACAGAGACCATGGCCGCTGGCAGTGATTGATAATGAGGGTATCTCCGCATACCTAATCCTCCTTCTCTCATGCCATTTCTCCCTCAATACTCAATCTCTTCTGAATGAGAGCCTACAGACAGTATAAGCAGGCATTTCTTACTTTTTCCTCTCCCCTCACCACAACCCAACCCTTGCCCCTTTTCACTTCAGATACCCAAGAACTGGAACCTTCCCAAACAGAGGAGGAAAAAGAAGACAGCGAGATGAAGCGATACTATCACTTGATTTGACACAAACAACTGCCAGGTGCTGACACTATGCATATTTTAAAGGCTAGGATAGAGGAGGGATCTGCACATGGTGGGACACTGGGCACAAGTGAGCAGGAGCCAGGGTGAGTGAGAAAGGATAGCACAGGTGTTAACTCGCCAAAGGGAGAGGTCACACACTATTTCTGCTGCAGAGGACTCAAATGAAGACTTTTATGGGCCAGGCTACAGAAGGCAGATGGGTGTACATACTCAAATGCTTGGTGCACTGAAAATCCTGCACTGTCAAGCAGCATGGAAAAGTCCAGCACCAACTTGGCGTAGGGCTTTGCACAGAACTTGGAGCCCATCTTTTCCAATATGGTGTAGATCAGGATTGTCCAACAAATGGCCCGCGGGCCAGGATCTGGCCCGCCAAAGGTTTCCATCCAGCCCACAGATGTAAACTGCCGCTCATCTTCGCCATGGGTCCATGACTGGTAATTTCAGATATGAGAAATGTCCCATTTGATTCTTCTGCCAGACCGATGATTTTTAAAAAAATCGCAGTGTCAGTTTCACAGCTGACAAGTGCTTGGAGTGGGAACAGCAGTTTCCCAACTTCAGACAGCTTTGGGGTTTTCTGGCAGGCTTTGTTGCAACAACTGAGTGGGCAAACATTGACTACTTGTGCAAGCAACAAAATGCCAGGTATCTCACTATATCAGTGTCCAACATAGTGACGAGAAAGTAAGGCAATAAATTAATCTTCTCATTTAAAGCCTCTTCACAAAAATGCACATTTGTTGTTGTTTTGCTTAATAGGAAGAAAATTTTTAATGCCTTTATTTTTTCAAAATTGTATTTATAGGAGGGAGGTGTTATGAACACTGGTCTTCGTAGTATGGTTACGTTTTAAAAACTGTGATCTTTCATGCAGTGTAAAATGGATTCAGAGGAGACATGTGATCTCACATCAAGTCCACCCTGAAACAAGCCAGGGATCTTGGTTACCATGAACACAAGGAACCCAGATCAAAGAATCCTTTGAAGCAGGGTGCAAGTTTGTAACACCTGAAGGACAATGGGTTTCACTGTCCCAGACTCTCAGATGGCAAACAGGGAGCAAGAGGCTCTAAAAATGCAAATACAAGTTGCAATTGCTAACACCTGGAAACAAAGGAAGACGCCATTGTTTTTTTTATGATCAGACTTATGGACTCTGAATATTGTAAAAGGCAAACACCTATTGACTTTTGTTGTGGATAAATTTAACAGGCTTTCCTAGATTTGGCAGGCTGTAAGGAAGAAGGGACCAGCAAACAGTCAGCTGCAACTTCGAGAGAGAGAGAAACAACTGCTCTCAGATTACTGATACAGGAAAAAGACGGCTAAGACTTGAAACTAATTTCAAAGTTGAGGTTTGTCGAGGAGAAAACACCAACAGGTTCACCAGAGATTTCCTTATCAACAGAAGGCCAGTCGAATGTGCTCGGAAGAAGTGAGCGAAGAGAACATTGGCTATGAGAAGGAATGGGAGATCCAGCCCATTGTATCTGGGAGGCTTCTGGGACTTTGAACTGCAAAGATACCTTGTTTTTTGCTGAGCAAGTTGTGTAACTTATAAATGTGGTGTGGGGTTTACAAGTGTGTTAACAAGTTAATGGGAAATACCTTTCTCTGTAATTTAGTGTATTAACTACCTACTAAGTGCTGTTTAGTTAATGTGGATTTATAGTTTAGTAGTTATAGTACAAGTCTTAAAAATGTGAAATCTTGTCATGCAACTCTTTAATCGGTCTATGGAATTCATATCTCTTAATTTCAAGTTAATGGTCTCTACTGAGGTTGTAACAATGGTCATTGCCTGGAACTTGTGTGGTGGAAATGTTACTTGCCACTCATCAACCCAAGCCTGAATACTGTCCAAATGTTGCTGCATGACATGGTTTCAGTATCTGAGGGGTCGCGAATGGTACTGAACACCACTCAATCATCAGCGAACATCCCCACTTCTGACCTTATGATGGAGGGAACGTAATTGATGAAGCAGCTGAAGATAGTTGGGCCTTGGACACACGTGGCAATGTGTGAGGGTGAGGTTGTAAGAAAGGGAATGCCCGCCCAGTCAATGGCAATCGGGTCAGGATAAAGTAGATCCTTTAAGAGGAATGGCTATATCTCGGTCAACTGCGTTCGTCAGTCAGCATTGACTGTAGCAAGGTCACTCCAGAATGTCAACATGCAGGAGGCGTTTGTGTGCCCCCATCATGGACAGCTCGGCTGCCACCTGCTTAGGCGTTGTGCCTGTCTTTGTTGGGCAACTAACACTGTTCATTTTTGTTCCTGCAGGAAAACAGAGCTCACAGTGTAAAAGGGCCTACAATGGCATCAGGGTGCCCTTTCTTGCCATCCTAACACCTATGGAAGAGGAGGCTTTGGAATTGGCAGGACAGCATTGTGGCTGTTCCATCGCAGACAGTGAAACAGGAGTGTAGTCGCAAGGAAGTGAGTAACCTCATGGCCAGGCACAAGGGAGACTTTGTCAAACACGAGGGATGGACCTCTTGTGTCCTCCACTGGACACATATGGATCTACACACTAGTTGAATTTGGAAGGACGTGTTTGGAAGTGCAAAACCCTTTGATCTATCTGTTCTCTCACTCAGGTCAGCCACGGGGAACAGTCGCCCATTTCACTGGAGGAGAAGGGGACCTCGGGGTGCACTGGCACATCATTCCCCCACACCCTCCACCAGCACAGATATTCTCACATAGGTGGTATCTGTCCACACGTAGATTCAAGTTCACAAGCTGCTGAAAGCACCACAGATGCACCTGAGCAGCTGTCGGAGGCTGTAACAGCTGAGGCCTCTGACAGTGGGAGGGACTGTGGGAGGCCAGAACATTGCTGAGACCCAGGTTGATGACGTGCCTCTAGTCATTGGGAAGGCAGCAGATGCTGGACCTACAGCGTGAGGTGCATGAAGATCTGGCAGAGCTTCCAAAGAGTATGCGCACCCTTGCTCAGACAGTGGAGGAATCCATCCAGGCCATAAGTGCTGCCATTTTCCTCTCATCTGTGTGCCAGGCTTCCTCCATTGAGAGACTGGCGATCTACATGAGCCAGATTCAGCAGACCACTCAGTGGAGGCTGGAGATGCCCGCAGACCTGCACACCATCGCCGAATCCATGAGCCTTGTGCATCAATGACTGGGCAAGAGTGGGGTGAGGTATATGGCTTCGCCGCCAGGTCCTCGGACAACTCTGTTCTCGAACGCTCATTTTCACACCACTGAGTCATCACCAATTCGTGATCTGCTGAGAAGGAGGTAAAGAGAAAGTACGCAATGGATGAGGGCAATGGTGAGTGTATGCCTTGATGTCCTGTCATGACGAACCAACTGAGATGGTAAGGGTTTTCAAGGATGTTTCGGGGAGATAACTGAAGCGCGTGTATAGGCCTTTAAGGTTGGCTGAGGAGAAACGTGCCCATATGAGTGATTCACGTGTCTTCCTGGCACGCATGTCGCTGGCCGTTGGCATCGACCCTCGGGTACATTGCTATTGTCTGCCTGGTCTGAAGCCCCCGACAGATACTTCTCCTTGGAGAAGAAAGATGTGCACACGAGGAGATTCTCATTCGCCAAGGCTACTCCCCTCTGGAGCGCCAAGATGCACATAGCACAGCACACCACCACGATACGCGACTACCTTGATGGTGTAAACTGCAGGGCTCCACCAAATCTATCCAAGCACCAGAACTTCATTTTCAGCAGGCCATAGACCTGCTGAATGGTTGCCCTTGTAGTTATGTGGCAGTGGCTGTAGATGTCCTCTGCCTCTGTGTTGGGGTGCCACACAGGTGTAAGGAGCCCTTGTCACCCAATATCCATCCATGGAGTCATACAGGTGGCCTGAAAAGCTGAGGCACCTGGGACTGTCTCAGAATGTAAGAGTCATGACAGCTTCCCGGGAACCTTGTAGGAACCGTTTACAGTGGTCACATACTCATTGTACATTCAGTGAGTGGAACCCCTTCCCATTTGCAAAAGCCCCTGGCTGCTTTGCAGGAGCCTTGATAGCCACACGCATGCAGTCGATTACCCCCTGCACCTGGGGGAATACAGTGATGGCCCCGAAACAAACTGCCCTGTCAGCCTGACTGGACTGAGCTAGACAAAGGCATATGTATTGACCTGCCCTCTGGTATAAGGCATATGTGACCAGCTTGGTTCAGTGTTGGACCACTGACTGGGAGATCCCTGGAATGATCCTCAGGCATAAAAATTGAGGGCTCGTCATCACAGGCAACGGATGGCCACCATATCACAGTGGCCTCAAATCCTCCTTAAGCATTGTGCAAGCTCTGACACCAACAGCCTAGACAGCTGCAGTGTTCGTAAACACTGATGCTCCAACATCTCCATGTAGCTGAGTCCTTGCCGGTAGACCTATTTTGCAAAGTAATGCCTGCTGCGTCCTTTTGTAGCCATCTCCATCCTCCTTTTCCACATTCCCTATCACCCTCACGAGCCTGCTGCTCCTCTGGGGTTTGCTGCCCCACTCTGTAGGGCTGCACCTGTCTCCCTCTCATTCTCCTCCTCCTCAGTGGAGGAGTCAAAATCTGAGTACATGAGACCCATTGCTAACTGATGCACTCAGGTCTCAAAGCCTCTCAATCCCTCTACATAAAAGAGAACCCAAAGATCTTCTACCGGCAAATAAATAGTAAGTGAGTAGTAAAAGCTGGAGCTGGGCCTATTAGGGACAAAAAGGATAACATATGCTTAGAGGCACAGGACAAGGCTAATATACTTTGTATTACTAAGGGAATGAAATCTGATAAAATATCAGTAGAAGTGGCGAGAGTAGAGGCAATGGATAGGATAAAAATTGAGAGGGGGGAGGTACTGAAAAAGGCTGGCTATACTTAAGGTAGATAAGACACCTGGTCCAGATGGCTGGCATTCCAGGTTGTGAAAGGAAGTGGAGATGGAGATAGCGAAAGGGCTTGCCATAATCTTCCAATCTTCCCCAGAAACAGGGGTGGTGGCAGAGATTGGAGAGTGGCAAATGTGACACCCTTATTCAAGAAAGGGTGTAAGGACAGCCCTAGCAACTACAGGCCGGTTTTTTAATATCATTGGTGGGTAAGGCTTTAAAAACTATCAGGTAAAATATCAACTGACACTTTGAGAGGTTCGAGTTAATTAAGGATAGCCAGCACGGATTTGTAAAAGGCAGATCATGCTTGACTAATCTAATGAAATTTTTTGATGAAGTAACAGAGAAATCTAATGAAGGGAATGTGGTGGATGTTCTTCATATGGATTTTAAGAAACTGTTTGATAAGGTACCACATAAAAGGCTGGTTAACAAAATTGAGGCTCATCGAATGGGAGGATCAGTGTCCAATTGGATGAAAAATTAGCTTAAGGACAGAAAACAGCAAATTGTAGTCAATGGTTGCTTTTCAGACTGGAGGATGGTAGACAATGGTGTTCCCCAAGGGTCAGTGATTTTTTTTGCTATATATAAATGACGGATCTTGAAACAGAGTAGAATCTCAAAATTTGCCGCTGAAACCAAACTTGGAGGTGCGGCAAACAGTGGGGATGATATGAACTACCTCCAACAGGATATAGATAGGCTAGTGGAGTGGGCGAACAGGTGGCAGATGGAATTTAATACTGATAAGTGTGAGGTGATGCATTTTGGCAGAAGGAATAGAGAGAGGCAATATATAATTGATGGCATCTTTCTAAAAAGTCTGCAAGAGCAGAGGAGCCTGGGGGTGCAAGTGCATAGATCTTTCAAGGTGGCAGGACTAATTTCAAGTGTGGTTAGTAAAGCATATGGGATCTTGGGCTTCAAAAATAGAGGTATTGAGTACAAAAGCAGGGAAGTTATGCTGAATCTTTATAAAGCTCTGGTTAGGCCCCAACTGGAGTACTGCGTCCAGTTCTGGTCACCACATTTTAGGAAGGTGTTACGACCAGGTGGTAAGGATGTGGGTGGTTCCCATTGTTCATCTCCCAACAGACCGCAGCAAATGTTTTTGTTACTAGAGTTTTAACCCCTTGTGTTTTGTCAAATAAACGGACAGAGACAAGTTTTTGTGAAGGTTTAAAAAAGATTAATTATTTATTAAGCAATATTCATTCCCAAAATTGTCACAACCACGCACACATACACAAGGATAGAGAGGAAAAAGGTAAATGGTTTGAAGTGAAGTTGGTGTTTGGGGTTCACGGTAAACCTGCTGAAAATTCTCGGGGGATAGTTTATCTTTTAAAGTTGTAGGCCTGGGTTGTCGGTAGATTTTTTTTGGTGATTGAGACTTCAGTCTGGAGTGGTGATCACTTTCAGTTCTCTGCTGCTGCAAGTTGAAGTGTAGAATTCACAGCAAGGCTCCTTCTTTGGTTTTTGCTGGATCTCTTACAGCGCTCAGCTGGACAGACTTTTGTGAGGTGGTTCTGCTTCTCTCCCTCTCTCTCCAGAGAGCTACTTTTTAAGTTCAAAATCTCTCACATGTTGCCTCTGTTAGAAGATGCAGAGCCCCCTCCCTGTGGTGACCAACAATGGACCAGGATGTGGCTACTTCACACCTTCTTTGTTTCAGAAGAACCCATTCAATTCAAAAATGTCTCTTGATGGGTTCAGGATGTGTGCAATTGGCACCTTTTAGCTTGGAATATAACCTTTTGTCCTTAACAAACAGTAAGACAGTTTGAATATACAGGGCCAGGTTGTTTGACCTTCAGCAGCCATTTTGTAGCACAGTGTCCACTTTTTTAAAGGAAAAGTCAGTTTTTATCACTCTTCAGTTTGTGTTCTGTTTTTTCATCATTACACTTCAGGAGAGTGTGACAAAGGATTTGAGGGTCCTTGACAGGGTACACAGGAGATTTACCAGAATGGTTCCAGGAATGGAGGATTTTAGTTAAAAAGTTAGGTTGGAAAAAGCTTTGTTTGTTCTCCTTAGAACAAAGGAGATTGAGATGAGATACCATAGAAATGTACAAGATTATGACAAGCTTAGTTAAGTTAGAAAGGGAAAACTGTTCCCATTAACTAATGGTACAAAGACTAGGGGACATACATTGAAGGCTTTGGGCAAGAGATGCAGGGGAATATGAAGAAACACTTTTTTACGTAGCGGGTGGTAATGACCTGGAAATCGCTGCCCACAAGAGTGGTGGAAGTGGAGACAATCAGACTTCAAGAGGAGGTTGGATGGCTACTTCAGGGAAATAGACTTGCAGGGCTATGGGGATCAAGCAGGGGAGTGAGACTGACTGGATAACTCCATGGAGAGCTGACATGGACTTGAAGGGCCGAATGGTCTCCTTCTGTGCTGTAAATCACTCTATGACTCGCTAGCTCTGTATGCAGGAGTTGCACCTCAGAGATACCCTTCTCATAATCTGCCTCTGACAATCTTGCCCACTTGGCAGTGCCTCCAGCTTCTCCCTCCCATGCTTTATTGCCTCTCACCCTTCCTGTTTTAAAATGCTGTACCTCTCTATGGCTTCCACTTCCAGCCACCACTCAGCTGCCACTGAGCTCTCGCCTCCTTACAGCTAGCAAGCTGCTGAAGCTCTGTGGATCCTGAACACCCCCAGTAAAATGGGAAAAGCAGCTGAAAATTGCTTCTTAACAGGTTTAGCCTGCCGCCACCACGCACGATCCCAACACTGCCACCAGTGGATATGGGATTCTATTCGTCAAAAATCTTAAGTGAGATTCTGTACAATGGGTTTACTAAAGATAGTATACCCATGGAATGTTATGTAGATAATCATTCACTGTGACATTACATACACTCTACAAAAAGTGTGAGTGAGAAAAGGTTACAGATTAACCTTGCTGGCTTGAAACCAATGCTGGAGAGAAAGAAAATCTCTAAAATTCAATGGGTGGGTGCAAGTCATCAATTGTCTGATTGTTTTACAAAAAGAAATGCATGTACAAAGAAATTGTTCAGGATCTGAGAGGAAGACTGTTTTACACTATAATGCTTTGTGCAAAATATGGAGGATCTTGATTTAATGTGTTTTGAAATTTTGGCTGTGCATATGAATAATTTTTCTTTAAAGAGAGAAAAGGGAATCTGTTAATTGTATATTAATTGTGTTTAATTTTATGCAGACCGGGGGCATTAACTGGAGACTGAAACTGTGGTTGTTGGATTAGGAGGTGCATGTTTGTTAATGTGTAATTCTATAAATAAATACTCATAAAAGTGTTTAAAGATTGGCTCCCGTTCTATCCATCACCAAATTGGCTTTCTGGAATACAACCATCAAACCATTCAAGTGGCCTAATGTTACAGAGTGCATTTGTTAATACATCGTCATTACGCCATGTCAAAATGTATACTTTTAATAACAAATATTTTAAGTAATATATGTTTGTGTAATTTTGTTAGCAAGTTTCCTTGCAAATCTTTGACACTGTTAAATGGAAAAAGGGGAATCAGTAAGAGGCTTTGGCGGGCTTGCTGAACAAAGGGAAATTGTTAACTATATTTGACAATAGAGGGGTCACAGGGTCCAAGCACAGACATCCCATGGTCACTGCTGTGCTGGAACAATTGCTAGCTTCTAGTAAACAAGTTACCTACATAATGTGCCAACAAACCACATATGCCAGAAAAGACATGAAAAGCTAGCAATGGAGGCCAGCGCCCATCTATTCTCCAGAATGAGTTTATAGTATTTGTAGTGTTGTTAATAAAGAATCTTAACAAACAATCTGTTCTTGTGAGCCTGATTATGTGATGTTCTAAACTATAAGAGTTTTCTTATTCTTCCATTAGTGGAAGAATCTTGAACAAGTTGACATAGTTACAGAATAAGGGGACACTCATTTAAACTGAGATGCGAAGGAATTTCTATTCGCAGAGGATAGTGAATGTCTGGAATTCTCTACCCCAGAGAGTTGTGGAGGCTAGATCACTGAAAGTATTTAAAGGAGGTAGATAGATTTTTGAAATATTGGAGAGTTGAGGGCTATAAGGAGCTGGCACGAAAGAGGAGTTGAGGTCTGGGGCAGATCAGCCATGATCTTATTAAATGACGGGGCACACTTGAGGGGCCGAATGGTCTACTCCAGCTCCTATTTTTTATGTTCATATGTTCAGACAGACACTATTACAGCCTTAGATGCTCGACTGTATGTGGCCCTGCAAGAAGACACACTTCTTGGTGAACTGTAAAGTTTCCGTCCTATACATCAGAACCGCATGCGTCTGGGCTATGGGATCTGCCACACTAATTGCCACATGCTGAAAACACCTAGGCACACAATCCAAGCCTGCAGCAATCTACCATGAAAAGAATATGTGATGTTGCACCTCGAAGTGGACTTTCCACAACCACATCACTTCACCCTAACTCCAAGTAATTGTAGACCTTGAGAACGGGAAGAAAGGGCTAGGGTGAGCTTTAACAAAGAAAGGAAGACTTGCATTTGTACAGCGCCTTTAACAAATATAGAATGTCCCAAAGTGCTTTAAAGTCAAGTAAGTATTTTTCAAGTGTAGTCAATACCTACATTAGCTGTCTTCTCCACAGCCATAAGCATTCAACAAGTCAGAGGGGATGGACACAGAGTTCTAGCTGCAAGGAAGCTACACCCCCAGTAGAGGGCATACTGACAGAGAACCAGCTTCCTTGTCATGATGGAGCAACACTGCCTCAGGAGGCTCAGGTATTCAGGGCAGGTTGTTGTCGACGTAGAGTCATAGAATCATTACAGCACAGGAGGCCATTCAGCCCATTGAGCCTATGCAGGAACCCTGTACAACATTTCAATCAGTCCCATTCCCCTGCTCTATCCCAGTAACCCTGCAAGTTTATTCCCTCAAGTGCCCATCTAGCTTCCTTTTGAAATCATTTATTGTCTCTGCTCCCACTACTCTTATAGGCAGCGAGTTCCAGGTCATTACCACTCGCTGCGGAAAGTCGTTCTTACTCACATACTCTCTGCATCTCTTGCCAAAAACCTTAATCTGTGCCTCCTAGTCCTTGTACCGTCAGCTAATGGGAACAGCTTTTCAGCCAGAAAAAACAACAGACCTGAGGATTGGGAACAGTTTAGAATTCAGCAAAGGAGGACCAAGGGATTGATTAAGAAGGGGAAAATAGAGTACGAGAGTAAACTTGCGGGGAACATAAAAACTGACTGTAAAAGTTTCTATAGGTATGTGAAGAGAAAAGGATTGGTGAAGACAAATGTAGGTCCCTTCCAGTCAGAAATAGGGGAATTTATTATGGCGAACAAAGAAATGGCTGACCAACTAAATGCATACTTTGGTTCTGTCTTCACAAAGGAGGACACAGATATCACACTAGAAATGTTGGGGAACACAGGGTTTAGTGAGAGAGAGGAACTGAAGGAAATCAGTATTAGTAGAGAAATGGTGTTGGGGAGATTGATGGGATTGAAGGCCGATAAATCCCCAGGGCCTGATAATCTACATCCCAGAGTACTTAAGGAAGTGGCCCTAGAAATAGTGGATGCATTGGAGGTCATCTTCCAAGATTCTATAGACTCTGGAACAGTTCCTACAGATTGGAGGGTAGCTAATGTAACCCCACTATTTAAAAAGGGAGGTAGAGAGAAAGCAGGGAATTATAGACCAGTCAGCCTGACGTCGGTAGTGGGGAAAATTCTAGAGTCCATTATCAAAGATTTTATAGCAGAGCACTTGGAGAACAGTGGTAGAATCAGACAGAGTCAGCATGGATTTACGAAAGGGAAATCATGCCTGACAAATCTACTAGAATTCTTCGAGGATGTAACTAGTAGAGTTGATGAGGGGAAGCCAGTGAATGTGGTTTATTTGGACTTTCACAAGGCTTTCAACAAAGTCCCACATAAGAGATTAGCGTGTAAAATTAAAGCAAATGGGATTGGGGGTAGTGTATTGCAATGGACAGAAAATTGGTTGGCAGACAGGAAACAAAGAGTAGGGATAAATGAGTCTTTTTCCAAATGGCAGGCAGTAACTAGTGGGGTACCGCAGGGATCAGTGCTAGGACCCCAGCTATTCACAACATATATCACTGATTTATATGAGGCAACTAAATGTAACAGCTCCAAATTTGCACACGACACAAAACTGAGTGGGAGGGTGAGTTGTGAGGAGGATGCAGAGAGGCTTCAGGGTGATTTGGACAAGTTGAGTGAGTGGACTAATGCATGGCAGATGCAGTATAATGTGGATAAATGTGAGGTTATCCACTTTGATAGCAAAAACAGAAAGGCAGATTATTATCTGAACAGCTATAAACTGAGAGGGGAATATGCAATAAGGCCTGGGTGTTCTCGTACACCAGTAGCTGAAAGTAAGCATGCAGGTGCAACAGGCGGTAAAAAAGGCAAATGGTATGTTGGCCTTCATAGCGAGAGGATTTGAGTACAGGAGCAGGGATGTCTTGCTGCAATTATACAGGGCCTTGGTGAGGTCACACCTGGAACATTGTGTGCAGTTTTGGTCTCCTTATCTGAGGAAGGATGTTCTTGCTATAGAGGGAGTGCAACGAAGGTTTACCAGACTGATTCCTGGGATGGCGGGACTGACCTATGAGGAGAGATTGAGTCGGTTAGGATTATATTCACTGGAGTTCAGAAGAGTGAGGGGGGATCTCATAGAAACCTATAAAATTCTAACAGGACTTGACAGGGTAGATACAGGAAGGATGTTCCCGATGGTGGGTGAGTCCAGAACCAGGGGTCATAGTCTAAGGATATGGAGTAAACCTTTCAGGACTGAGATGAGGAGAAATTACTTCACCCAGGAGAGTGGTGAGCCTGTGGAATTCGCTACCACAGAAAACAGTTGAGGCCAAAACATTGTATGTTTTCAAGAAGGAGTTAGATCTCGCTCTTGGGGCAAATGGGATCAAAGGATATGGGGGGAAAGCGGAACAGGTTACTGAGTTGGATGATCAGCCATGATCAAAATGAATGGTGGAGCAAGTTCGAAGGGCCGAATGGCCTACTCCTGCTCCTATTTTCTATGTTTCTATGTTTGTCAACCTTATCTAAGCCTGTCATAATCTTGTACACCTCTATCAAATCTCCCCTCAATCTTTTATGTTCCAAGGAAAACAACAGCAACTTCTCCAACCTAATCTTGTTGCTAAAATCCCTAATTTCTGGAACCATTCTAGTAAATCTACTTTGTACCCTCTCAAGGACTCTCAAATCCTTCCTAAAGTGTGGTGACCAAAACTGCATGCAATACTCCAGTTTTGGCCTAACCAGAGGTTCAGCATAACTCATCTGCTCTTGTACTCAATTCCTTTATTTATGAAGGCAAGATCCTATCTGCTTTGTTAACTACTCTCTCAATATGTCGTGCCACTTTAAAAGATCTATTCACATGAACCTCTAGGTCCCTTGTCCCCATACACTCTTTATAACTGTGCCATTTAGTCTATACTGCCTCTCCCTATCCCTTCTGCCAAAATGCATCACCCTCCACTTCTATGTATTAAATTCCATTTGTCACTTGTCTGCCCATTCTGCTGGCCTATCTATGACCTGTTGTCATCTACTGGTATCATCCTCACTGTCTGCCACACCTCCAAGTTTGGTATCATTGGCAAATTTTGAAATTTTACCCTGTATCCAATATCTAAGTCATTTATATATCAAAAAAGCAGTGGTCCTAGCACAGAACCTTGGGGAACACCACTGTCTACTGTCCTCCAGTCTGAAAAACAACCATTTACCACGACTTGCTGTTTTCTGTCCTTAAGCCAATATTTTATCCAAGCAGACTCTGAACCTCCTATTCCATGATACTCAATTTTGTTAACCAGCCTTTTATGTGTTACTTTGTCAAACGCTTTCTTGAAATCCAGAGACAACATCCACTGCTTTCCCTTAATTAACCTTGGCTGGTACTTCTTCAAAAACTTCAACTGGATGAGTCAAGCATGATCTGCCTTTTACAAATCCATGTTGGCTCTGTTTAATTAACTCAAACTTCTCCAACTGCCCGTTGATTTTTTCCCTGATTATTGTTTCTAAAACTTTACCCACCACTAATGTTAAACTGACCAGCCTGTGCTTAATAGGAGTGTCCTTACACCCTTTCTTGAATAAAAGTGTTACATTTGCCACTCCCCTGTATCTACAGAAGATTGAAGATCATGTCAAAGCCTTCTGCTATCTCCACTCCTACTTCCTTTCACAGCCTGGAATGCAAGCCATCTGGACCAGACGACTTAGCTACTCCAAGCATAGACAGCCTTTCCAATACATCCTTCCCATCAATTTTCACCCCATTCATTACCTCTACCATCTCCACTTCTACCAAGACTTTGTCAGCATCCTCTTCCTTAGTAAAAACTGATATAAACTACTCATTAAGTATTCTAGCCTTGCCCTGCAAGAACCTCTAAGCATATATCACCCTCTTTGTCCCCAATAGGCCTCACCCCACCTCTTATTGTCCGCTTACTATTTACATGCTGGTAGAAGATTTCTGGATTCCCTTTTATGTTAACGGCCATTCTATTCCCATATTCTATCTTTGCCAGTCTTATTTTCCTCTTCAATTCCCCTCCCAACTTACTGTATTTGGCCTGGTTGTTGCCTGAAGAACTCACCTGACATACATCATACACCCTCTTTTTTGTTTCATCACATTCTCTATCTCTCCTGTCATCCAAGGATCCCTGACTTTGGTTCCCTTATCTTTAACCCTGGTTGGAATTTACCTAGCCTGTACCTGAAACATCTCTTCCTTAAAGATCACCCATTGCTCTGTTACCATTTTCCATCAGTCTTTAGTTCCATTTTACCTTGGCCAGATCCCCTCTCAGCCCATTGATGTTTGCCCCCTTCCAATTTAGAAGTTCTACTTTAGATTGTTCCTTGCTCTTCTCTTTTACTAATCTAAGCCTTATGATACAATGATCACTCTTACCAAAGTGTCCCTCCACAGACACTTGGTCCACTTGGCCTACCTTATTCCCCAGCACCAGATCCAGCAATGCCTCCTTTCTAATTGGGCTGAGTACATTCTGGTCAAGGAGGTCCTCCTGAACACATTTCAGAAATTCCTCCCCCCTCCTAACCCTTTACTCTAGAATTATTCCAATTAATATTTGGGCAATTAAAGTCCCCCAGTATTACCACTCTATTTTTCTTGCACTTCTCTGTGATCTCCCTGCAAATTTGCTCCTCTATTTCTCTCTCACTATTTGTAGGCCTGTCGAATGTGCCCAGCATCGTGATCAAACCCTTTTTGCTTCTCAGCTCTAGCCAAATGGATTCTGTCTTTGCCCCCTCAAGAACATCCTCTCTTTCCAACACTACGCTTTCCCGAATCAGTATTGCCATCTCACTTCCCTTTTTTTATTCCTTATCTTTTCTGAACACTTTGTATCCTTGAATATTAACTGCTCACTCCTCACCATTTTTAAGCCACTTTACTGTTATTGCCACTACATTACATTCCCACAAGGCTGTTTGTGCTAGTAACTCACCAACCTTATTGTTCACCACACTTTGTGCGTTTACATACATGCATTCTAAACCTGGCTTTGTATTCCTCGTAGTCCTTCTTAGTCTGTGCCTATCTAATCTGGTACTAATTCCTTCTCCAGTACTATCCAGACACTCTTATTCCTGTATGTACTTTATTCTTCTTTTCTACTTCTATATGTTGGTTTCCATCCCCCTGCCAATTTAGCTTAAAGCCTCCCAACCACACTAGTGAACCTCACCGCGAAGACATTGGTCCCAGTCCTGTTGAGGTGTAACCCGCCCCTTTTAAATAGGTCCCTCCTGTTCCAGAACTGATTCCAAAGTTGCAAGAATCTGAAGCCCTCCCTCCTGCAACATGCCTCACGCCACACATTGATCTCCCTATCTTCCTTTTTCTATTCTCACCAGTGCGTGGCACTGGGAATAATCCAGAGAGTGCTACCGTCAAGCTCATACTTTTTAACTTCCTCTCAAGGTCCTGAAATTCTGACCATAAGACCTCAATACCTGCTCTCGCTCAGTCATAGGTACCGATGTGTACCACAGCTTCTGGCTCACTCCATTCCCCCTATGGAACATTCTGCATTTTCTCCATGATGTCCTTTACCCTGTCACCAGGGAGGCAACACACCATGCAGGACATCTACCGCCTCATGAAACAAGACCTTCATCCTAGAGGACCAGGTGACATGCATTGCCAGTAGCTGTCAAGATATAACCATGAACCTGAATTTCTTTGCCTCTGGCTCATTCCCGTGATCTGCTGGTGACATCTGCAGGATCTCACAATCAGCTGCCCACAAGTATATCTCCCAGGTGACCAAAGCCACGTTTGCCAAGGCCACCACTTAGGTCCACTTTGGCACTAATGAGGCCTGTCAGACACAGAGGCCTCTTGCATTTGCTGCAGTCACCAGATTCCCTCAGGTACAGACAGATATTAACTGTGACCCATGGAGGTCCCTACAGAAGGTCCCCCAGTGGCAAAGGCTGCCCCATGCCCACACTACTTGTCTAACTGACTCCAGCAAACTCACCCCCATTTACTTGCTTCCAAGGCTGGCGTCCACATTGCCTCTTGCAGCTGTGTGCAATCCCAACAGTGGCCACCGCTCCCAGTAGCCCTGCTGAGACTACTTAGCTGCTGGCCCTTTGACTGGCCAGCAGCACTTGAGGCAGGATCCCCTTCCTTAAAGGGACATGAACCCCAGCGGCAGACAGTTAACTGCATGAGCATCGTAAAATGCAGCCGGGGATCTTCCAAATGACCAAGGCGGGGACTCCCCAACTTTCTGGCCTGGCATCAGGACCCCACTGCCTCCATAACATTCAGCTCCACGCCTTCTGTGAGGAGCCCTACCATTGATGCAGAGGAGAAGTACAACAAGAGCCACATGATCACAAGGACAATCATTGAGTAAGCCACTGGGTTGCTGAAGATGCAATTTAAGTGCCTGGGCAGATCTGGGACGTTCTTCAGTATGCACCAGCAAGGAACCCCAGAATAGTTGTGGTCTGCTGTGCCATCATAACATCGTGCTGCTGACAGTAATAGAGCTGGGTGCCTGCAGTCACACACCCAGCTGCCAGAGAAGCCTGTGACAGCCTCATACAGGCACACTTCAGCTAATCTGAGTGCGCGAGGCCAAAGGCAGTGCAATTTGGCCCCCCAACCCAGTCCACACAACCGCAACATAAATGATTCTCACAGTCAAAAGTCCAACTGTTACATTTACACTCAACCTGGTCATACCATTCACCTGAAGAATACCGTGCATTTGGAATTCAGAATGCAACAAAGTAGACAGCAGGAGAATGAGGAATTCAAATAAAGTAAAAGCAAAATACTGCAGATGCTGGAAATCTGAAATAAAAACAAGAAATGCTGGAAATACTCAGCAGGTCTAGCAGCATCTGTGGAGAGAGAAGCAGAGTTAACGTGTCAGGTCAGTAACCCTTCATCAGAACTGGCAAAAATTAGAAATGTAAAAGATTTTAAGCAAGTAAAGAAGGGGTGGGGCAGGAGATAACAAAGAGCTGTTGATAGGACAAGGTCACAGAGAATAACTGACCAGAAGGTCATGGAGCAAAGGCAAGCGGCAAGTTAATGACGTGCTGAAAGACACAGCTTTAGTACAGAGAGGGTGTTAATGGACAGAAAACTGAACAACCTGGTCCCAAGCACAAACATGAAAAAAACAGTGGATAAGTTGTAGAAACAAACTAAACAAACTAAAATAAAATAAACACCTAAAAATAACAAAAATTAAAAATAAAAAGGGGGGTCCATCATGCCCTGAAATTATTGAACTCAACGTTCAGTCCGGCAGGCTGTAGCATGCCTAATCGGTAAATGAGGCGCTGTTCCTCGAGCTTACGTTGACGTTCACAGCACCTCATTTACCGATTAGGCATGCTACAACCTGCCCGGAAGCAGGATGCTAATGTTGTGCCTGCGTTAAACAGCCACGGCAAAGCCCGCTGCTGAAACAAATGGGTTCCTGACCCGTTGCCGGCATCCCCTAACTCACACTTGTAACTCAGGTGAAATTGCAACTACTGAGCCACATTTGAAAATATAAGCTTTGCAACCCAAAAATTAGACATGCATTGAGGATTAACCTGGCACTTTGAGTTGTAAGGCTACAGACTACATTTCCATTGACTCCAATGGACGCAGTAAAGTCCCCAACACTTACACCATCCATGCTTAGCGCAGACAGCCGCCAATATCAGACAAATACTGCAAACTGTTTGCCATTGCTGTTACCCTAGGAGTCAAAAGCAAAGGCACAGCCTATAGCATATCAAGTGCACCAAATATTTCAGTAGTTCATTCATTTTTATCCTATACTTATCCATTTAAACAGCTCTGTTGATTTCAACTAAAGTTGGGTCTTCAAGCAGTTTCATTCAGCTGTTTTCACCTAATTAAAATGCGATTATCTTAGTGATAAGATTCTGTATTTAACTGCTAACAATTAGGCGAGACAATTGTGAAGTAAGATTTCCTGTTTTCTTAGATATGTTCGTTACTTACCTTTTTGGTTTTACCATCCACCAATACAGCAAGCAAATCGCATTAACACCAACACACTCACTAGTGGTGGGGACTGTACCTGTATAATCTTTTAAGAAGCAAAAGGGGATCAGGAAAGATTGAAAGGATATAGGATTGACATTAGGGCAAGCTGAAGGCAGTCTGGATATGTCAGAGAACATTTTATCATTCCTATTTCTTTTATTTACAACTTGATAATATAACTCACCATTAATAGGTTTGTTGGAGCACAGTGTTCTGTTTGCATAGATATTGCTGGACTTTGTGTAGATGTTGCTGTATCGCTTTGATTCTCATGTGCAGTAGTATTACCTGTCAAGGCAAGTATTGAAATTAATAATAAAGTGCTAGAATGTAATAACTAAGGAAAGTACTTGTCTGCTGAAAGAAATACCCACGAAGTCTTACTTCCCCTTGCATAAGCTAATAACAGACATAATGGGCGGCACAGTGGCGCAGTGGTTAGCACTGCAGCCTCACAGCTCCAGCGAACCGGGTTCAATTCTGGGCACTGCCTGTGTGGAGTTTGCAAGTTCTCCCTGTGTCTGCGTGGGTTTCCTCCGGGTGCTCCGGTTTCCTCCCACAGCCAAAAGACTTGCAGGTTGATAGGTAAATCGGCCATTATAAATTGCCCCTAGTATAGGTAGGTGGTAGGGGAATATCGGGACAGGCGAGGATGTGGTAGGAAAATGGGATCAGTGTAGGATTAGTATAAATGGGTGGTTAATGGTCGACACAGACTCGGTGGGCCGAAGGGCCTGTTTCAGTGCTGTATCTCGAAATCAAATCTAAATTTAGAATACACAAACATCCCAAGTTTTAACTTCGTAACTTAGTGAACAATTTGCATCAATGTAAAGTGCCTCATAACACATCAACTTTTAAATTTAAAAAAATGGATTTTATAACTTTATTCTTTGAAAAATATGCATCCTCCATACAGCAATGGAGTAAAGTCAGGACAGGATTCATTCGGGGGGATCCATGTCCTATATACACTCATTTAATTGCATTTCAGAGAAATTATCTGGGCTGTGCGACATGTGATATCTATTTCTATACCATACATAATCTCTGCCCACCCACTGGAACACAAATTTGTTTTAACCTATAGCTGGTCTAAAATCCTAAAACCCCAAAATAATGAATCACTGCAACCATTGAAAGGACAGTCAGGACAGCGTCTGTGGAGGATGCATATCTTTGAAATCTTTCTTTCTCTATTTGGCATCCTCTGTACATTCTGCAAGAATAACTAAGTCCGATGGCAGAGCCAACAACAACTCACATTTATACAGTGCCTGCAATGTAGAAAAATGTAACAAAACAATTCACAGATGCGTAATCAAAAAACGGACGTTGAGCCAAAAAAGATATTAGGAGGGGTGAGTAAAGCTTGGTCAAGGAGCTTTGAATTCTTGGCATCATCTGTGCACTCTCTACATCTTTAATGCGACACCAAAAATAACATACAGTACTCTAACTGTATTGCATATCTTTATCATTACTTCTTTATTTTTACTCCAGCCCTTATAAAACATAAAATGCTGTTGGCCTTTTCATACTTTATCTAGCTGCACTCATACTTTCAGGAATTATGTATTTCAACAACTAGGTCCTCCTCCAAACCATGAAGCATTTTTCTATTCAGAATATACTCTCATTCTATACTCTTCCTCACAAAACATATTACAACATCAACTTGTATTTATCTAGCGTATTTAACATAACAAAATGTCCCAATGTGATCACAGGAGTGTTAGAAGAACAGAAGAAATAAGAGCAGGAGAAGACCATATATGGCCCCTTCAGCCTGCTCTGCCATTCAATAAGATCATGGCTCATCTGATCTTGGCCTCGACTCCACTTTCCTGCCTGTTCCCCATAATCCTCGACTTCACTATAGTTCAAAACTCTGTCTATCTCAGCCTTGAGTAAATTTAATAGCTCAGCCTCCACTGCTCTCTGGGATACAGAATCCAAAGTTTCACGACCCTCTGAGCGGAGAAATTCCTCCTCATCTCCAGCTTAAATGGTGACCTCTTATTCTGAAACTATGCCCCCTAGTTCTAGATTCTCTCACAAGGGGAAACATTCTTTCAACATCAACCCCCCTCAGAATTTATGTTGCAATAAGATCACTTCTCATTCTTCTAAACTTCAACGAATATAGGCCCAACCTGCTCAACCCTTCCTCATAAGACAACGCCTTCACCCGAGGAATCAACGTAGTGAGTCTTCTCTGAATTGCCTCAAATGCAAGTATATCCCCTCCTTAGATAAGGAAACCAAACTGTACACAGTACTCTAGGTGCGGTCTCACCAATACCTTGTACAGTTGTAGGAAGGCTTCCCAACTTTTATGCTTCATCCCCTTTGCAATAAGGGACATCGTTCCATTTGCCTTCCCAATTACTTGCTATAACTGCATGCTACCATTTTGCATTTCATGTATGAGGACACTCAGATTGCTCTGTACTGCAGCATTCTGTAGTCTCTCTCCATTTAAATACTATTTTGCATTTTTATTCTTCTAACCAAAGTGGATAATCTCACATTTTCCCACATGATACTTCATCGGTCAATTTTTTGTCTATTCACGTAACCCATCCATATCCCTTTGCAGACGCTATGGGTTGAATTTTATCAGCCGTTGCGGGTCCCAGCAGTGACACCGGAAGTTGGTACCATCGCACAATCATGCGACGGCCAGCCAATTAACAAAACCGAGACATAGGGCCCATCCTGTTGCAGGATGTCGGGGGGGGGGGGGGGGGGGGGGGGTGGTTACGAGGCACTGATAGTGGCATCAGATGACTAGAACACAGGTGCCAGCACCATCTTTAAAGTTCTGTCAGCCCTGCTTGTACTGCTGCATTTCACTGATGTGGTGAACCTGGAGTGCTGCTGGACCTCTCTGCTGCTGCTGCAACTCCTGGACACCCTTCCATCACTGCTGCTGCTGTAACTGCTAGACCCACCTATACCACTGCTGCGACTCCTGCACCAGGACTGCAGATCGACCAGATGGAGCGCGAGCCAACTGGGACCACATCTAAGGCAAGACAGCAGGTGGCACCACGGTTTAGCAATGCCTCCCCCGAGATTCTCCTCCAGGCTGCAAGGGAAAGGCGGGTGGTCTTCTTTCCAAGGGATGGCAAGAAGGGATCCTCCCCTCTGGACCAAGCAAGCCCGGATGCAGATCGCAGAGGTGGTCAGCAGCCGTAGGGTCAGCCCCGAAGCTGGGTCCAGTGCTGCAAGAAGGTCAATGACCTCCTTCGCTCTGCCATGGTGAGTCCTCCATACCCACCTCCTCTTTGGGGCTTGCATGCGGCTATGTGGGAGGCAGCGCTACATGGGGAGGGAGTGACCACAAACATGGTGGCAAGGAGGTTAGGCATTCCCACATCCTGGCAGATGCATGGCTGCATCTCGGCGACAGGCCGCCTTCTTTCAGAGCTCAATTCATTATGTCCCCGAGAGTGGACGTGGGAGGAGCCATTTAGGAAATCCCATCAGGGGATGAGAGGCTCCACAAGCACAAGTGTTCTGTTGCTCTTCGTGCAAAGTCTGTGTCCCTCTTTCCGCGTGCAGGAGAAACAGGCCCATAACACCAGGGAGACATCGAGGACTAGCAGTAGATCCCTGATGTGTGTCCTCTGACATCAGTAGAGGCGGCGGCTCTGGAACTGGCGGAGACCCAGGGCAGCCATGCAATCAGGGATGGTGAGACTGGAGTGTCCATATAAGAGAGTGAGGAGGCATTGTGTTCAACACACTTCTGGAGATCCATGTCACATGGCTGGCATGAGGAGAGCTAAACAACCTAACCCACAAATGTTTGTGTTTTCTCAAGCAGGTCATGGGACTATGGAGACAAGCACAGTCGCTGGGACAGGGGGCCTGCAGTCATCCTCTGAGGAGGAGGAGGAACAGTCAGAGGATGCACCGTTACATCATTTCCCTGCACCCTCCACCAGCGCAGATATTTTCACATCAATGGGTATGCGCTTGGGCTTAGATTCAGCATCACAAGCTGTTGAGAGCACCATGTATACACCTGAGCAGCTGGCTGTGGCAGAGACAGCCGAGGCCACTCTCAGTCAATCAACTGTGGGAGGCCAGGCCCATGCTGAGCCCCAGACTGATGACAAGCCTCTGGTGTCAGCAGAATAGAACATGCAGAGAGAGGTAAGGAAACATCTGGGAGAGCTGCCAGAGGCAATGCGCAGCCATGAGCAGACAATAGAAGAGTCCATCCATGCCATGATTGCTGCCATGCCTCAGGCATGTGAGCGCATGGTTTCTTCCATCAAGAGGTTAGTGATCCTCATGGAGAGCCAGATCCCACAGATCCAAGCAGACCTGCACACCATCACCTTGGCCATGAGCTCAATGCAGCAGTGGCAAAGTGAGACACAGATGAGCTCAATGCAGCAGTGGCAAAGTGAGACACAGATGAGCTCAATGCAGCAGTGGCAAAGTGAGACACAGATGAGCTCAATGCAGCAGTGGCAAGGTGAAAGACAGAGGAGAAGCCTGGAGTCTTCTCCAGGTCCTCATTCTTTTCTGGTGAGCAGGGAGGTTCAAGTGAGCCTTGAAAGGGAGGAGGAGAGGCTGACCTCCACATCTGGTGGCTCCCCTCAGGGCGCTCTGAGTGTGAACACCGGCTCCTCAGCTACTCCACCAGTGACCCTAGCTCCAGTAGCTGCAACGACTAAGGAGACTCTTGTACCTGTGCAGGAACGCCTCAGCCAGCCAGGGCCCTCCAAACCTCAAGCAGCCAGAGGACACCCACCATAGTCATCCCAAGCCAAGAACAGACCATCAGCAGCCTGCCTCCACCTCATCTGGCAGTTCAGGGGTCACACCGCATAGAAGTGCACGAAAACAAATGAAGAAGAGCACATAGACGCACTTGGGTATGACACGTGTATAAAATGTGGCCTTTGCATTGGCTTGTGCAATTGTGTTAATGAATAGATGTCAGTTTCATTACTATAAATGGCTCATGATTTCATTGCTGAATTGTGAGATGCTACCTTCACCCTTGCTCCCTCAATGAGCTGCCAGTGTAGGCATAGGCCATGTTTGGTCAGCGCCTCAGATGTGGTGAATCTGGGCACTAGGCACTGGAGTGCGATAGGAAGGAGGTGACAGGTGGAATACAGTGAGGTGAGTCTTTATTGAGTCCACTTTGAGAGGCCATCATGGTGGCAGGAAGTGAGTATGTATGAGATTGTGTCATGCCTCCCTTGCATGCCTCTCAATGGCCCCAGTTTTCGGTGCAAGGGAAGCAAGATCCAGTGCTGCCTTCTCAGTAGCCTCCTCCTCATCGGATGATGACTGGTGATTGATCATGTCCCCTTCATGCAAGACCTCCCCCTTCTACTGTGCTAGATTGCGCAGAGCACAACAGACCACCACAATACACAAGACCCTCACTGGGGCATAATGCAGGGCTCCACCAGATCGATCCAGGCAACGGAATCTCATCTCCAGCAGCCCAAAGGCATACCCGATGGTCACTCAGGTGGACCCGTGGCAGGTGCTGTACCTCTCCTCTGCTGTAGTGTAAGAATTCCTCAAAGGTGTCAGTAGCCACATCTTCAATGCGTAGCCTTTGTCCCCGAGAATCCATCCCTGAGGGCAAGCGGAGGCCTGAAAAGCTGTGGCACCTGGGACTGTCGAAGTATGGAGGCATCGTGCCTGCTACCCAGGAAGTGGGCATACACCCGCAGGATGTACTTTTGGTGGTCACAGACCAGTTTTACGGTGATGAAATGGAAGCCCTTCCTGTGGATGAAGGCCACTGGCTGCTCCATGGGAGCCTTGATGGCCACATGCGTACAGTTGATGACACCTTGCACCTGGGGGAAATCCAGCAATGGCTCCGAAGCTGATGGCCCTCTCTGCCTGACTGTCAGGGTCAGTCCAGTACCACTGCGGCACAGTGGCGCAGTGGTTAACACCGCAGCCTCACAGCTCCAGCGACCCGGGTTCAATTCTGGGTACTGCCTGTGTGGAGTTTGCAAGTTCTCCCTGTGTCTGCGTGGGTTTCCTCCGGGTGCTCCGGTTTCCTCCCACAAGCCAAAGACTTGCAGGTTGATAGGTAAATTGGCCATTAGCAATTGCCCCTAGTATAGGTAGGTGGTAGGGAAATATAGGGACAGGTGGGGATATGGTAGGAATATGGAATCAATGTAGGATTAGTATAAATGGGTGGTTGATGGTCGGCACAGACTCGGTGCGCCGAAGGGCCTGTTTCAGTGCTGTATCTCTAAACTAAACTAAACATGTAGTCGCTGGCCCCCTTGAACAAGGCACTGGTCGCCCCCTTGATGCAGTGGGGGGTGCTACCTGGGAGACCACACACATGTCCCCAGTGGATCCCTGGAAAGAGTCAGACATCTCTTTTCACAGATGCTGCCAGACCTGCTGAGTGGTGCCAGCATTTCTTGTTTTTATTTCAGATTTCCAGCATCCGCAATATTTTGCTTTTATTTATAGAAGTTGAGTGCCATGGTAATCTTCAGGACCAACGGGCATTGGGTGTCCACCGAAGCCCACGGGTTGCAGCTGATCCTGCAGCATGGCGCATTAGTTGGTGATGGCCTCCCTGGAAAGCCGCAGTCTTTGCTGACAATGCCGCTCGGGTATTTGGAGGTAGCTGAGGCAAATCCTGTACATTTTCTGACACAGATGGGCACTTCTTGGTGTGGCCAGCTGCTGCCGCTCTCCTATTAGAGTTTCACGGCCAGGCCCAGCCGGATCCTGGCCCTCCCTCACTCTGAGCACTGCTGCACAGCACGGGGATCCACAAAGACTGGGTGTACGAGACATATGCCAGCTGTTAGTTAGCCAATCCTCTTTCCCTGCTAATATATTACTTCCAACACCATGAGTTCTTGTCTTGTGCAGTACCCTTTTATGTGGCACCTCATCGAATCCTTTTAGAAATCCAAATACAATAAATCTACCGGTTCCCCTTCATCTACCCTACTCGTTACATCCTCAAAGAACTCTAATAAGTTTTGTCATGCGAGGGCCCCACCTGCCAAGAATGAGGCACATTAATTTTGTCATGAACATTGATTTTAAATTGTTGCTGGAGCGACGAAATGACTTGTTAAACAGATGAGCCGTGGCTGGAAAAGACATTTGCATATTAACAGACAGTGCTTGGAAGGGCAAAGGACCATTCCCTGACACATTCAACCCATAATGGACCTTGATCACCAGGTATTCTGTGTAAGAGGAGCATTCCAGGGTGACTGCTAAAATCATACAATCCAGGACTGGTTAGACCAGCTGGTCACATGACGCCCTGGCTGTTCCAGGGTCTTTTGAACTAGCCGCAGAGAGTTTGAACGCAGAAAGACTGTTTGCTCCTAGACTGAGAAGTTCTCTCCTGTCTGCACCCATCTCTTTCTCACAAGCCTCTGAATCCACTGAAGATACATGACCCCAAGAGAGAAGTCTCCTACAGTGAACAAGGTTTAAGAATACTGGGCCCCAATGAAAAGCAAGATCGACCTACAATCAAGGACTCTACAGTGAGCTCAAAGAACCGTAATAAAAACTCTTCAGATATTGCCTCAAATTTTTCTACTTTATTTTTCTTCTGCTCTTTTCGGTCTCTATTTGCATGTGTGTATTGTGTATGCATGTTAGTGTGGGCGTGTCCGTTATCTGCAGACGTCAACTGAATTAGAGTTTAAGTTCAAGTCTAACAAATTTCAACTTTTCTTCTTTAAACCTAAAAAAACCTGTTTGTCCTGGTTTCTTTGCCTTATAATTGGAAAGTGGTGAACAAGGATTCACCAAGGGGGAGCTAAAAACACGGTGTGTTGAAAATTAAACCCTGTTACGGCAAGACCAGGTGAAGGCTGAGAGGGGCCCCTGGACACTTTTCTCACCTGGTCGTAATAGTTTGTTAAACATTATTTCGCTTTCATAAAACCATGTTGACTCTGCTTCATTGCATTATGATTTTCTAAATATCCTGCTCCTACTTCCTTAATAATGGATTCCAGTATTTTGCCAATGAAGATGTTAGGCTACAGTTTCCTGCTTTCTGTCTCTCTCCTTTCTTGAATAGTAGCACGACGTTTGCAGTTTTCCACTCTGCTAGAACCTTTCCAGGGAATTTTAGAAGATTGCAACCAATGCATCCACTATCTCCGTAGCTACTCCTTTTAAGACCCTAGGATGCAGGCCATCAGGTCCAGGGGATTTATTAGCCTTTAGTTCCATTAGTTTGCTTAGTACTTTTTCCCTGCTGATAATTGTTTTAAGTTCCTCCCTTTTGCCCCCTGATTTTCCACTATTATTGGCATGAACAAAAAACAAAGAACAGTACAGCACAGGAACAGGCCATTCGTCCCTCCGAGGCTGCGCCGATCTTGATGCCTGCCTAAACTAAAACCTTCTGCACTTCCGGGGACCGTATCCTTCTATTCCCATCCTATTCATGTATTTGTCAAGATGCCTCTTAAACGTCGCTATCGTACCTGCTTCCACCACCTCCCCCCGCAGCAAGTTCCAGGCACTCACCACCCTCTGTGTAAAGAACCTGTCTCGCACATCCCCTCTAAACTTTGCTCCTCGCACCTTAAACCTATGTCCCCCAGTAACTGACTCTTCCAGCCTGGGAAAAAGCTTCTGCCTATCCACTCTGTCCATGCCATTCATAACTTTGTAAACCTCTATCATGTCACCCCTCCACCTCCGTCGTTCCAGTGAGTACAATCCGAGTTTATCCATAGCTCTCCTCATAGCTAATACCCTCCAGACCAGGCAACATCCTGGTAAACCTCTTCTGTACCCTCTCCAAAGCCTCCACGTCCTTCTGGTAGTGTGGCGACCAGAATTGCACGCAATATTCAAAGTGTGGTCTAACTAAAGTTCTGTACAGCTGCAGCATGACTTGCCAATTTTTATACTCTATGCCCCGACTGATGAAGACAAGCATGCCGTATGTCTTCTTGACTACTTTATCCACCTGCATTGCCACTTTCAGTGACCTGTGGACCTGTACGCCCAGATCTCTCTGCCTGTCAATACTCCTAAGGGTTCTGCCATTTACTGTATACCTCCCACCTGCATTAGACCTTCCAAAATGCATTACCTCACATTTGTCCGGATTAAACTCCATCTGCCAATTCTCTGCCCAAGTCTCCAACCGATCTATATCCTGCTGTATCCTCTGACAATCCTCATCACTATCCGCAACTCCACCAACCTTTGTGTCGTCCACAAACTTACTAATCAGACCAGCTACTTTGCCTGCAAATCATTTATATATATTACAGAGCCCCCAGCAATGATCTCTGCGGAACATCACTAGTCACATCCCTCCATTCAGAAAACCACCCTTCCACTGCTACCCTCTGTCTTCTATGACAGAGTCAGTTCTGCATCATCTTGCCAGCTCACCTCTGATCCCGTGTGACTTCACCTTTTGTACCAGTCTGCCATGAGGGACCTTGTCAAAGGCTTTACTGAAGTCCATATAGATAACATCCACTGCCCTTCCTTCATCAATCATCTTCGTCACTTCCTCAAAAAACTCAATCAAATTAGTGAGACATGACCTCCCCTTCACAAAACCATGCTGCCTCTCACTAATAAGTTAGTTTGTTTCCAAATGGGAGTAAATCCTGTCCCGAAGAATCCTCTCTAATAATTTCCCTACCCCTGACGTAAGGCTCACCGGCCTATAATTTCCTGGATTATCCTTACCACCCTTCTTAAACAAAGGAACAACATTGGCTATTCTCCAGTCCTCTGGGACCTCACCTGTAGCCAATGAGGATGCAAAGATTTCTGTCGAGGCCCCAGCAATTTCTTCCCTTGCCTCTCTCACTATTCTGGGGTAGATCCCATCAGGCCCTGGAGACTTATCTACCTTAATGCTTTGCAAGACACCCAACACCTCCTCCTTTTTGATAACGAGATGACTGAGACTATCTGCACTCCCTTCCCTCGGCTCATCATCCACCAAGTACCTCTCTTTGGTGAATACTGATGCAAAGTACTCATTTAGTACCTCGCCCATTTCCTCTGGCTCCACGCATAGATTCCCTTCTGTGTCCTTGAGTGGGCCAACCCTTTCCCTGGTTGCTCGCTTGCTCTTTATATACGTATAAAAAGCCTTGGGATTTTCCTTAATCCTGTTTGCCAATGACTTTTCATGACCCCTTTTAGCCCTCCTGACTCCTTGCTTAAGTTTCTTCCTACTGTCTTTATATTCCTCAAGGGATTCATCTGTTCCTCGCCTTCCAGCCCTTACGAATGCTTCCTTTTTCTTTTTGACTAGGCTCACAATATCTCTCGTTATCCAAGGTTCCTGAAACTTGCCAAACTTATCCATCTTCCTTACAGGAACATGCCGGTCCTGGATTCTAATCAACTGATGTTTGAAAGACTCCCACATGTCAGATGTTGATTTACCCTCAAACAGCCGCCCCCAATCTAAATTCTTCAGATCCTGCCTAATATTGTTATAATTAGCCTTCCCCCAATTTAGCGCCTTCACCCGAGGACTACTCTTATCTTTATCCACAAGTACCTTAAAATGTGTGGAATTATGGTCGCTGTTCCCGAAATGCTCCCCTACTGAAACTTCGACCACCTGGCCAGGCTCATTCCCCAATACCAGGTCCAGTATGGCCCCATCCCTAGTTGGACTATGTACATATTGTTTCAAGAAGCCCTCCTGGATGCTCCTTACAAATTCTGCCCCATCCAAGCCCCTAGCACTAAGTGAGTCCCAGTCAATATAGGGGAAGTTAAAATCACCCACCACTACAACCCTGTTACCTTTACATCTTTCCAAAATCTGTCTACATATCTGCTCCTCTACCTCCCGCTGGCTGGTGGGAGGCCTGTAGAAAACCCCAACATCGTGACTGCACCCTTCCTATTCCTGAGCTCTACCCATATTGCCTCGCTGCATGACCCCTCCGAGGTGTCCCTCCGCAGTACAGCTGTGATATTCTCCTTAACCAGTAATGCAACTCCCCCACCCCTTTTACATCCCCATCTATCCCGCCTGAAGCTTCTAAATCCTAGAACATTTAGCTGCCAATCCTGTCCTTCCCTCAACCAAGTCTCTGTAATAGCAACAACATCATAGTTCCAAGTACTAATCCAAGCTCTAAGTTCACCTGCCTTACCTGTTATACTTCTCGCATTGAAACAAATGCACTTCAGACCTCCAGTCCCGCTCTGCTCCGCAACATCTCCCTGCTTGCTCTTCCTCTTAGTCCTACTGGCCTTATTTACTAGGTCCTCCTCATTTACTTCACTAGCTGTCCTACTGCTCTGGTTCCCACCTTCCTGTCACACTAGTTTAAACCCTCCTGAGTGACGCTAGCAAACCTCATAGCCAGGATATTTGTGCCCCTCCAGTTTCGATGCAACCCGTCCTTCTTGTACAGGTCCCATCTGTCCCTGAAGAGATCCCAATGGTCCAGATATCTGAAACCCTCCCTTCTACACCAGCTGTTCAGCCACGTGTTTAGCTGCACTATCTTCCTATTTCTAGCCTCACTGGCACGTGGCACAGGGAGCAATCCCGAGATTACAACCCTAGAGGTCCTGTTTTTTAACTTTCTACCTAACTCCCTAAACTCCCCCTGCAGGACCTCGTCGCTCTTCCTGCCTATGTCGTTGGTACCGATGTGTACCACAACCTCTGGCTGTTCACCCTCCCCCTTCAGAATGCCCCCTGTCCATTCAGAGACATCCTTGACCCTGGCACCAGGGAGGCAACATACCATCCTGGAGTCTCTTTCACGTCCACAGAAGCACCTATCTGTGCCCCTGACTATACAGTCCCCTATAACTATTTCTCTTCTGCGCTATGTCCCTCCCTGCTGAACAACAGTGCCAGCCGCGGTGCCACTGCTCTGGCTGCTGCTGTTTTCCCCCGATAGGCCATCCCCCCACCCAACAGTATCCAAAACGGTATACTTGTTAGAGAGGGGGATAGCCACAGGGGATTCCTGCACTGACTACCTTCCCCTTCTAGCGGTCACCCATCTATCTGCCTGCACCTTGGGTGTAACCACTTCTCTAAAACACCTGTCTATGACGCTTTCTGCCATCTGCATGCTCCTAAGTGCATCCAGTTGCTGCTCCAACCAATCCATGCGGTCTTTTAGTGTTTTCTACCATGAAGGCAGATAGAAAATATTTGTTGAAAGTCTCTGCCATTTCCTTGTTTTGCATTATTAGTTCCCCAGTCTCATCCTCTAAGGGACCAACATTTACCTTAGATAATCTTTTCCTTTTTATATACCTGTAGAAACTCTTACTGTCTGTTTTTATATTTCTTGCTCGTTTACTCTCAGTCTATTTTCTCTCTCTTTTAGTCATCCTTTACTGGTTTCTAAAATTTTCCCAATCTTCTGGTCCCCCACGAATTTTCACAACTTTATATTCTTTCAATTTGATACCATCCTTAACTTCCTTAGTTAGCCACAGATGGTTCATCCTTCTTGTTGAGCCTTTCTTCTCTCATTGAAATAGATCTTTGTTGAGAGACTTATGAAATATCTCCTTAAATGTCTGCCATTGCTTGTCTACCGTCTTCCCCTTTAATCTATTTTCCCAGTCCACTTTAGCCAACTCTTTCTTCATACCTTTGTAATTACCTTGATTTAAGTTTAAGACATTAGTTTCAGAACCAGGTTTTTAACCCTGAAAATGAATGTGAAATTCTCTACAGGATCCTGAACTATGAAATCATTAATTCATCCTGTCTCAGTACACATTATCAGATCTAAAATAGCCTTATTCCTGGTTGGTTCAAATAACGTATTGTTCTGTTACAGACAGGAGGTTCCTATTGTTCACCTCCCAACTGACTGCAATTGTGTTTTGTTTAAAATGATGAGTTTGCCCTTGTGTTTTATATTTGTCAAATAAACAGACAGTAATAGGTTTTCTTGTAGGTTTAAAACAGAAGATTAACGACTCGTTGAACAATATTTATTCCCCGAAATGTTTGCAACACCACTCATGCACACATTCATTCTCACATGCACTCTCAAGAGAATACAGATTGAAGGTAAAGGTAAGAGTTCAAGGTGTGGTAGTTGTTCGTAGTTTACATTAAACCTGTTGAATCTTCAAAGTAGAATAGTCTCTTTTAAAGGTGCAGGCATAGGTTGTTTGTAGTCTTGAATTTGTTAAGGTGTTGTAGATTTCTGGTTGTTACAATTTCAGACTAGAGGTCTGCTACACCAGGCAGAGGTGTAGAATCAGCAGCAGGGTTTCTTCCTGTTAGGCTGGATCTTTCCACAGCCCTTGGCTGAACCCCTTCGGTGACTCCAGAAGGTTGCTTTTTAAGATCAAAATCCATCAGAGACTTTGTTAGTTGACACATGGCCCTGTTCCCTGGTGTGACAATAAAATGGACCAGGATGTGGAATCCATGGCCATCCATTTATGTTTGGATGGGTATAATCCTGTTAAGATGCGGCTACTTCTTACCTTCTTTGTTTCAGAAGAACCAATTTAATTCAGGAATGTCTCTTGATGGTTTCAGGATGGGTGTAATTGACACCTCTTACTGTGGAATGTATCCTTTCTCCTATCGAGACAGTGTGATAGTTTGAATATACAGGCCATCTTGCAGCACTCTGGCCACTTTTTAAAAGGAAAAGCCAATTTCAAAGATTCCACATTGAATAAAGTTTGTATCTTAAACATAGGAATGTGATGATGTCTTTACTGGGCATGACAGTTCTAAGAAACAGTCCTGAATACACACATAGGAACGTAGGAAATGGAGTAGGCCATTCAGCCCATTGTGCCTGCTCCGCCATTCAATTAGATCAATGCTGATTATCTACCTTAATGCCACTTTCCCGCACGATCTCCATATCCCTTGATGTCATTAGTCTCCAGATATGTATCAATTTCAGTCTTGAGCTTCCACAGCCCTCTGGGGTAGAGAATCGCAAAGATTCACCACCCTCTGAGTGAAGAAATTCCTCCTCATCTCAGTCTTAAATGGCCTAACCCTTATTCGGAGATTATATCCCCTGGTCCTGAACTCACCAACCAGGGGAAACATCCTGTCATGCCGTGTAAGAATTCTGTAAGTTTCATTGAGATTACCAATCATTCTTCGAAACTCTAGAGAATACAGGCCCAGTTTCTGCAATCTCTCCTCATAACACAATCCTGCCCATCCCAGGGATTAGTCTGGTGAATCGTCGTTGCACTCCTTCTATAGCAAGTATATCCTTCCTTAGATAAGGAGACCAAAACTGTACACAATACTTCAGCTGCAGTCTTAACAAGGCTCTATACAATTGCAGCAAGATTTCTTTACTTCTGCTTTCAAATCCCCTTGCGCTGAAGGACAAAATACATTTTCCTTCCTTATTGCTTGCTGCACCTGCATGCCAGCTTTTGGTGACTCATGAACAAGGACACCCAGGTTACTTTGGACACCAACACTTCCCAACTTCTCACTATTTAAGAAATATTCTGTTTTTTTCTACCAAAGTGGATCACTTCACACTTATTCACATTATATTCCATCTTCCATGTTCTTGCCCATTCACTTAGCCTATCCAAGACCCCTTGCATCTTCCTCAGAACTTACATTCCCACCTAGTTTTGTGTCATTAGCAAATTTGGAAATATTACCATTGGTCCCCACATCCAAATCATTTATTTAGATTGTGACCAGCTGTGGCCCAAGTACTGATCCTGGCAGTACCCCACTAGTAACAAGCCTGTCATCCTGAGAATGACCCATTTATTCCTGCTCTCTGCTTTCTGTCTGTGAACCAATTCTCAATCCAGACTAGTATATTACCCCCAATCCCACGTGCTCTAATTTTGTTTACTAACCTCCTGTGTGGGACCTTATCAAAAGCCTTCTGAAAATCCAAATACACCACATCCACTGATTCTCCCTTATCTATGCTACATCCTAATAAAACTCTTAACAGGTTTGTCAAACATGATTTCCCTTTCATAAATCCATGTTGACTCTGCCCAATGTTACCATTATTTTCTAAGGGTCCAGTTATCACATCATTTATAATAGATTCTAACATTTGCCCTACTCCTGACTTCAAAATTAGAAGTCTGTAATTCTCCATTCTTCCTCTCCCTCCCTTGTTAAATAGTGGGGTTACATTTGCTACTTTCCAGACTGCAAGAACTTTTCCAGAATGTATAGAATTTTGAAAGATCACCACAAATGCATCCACTATCTCTATAGCCACCTCCTTCAACACTCTGGGATGTAGCTCATCTCAGGGGACTTATCAACCTTCAATCCATTTAACTTGTCAAGGACTATCTCTTTACTAATGTTAATTTCTTTTGGTTCCTCAGTTTCACAAGTACCTTGGTTGTCCAGTATTTCATGGAGATTTTCTGTATCTTCATCTGTGAAGGCAAAGTAAATGTTTGATTTCTCCACCGTTTCCCTGTTCTCCACTATAAATGCTCTTGTCTCCACCTGTAATGGGCCCACATTTGTCCTAGCTAATCTTTTCATTTTCACATACCTAAAGAAGCTTTTACAGGCCAGCTTTATGTTTCTCTCTAGCTTGCATTCATATTCTCTTTTCCCTTTCTTTATCGGTTTCTTGGTCCATCCTTCAATGGATTCTAAATTGCTCCCAATCCTCATGCTTACCACTTTTTCTGACATCCTTATAAGCCACTTACTTTGATCTAATGCAATCTTTAACTTATTTTGTTAGCCACGATTGATTCACCTTTCCCATTGGAGGAATATATATCTGTTGCAGACCCTGTAGTACTTCTTTAGATACTAGCCATTGCCTGTCTACCCTCAAATCTTTAGTGTATTTTTCCAATCCACGAGAGCCAACTTGTCCCTCATAACTTCATAGCTGCCCTTGTTCAGATTTAAGACCCTAGTTTCATACAAACATACGAATTAAAAACAGGAGTTGGCCACTCGGCCCTTCGAGCCTGCTCTGCCATTCAATAAGTTCATGGCTGAACTGATTACTCCACATTTCCACCTACCCCTGATAACCTTCCACTCCCTTGCTTATCAAGAATCTATCTACCTCTGCCTTAAAAATATTCAAAGACTCTGCTTCCACTGCCTTTTGAGGAAGACAATTTCAAAGACTCACAACACTCAGAGAAAAAAATTATCCTCATCTCTGTCTTAAATGGGCAACCCCTTATTTTTAAACAGTGACCCCTAGTTCTAGATTTTCCCACAAGGGAAAATATCCTTTCCATATCCACCCTGTCAACATCCCTCAAGATCTTATATGTTGAAATCAAGTCGCCTCTTACTCTTCGAAATTCCAGTGGATACAAGCCTAGCCTGTCCAATCTTTCCTCATAAGACAGCCCGCCCATTCCAGGTATTAGTCTGGTAAACCTTCTCTGTACTGCCTCCAAAGCATTTACATCCTTCCTTAAATAAAGAGACCAGTACTGTACACAGTACTCCAGATGTGGTCTCACCAATGCCCTGTATAGCTCAAGCATAAACTCCCTACTTTTGTATTCAATTCCCCTCGCGATAAACGATAACTTTCTATTAGCTTTCCCAATTACGTGCTGCACCTGCATACTAACCTTTTGCAATTCATGCATTTGGACACCCAGAGCCCTCTGCATCTCAGAGCTCTGCAAACTCTCACCATTTAGATAATATACTTCTTTTTTACTCTTCCTGCCAAAGTGGACAATTTCACACTTTCCCACATTATACTCCATTTGCCAGATCTTTGCCCATTCACTTAACCTATCTATATCCCTTTGTAGCCCCCTTACGTCCTCTTCACAACTTACTTTATGTCATCAGCAAATTTAACAACCATACCTTCAGTCCCTTCATCCAAGTCATTTATATAAATTGTAAAAAGTTGAGGCCCCAGCATAGATCCCTGTGGCACACGTTACATCTTGCCAACCAGAAAATGACCCATTTATGTCTACTCTGTTTCCTGTTAGCTAACCAATCTTAAACCCATGCCAATATGTTACCCTATACAATGAGCTTTTATTTTCTGCAATAACCTTTGATGTGGCACCTTATCAAATGCCTTCTGGAAATCTAAGTACAATACATCCACCGGTTTCCCTTTATCCACAGCACATGTAACTCCCTCAAAGAAATCCAAAAAATTGGTGAAAAATGATTTCCCTTTCACAAATCCATGTTGCCTCTGCCTGATTACCTTGAATTTTTTTCAATGCCCTGCTATAACATCTTTAATAATAGTTTCTAACATTTTTCCTAAGACAGATGTTAAGCTAACTGGCCTGTAGTTTCCTGCTTTCTGTCTCCCTCTCTTTTTGAATAAAAGAGTTGCATTCGCTATTTTCCAATCTAACAGAACCTTCCCCGAAACTAGGGAATTTTGGAAAATTAAAACTAACGCATCAGCTCTTTCACTAGCCACTTCTTTTAACACCCGGGGACTTGTCAGCCCGCAGCTCCAACAATTTGTTCAGTACCACTTCCCTGGTGATTGTAATTTTATTGAGCTCCTCCCTCCTTTCCATTTCCTGACTTACAGCTAATACTGGGATGTTACTTGTATCCTCAATAGTGAAGACCGATACAAAATATCTGTTCAATTCATCTGTCACCTCCTTATTATTCATTACTAATTCCCCAGAATCACTTTCTATAGGACCAAAGCTCACTTTGTTAACTCTTCCTTTTTAAATATCTATACAAACTCTTACTACCTGTCGTTATATTTCTAGCTAGCTTTCTCTCGTACTCTAATTTTACCTTGCTTATCAATCTTTTAGTCATTCAGAATGAACTATATCACATTCAAACTTAATATAAAATTTGATTATATTATGGTCACAATTTCTCAAAGGCTTCTTTACAGCAAGGTTAATAATTAACCCTTTCTCATTACATAATACTGAATCTAAATTAGCCCAATCCTAGTTAATTTTTCAACATACTGCTCCAGAAACCCATCTCATACACCAGGAATTCATCCTCCACAGCCTTAGTGCTAATTAGGTTTACCCAGTCTCTATGAAAATTGAAGTCACCCATTATTCCTGTATTACCCACGTTACATGCATCTCTAATTTTCTGAGTAATGCCATCCCCAACAATACCACTAATGTTTGATGACCTATAAACAATGCCTACCAATGTTTGCTTCCCCTTGCTGTCTCTTAGCTCCACCCAAACTGATTCTACATATTGATCCTCTCTCACTCATGTACTGATCTCGTTCCTTATTAAGAGCATCACCCCACCTCCTTTTCCTTTTTGCCTATCCTTCCAAAATGACGAATATCCTTGAATATTTAGTTCCAAATCATGATCACCCTGAAGCCATGTCTCTGTAATGGCAATTAAATAATACCCATTTCCCTCAATTTGTGCCTTCAAATCATCAACCTTATTGCGAATACTGCATGCATTCAGATAGAGTGCCCTTAATTCTGCCTTTTTAACATTATTCTGTATTCTGATCCTATTTGATGCTTGCCTTTGCTTTGTTTGTCTTCTAATTTTGCTTACTACTTTTCTACTTCCTGTTATCAGTTTTGCTTCCCTCCAATCTGAGCTCCCTTTCAGGTTCCTATCCCCTGCCAATCAAGTTTAAACGCTCCCCAACAGCACTAGCAAATCTCCCTGTGAGGATATTAATTCCAGTCCTGCTAAGATGCAACCTGTCCATCTTTTACAGGTCCCACCTGCTCCAGAACCAGTCCCAATGCCTCAGAAATCTGATGCCCTCCCTCTTACACAAATTCTCCAGCCACTTGTTCAATTGCTCAATTCTCCTATTCCTATGCTCACTAGCACATGGGACTGGGAGTAATCCTGAGATTACTGCTCTTGAGACCCTGCTTTTTAATCTCCTTCCTAGCTCCCCAAAATCTGCTTTCAGGACTTCATCCCCCTTCCTACCGATGTTGTTGGTGCTCATGTCAACCACTACCTCTGGCTGTTCAACCTCCTCCAGAAGAATGTCCTGTAGCTGCTCAGTGACATCCTTAACCCTGGCACCAGGGAGGCAACATAATATCCTGGAGTCACATCTATGGCCGCAGAATCGACTGTCAATTCCCCGAATTAATAAATCTCCTATCACTCCTGCTCTTCCATTCTTCCTCCTCCCCTCCTGTGCAGCTGAGCCACCTGTGCTGCCACGGATTTGGCTCTGACTGCACTCCTCAAAGGAACCGTGCCCTCACAGGATCCAAAATGGAATACCGATTAGTGAGCGAGCTCGCTCAAGGGACTCCTGCACTACCTGCCTGGTTCTTTTAGACTGCTTGGCGGTCACCCATTCCCTATCTGCCTGCATGCTCCTAAGCTGCAGTGTGACCACCTCCCTAAACGTGCTGTCCATGTAGTTCTCTGCCTTGCGGATGCACCACCGTGACTCCAGTTGCCGCACGAATACGAAAACTCGGTGCTCAAGCTTGTGCAGCTGGTGACACTTCCTGCAGATGTATTTGTCTAGGACACATGGTGCGTCCATGAACTCGTCCTCAAGTCACATAAGAAGATATCAAAGTAGATGACCAGAAGTTTAGTCAAAGAGGTAGGTTTAATGTGTGTCTTTAAAGGATGAGGAAGATGTAGAGGCAGAGAAGTCCTGGGAGGAAATTCCAGATCTTAGGACCCTGGCAGCTGAAGGCACAGCTGTCAGTTTTGGAGCGGGTAAAATTGAGGGTCTGCAAGGGATCAGAATTCAAAGAGCACAGATATCTTGGAGGGTTGTAGGGCTGGATGAGGCTACAGAGATAGGAAGGGGTGAGGCCATGGAAGCATATGAAAACAAAGATGAGACTTTTAAAATCGAGACATTGCTAAACCACAAACAAGGATTCGGTCAGCGAGCACAGGGATGATGGGTGAACAGGACTTAGTGTGAATTAGGATACAGGCAAAAGGGTTTTGGATGAGCTTAAGTTTCTGGCGGGTAGAAGATGATTACCCCATACATCTTGACATTAAGCTGTATCTGCCAGCTGCCTACCGATCCTACCATCCTCCTTATGTTCTTCCGAAGTCATTTACCATTACCCTTACTGTGACCTTCTGCATTTGTGTGACAGCAAATTTCATTATTGTATTCCCTACCCCAAATCCAAACCATGTACATGTGTAGTGAGAACAAAATCAGGTCCAGCATAACCTCTGGTGTACACCACTTCCACCCTCCTCAACAGCACCCATTGACTCTCGCCCATTATTTCCTTTATATCAACACACTTTCCGTCCATGGTATTACACTTCCTGTTTGATGACTGCTTGTCAAAAAGCTTCTGAAGATTCACATGCATCACATGTGATGCATTTCCAGAACTTGTCCAATTCATCACTTGTTCAAAAATAATTACTAATTCTGTTAAGCAAAACTTGTTTTAACGAATTCATGCCAGCCATTCAGGACCAATCTTTGAATTTCTAAATGCATGCTTAGCGGCAGTTCCTTGTCTGGTACAAACAGTCTTTCCCAAAAATCTTCTTCACATCTTCTGTGCTGGAAATAACAAAAATCTAATTAGTGTGCAATTTCCAGGCTCCTGTATGGATCTCCATCACATCGGCATTTGATGCTTGGTGGCTCTCCCCACATACAGTTTCACTGTAAACAGTGTTCACAGTTTACGTTTAGTGATGCTGTTGTCCCTAAAAAAAGACTGTTGGCAGAATGTGAGACCCATGAAAAGATTTCTGAGACATTGGGATTGGTTCTGGGGCAGGTGGGACTTGTACAAGATGGACGGGCTACACCTTAAAAGGACCAGAACTAACATCATCGCAGGGAGATTTGCTGGTGCTGTTGGGAAGGTTTAAACGAGCTTGTCAGGGGATGGGAACTTCAGGGGTAGCTCAAATTGCAAGGAAGTAAAGCTGGTAACAGGAGGTAGAAAAGTAGCAAGTGACATTAGAGGGCAGGTGAAACAAAGGTGAGCATCAACCAGGCTTAGAATGCAGAATGTCAAGAAGACAAGGTTAAGGGCACTCTACCTGAATGCACGCAGCATTCACAACAAGGTAGATAATTTAAAGGCCAAAATAGAGGTAAATGGGTATGATCTAATTACCATAACGGAAACGAGACCACAGGGTGACCAAGACTGGGTGCTGAATATTTAAGGATATTCAACATTTAGGAAGGGCGGGCAAAAAGGAAAAGGAGGTAGTGTTGCGCTGATAATAAGGGATGGGATCAGTACATTAATAAGGGAGGATCTCAGTTCGGAAGAACAAAATGTGGAATCTGTTTGGGTGGAGCTAAGAAACAGCAAGGTGCAGTAATCATTGGTAGGAGTTGTTTATAGGCCACCAAACAATGGTGGTAGTGTGGGGCATTGCATTAATCAGGAGATTAGAGAAACATGTAGCATGGGTAATACAGTATTCATGGGTGACTTCAATCTGCATAGAGACTGGGTAAACCTAATGAGCACTAATGCTGTGGAGGACGAGTTTCTGGAGTGTGTTAGGGATGGTTTTCTAGAGCAGTATGTTGAGGAACTGACTAGAGAACAAGCTATTTTAGATACAGTATTATGTAATGAGAAAGGGCTAATTCATAATCTTGTTGCAAAAAAACCTTTAGGGATGAGTGACCATAATATAATAGAATTTTACATTATGTTTGAAAGTGAGGTAGTTCAATCTGAAGCCAGAGTGTTAAATTTGAACAAAGAAAATTATGAAGGTAAGAGGGGCAAATTGGCTCAGATGGATTGGGAAAATACATTAAAAGATATGACAGAGACAATGGATAGTCTTTAAAGAAATATTACATAGTTTACAGCAACTATTCATTATTTCAAGGCACAAAACCCCCAGAAGTAAAGGCAGTCAACCGTGGATAACAAAGGAAGTTAAGGATTGTATAAGATTAAAAGAACAGGCCTGTACCGTTACCAGAAATAGTAGTAGAACTGAGGATTGGGAGGATTTTAGAATACAGCAAAGGAGGGTGAAGAAACTGATAAAGAAAGGGAGAATAGAATATGAATGTAAACTAGCAAAAAATATAAAAACGGACTGTTAAAGTTTCTATAAGTACATAAAAAAGAAACGTTTGGCTAAGACAAATGTGGGTCCATTACAGGCAGTCAGGAGAATTTATAATGAGTAATAGAGAAATGGCAGAGAAGCTAAATGATTACCTTGTGTCTGTCTTCACCGAGGAAGATAGAAGAGATCTCCCAGAATCAGAGATCCCAGGGATTAGGGGGATTGAAGGAAATTAGTCATAGAGTTATACAACACAGAAACAGGCGCTTCGGCCCATCATGTCCGTACTGGGAATTATTAGTATTAGTAAGGAGGTTATATTGGACACATTAATGGGGATGAAGGTTGATAGGTCTCCAGGACCTGATATTCTACATTCCAAAGTGTTGAAAGAGGTAGCTATGGAGATAGTGGATGCATTGGTGATCATCTTCCAAAACTCTATAGATTGTGGAGCGGTTCCTGCAGATTGGAAGGTCACAAATGCCACCCCACTATTTAAGAAGGGAGGGAGAGAGAAAACAGGGAATTACATACCTGTTCGCCTTACATCAGTCATTGAGAAAATGTTAGAATTTATTCTAACGGATGTGATAAATGGACACTTGGATAATAATGATCTGATTGGGCAGAGTCAACATGGGTTTATGAATGGGAAATCATGTTTGACAAACCTGTTAGGAGTTTTTTGAGGATGTTACTAACAGAATTAATAAAGGGGAGTTGGTGGACGTGGGATACTTGGATCTTCAGAAGGCTTTTGATAAAGTCCTCACAGGAGGTTGGTTATCAAAATTAAAAGCACATGGGATAGGAAGTAATATACTGGCATGGATTAATGATCGGTTAACAGGCAGAAAGCAGAGGGTAGGAATAAATGGGTCATTCTCACATTGGCAGGCTGTGACTAGTGGGGTACCTCAGGGATATAGTGTTTGGGCCCCAGCTGTTCACAATATATATCAATGCTATGGATGTGGGGACCAAATGTAATATTTCCAAGTTTGCGGATGACACAAAACTAGGTGGGAATGTGTGTTGTGAGGAAGATGCAAAGCGGCTTCGAGGGGATTTGGACAGACTGAGTGAGTGGGCAAGAATGTGGCAGATGGAATATAATGTGGAAAAATGTGAGGTTATCCACTTTGGTAACAGGAATAGATGTGCAGAGTATTTCTTAAATGGGAAGAGATTAGTAAGTGTAGATGTACAAAGGGACCTGGGTGTCCTTGTCAATAAGTCACTGAAAGCTAACATGCAGGTGCAGCAAGCAATTAAGAAGGCTAATGGCATGTTAGCTTTTATCACAAGAGGATTTGAGTACAGGAATAGTGAAATATAGAAAGTAGGAGGAGTAAGCCATTCGGCCCTTCGGGCCTGCTCTACCATTCAAAAAAGATCATGGCTGATCGTCTAATTCAGTACCCTGTTCCTGCTTTCTCCCCATATCCCTTGATCCCTTTGGCATTAAGAAATATATCTATCTCCTTCTTGAATATATTTAATGACTTGGCCTCCACTGCCTTCTGCAGTAGAGAATTCCACAGGTTCACCACTCTCTGAGTGAAGAAATTTCTCCTCATCTCAGTTCTAAATGGCATACCCCATATCCTGAAACCGTGACCCCTGGTTCTGGACTCACCAGCCATCGGGAACATCCTCTTTGCATCTAGCCTGTCTAGTCCTGTTAGAATTCTTTAGGTTTCTATGAGATCCCCTCTCATTCTTCTAAACTCTGGTGAATATAGGCCTAGTTGACCCAATCTCACCTCATACGTCAATCCTGCCATCCCAGGAATCAGCCGAGTAAATCTTCTTTGCACTCCCTCCATGGTAAGAACATCCTTCCTCAGATAAGGAGATCAAAACTGCACACAATAGTGAAGTCTTGCTTCAATTGTATAGAAGCTGGGTTAGACTGCACCTGGAGTATTGTGTGCAGTTTTGGTTCCCTTACCTTAGGAAGGATATTATTGCCATAGAGACAGTGCAACGAAGGTTCACCAGACTTGTTCCTGGGATGGCAGGACTGTCCTTTGAAGAGAGATTGGGGAAACTGGGCCTGTTTTCTCTATAGTTTCGAAGAATGAGAGGTGATCTCATTGAAACCTACAAAATAATTAAAGCGATAGACAGGGCAGATGCATCTAAGATGTTTCCCCTAGTTAGGAAGTCCAGAACCAGGGGACATAATTTCAAAATAAGGAAGAAGCCACTTAGGACAGAGATGAGGAGAAATTTCTTTACTCAGAGGGTTGTGAATCTTTGGAAGTCTCTACTCCGGAGGGCTGTGGAAGCTCAGCCATTGAGTATGTTTAAAGCAGAGATTGACAGATTTCTAAATACAAATGACATAAGGGGATATGAGGATAGTGTGGGGAAAAGGCATTGAAATGAAAGATCAGCTATGATCGTATTGAATGGCGCAGCAGGCTCAATGGCTAAATGGCCTACTTCTGCTCCGATGTTCCTATATGACTCTCTTGATGCTACAGCATCTCAGGATGTGAGCAGATTTACTGTGGGCAGTGGTTTCCACAGCAGAACTTTGAGTCTACTACATCAATGGCACTTGCAACATAAAGGTGCCTGTTAAATCAATGAAGTGCAAATGTATGCTATCATACAAAACTGAACAGGCTAGATTACAGGTCTAAATATTCTATTATACTAACAGTGAACATATCAGCATGACATTCATAAAATGAATAATACTGTATGTCGTTTACATACCTCTCAGCTACATGCAAGATCCAATATACAAGTGAATTTGTTTGTTTTTTTATGCTACTGATAAGAGCTGACATTCATATAGTGACTTATCAAGTCTCAAAAATATCTCCAATCATTTCAAATAAAATGATTACATTGTGCCATTACTGTTCTTATTTGGATAAACTCAGCAACTATTTTGCACACAGTAAGATTCTACAAACAGCTTTACAAAGTATTTACAGCACTGACACTGGCCATTCAGCCCAACAGGATAATGCTGGTGTATATGTTCCACACGAGCCTCCTCCCACACCTCTTTATCCAACCCCATCTACATATCCTTCTATTTCTTTCTCTTATGTGCTAATCTAGCTTCCCCTTGAATGACTCTTTGCTATTCATCTGAAATGCTTCCTGTGGTCGTGAGTTCCATATTCTAACCATTCACTGGGTAAAGAAGAGCTCCTGAATTCCTAACTATATTTATGAGTGACCATCTTACATTTATGGCCCCTAGTTGTGATCTCGCTCATAATGGAAACATCTTATCTATGTCTACCCTATTAAACTCTTTCACAATTTTGAAGACCTCTATTACTCTTCTCTTTTTTAGCGAAAAATGACCAGCCTGTTTCATTTTTCCTGATAGGTCTAACTTAAGAAGGCTGCAGCAGCAAGGTGGTCCAAGTCATCATGGTTCTCCCACCTTGCAGCCGATGAGACGCACAGTGTTCCTTCGCCTGTTCTGCCTTTGAGGACTTTTTGGACCACACTTTGTCTGACACCTTCCCCCGACCTTGCCGCCATGGGTGGCCCTACCAGGAGCAAGGAGCTCCCGACTGCATCGCTCAGGGGATCGTTGGAGTGCACAAGTCTCTCCACCATGTCAGGGTGGCGATCCATGGAGGGCTTTAGTGGTGACCTAATGGGCAAGAACACCAATTTCACACCACTGCATTGATTTCACTGTCAAATGTATCGGCAAAGACAGTTAAAGCAAAATGCCCTTCGCTCACAGGATGGCATTTCTCTTCTTAAGGATGACAATGCCATCTGTCAACACTGGAAAGAACATTTTCAACAACTCCTCAACATTGAATGCACAGTGGCAGCTGATACTCTCCAGGCTATTCCCCCAGTACCCTGTGGTAGAATCTATGGGTGAATTACCATCGATGGGAGAGCTGCAACAAGCATTCAAATGGATGAAAAAGAACAAAGCCTGTGGCCCCAATGGTATTCCAGCTGAGGTCTGCAAAGCTGGTGAGCTTTTGCTCACATCAAGACTCCATGTACTCATCCTATGGATTTGGGAGGAAAAAGAACACCCCCCCACCACCAACTTCAGGAATGTGACAATTGCAACTATTTTCAAGGAAGGAGTTAAATCATGCTGTGAAAGCTATTGAGGTTTTCGCTCTTGTCCGTAGCAGTGAAAATCCTGACATGGGTTCTCCTGAATTGCCTACTTTCTGTGGCTGATAAAATCCTCCCAGAGACACAGTGTGGCTTTAGACTTTCCAGAGGAACCTCCGGCATGGTCTTTGTTGCCAGACAAATTCAAGAAAAAGGTCAAGAACAGCACCAGGAACTCTTCAGAGCATTCATTCATCAATCTGACCAAAGCGTTTGACTCAGTAAATCGTGAGGCTCTGTGAATTGTGCTCCAAAGATTTGGATGTCCAAGGAACGTCATCACAATCCTGCAATTGCTTCACGATGATTTAACTGCAACTGTCTTGAGTGGGAGATCTGAAACACAGGCCTTCAAAATACGGACTGGGGACAAGCAAGGCCATGTGATAGCCCCCATACTACTTACAATCTACCTGCCAGTGGCTATTCACTTCAAAGATCAGCTTCCGTTTGGAGTGAGTATTAAATACTGTCTAAATGTAAAACTCTTTAACCTCAGTTGCCTCCATGCTAAAACTAAACTGACCACCACAGACATACATGATCTATGGTTTGCAGATAACTGCAGTGTCATTGCCCACTCTGCACCAGATTTACAAGCTCTCTATCTCTTCAATTCTGCTCACAAGAGACTCAGCCTGTCCTTGAATGTTGCCAAAACAAAACTCATATCAACCCACACCTGGGTCAGCCAAATATTCCAGCTTCCACATATATTGATGGAGAGACTTGGAATATGTTGAGCACTTCCCATACCTTGGCAGCCATCTCTCTCAAAAGGTCACCAATGACCAAGAGATCCAAGACCGGATTAGCTGCGCCAGCTCAGCCTTCGACAAACTACAGCAGTGAGTGTTTGACAACAAAGACATCTGCAAGCCAACACACTCCTGTACTGCAGTGAGATCGGGACTGTGTATCAGCAACACATAAAAGCGCTAGAGAAATTCCATCAGCAATGCCTCCACCGCATCCTCTGGATTCATTGGGAGGACCGACAAAAAAACTCCAGTACCTCTCTTGAAGACGTTTCCACATGCATTAAGGTAAAACTCCTGCAAAACCATCTTTGATGGACTGGACACCGTGTCCGAATGTCTGAAAAACATCTCCCTGCCAGGTCCTGTTGTCTCAACTCTCAAATGGCCAGCATTCCAGGGAAAGACAAAGAAAATGCTTCAAAGACACTCTGAAGCTCTCTTTGAAGCACAGCAACATTTACATCGATCACTGGGAGGAACTTGCTAACAATCGTTCAAAATGGCGACAACTTGTCCATCAAGCTACATTATGCCTCGAGTCCAAAAGCCTGAACGATGAGTCAGAGCGACAGCAGAGAAGGAAAGAAAACAAAGCAAATCCTGCACTCCAGATCCCACTACCTCGGGGGACGTCCTATCCCACATGCCAAAAGATCTGAGAGTTGAAAATCGCCCTGTTCAGTCACCTGAAAACCCATGGCAGAAACTCGTGACCTTGAGTTAACGTCATCCTTGACTTGAGGGACAACAGCCAATGATCACTAAAGATGCCAGAGGAATTTAGGCCTGCTGCATCCAGGAGTAAATGAATTTTTAACGGTGTGATAAGTAATAATTATTGCCAAATGTTCTCTCTGGCCTGGAAAATTTAATTTTACTAGTGTGGAGTCTCATTCCTTTAGAAGTTGATTAGCGTTGGGGACTTTGTAAAATAAAAATGTTTGTCTTTTACTTTCTCAGTCTGTCTCTTTTATCTCTCAATCCTATCTGTCTTTCCAAATCTTTACTTTGTTTTTTGTGCATGCTTTAAATCTAATTTATATGTCCTGCTTTATACTTTCCGGTTTAGACTCTGCATGTCTCAGTGAGGTTTCAATGGTTGGTTGAAAATGTTTGTGGGTAGCGGTGAGTTGGTGAATAGCGAACTGTTTATTTCCCATTGACCACAAAATCCAGGTCATTATGACAAAAAAAATACAAAATATCTACTTTTTGCAAACTGCAGAGGAGTTCTCCCAGGTATTCTGGTCAATATTTATCCCTTAACCAAAATCATTAAAAATAAATTCTGTGGTTATTATCACATTGCTGTCCATGGGACCTTGTTATGCACAAATTAGCTAACATGTTTTCTACATTACAACACTAACTACACTTCAAAAATACTTTGTTGGCTACAAAGCACATTGCGACCAACTGAGGTTGTGAAAGGTGCTTCATAAACGTAAATCTTTCTTCTTTCTCTTCTTATTTTATTCTCTATTATGTGATTAGCTATAAAATATATTACTAAATGTAAACACATTGCCAGCAATAAAATCTCATTTTTCTTCATCTATTTGTTTCCCATGATTAAATACCATACCTGGCTTTCTCTTGGATTTCACACTTGATTCGGCCAGGTTTTCAAGCAACCCTGCTGAGTACAGTGTAATATCTATCATCACTACTGGGTCAACGTCTGCTAGGTTGCACCAAATAGTCACTTCTTGAAGTATGGACAAGATGTGCAGCCACTGGGAAAAAAAACAAGATAAAGAAATCAGTAGTGTGAAAAGGTAAACTACTTGAGTATTGCGGAAAACAGAGACATTTTGTCTAAGCTTTTCATCTTGCACTCATCAGGACAGTCCACAAGAATTCCAATGTAAAGGCAAGCAATAAATTTATACTGTATGAGAAGAGAGTGCTGATTGGTTGGCAAGTGGACTCTGATTGGTAGAGGCATTGCTATGGTGAATGCACCAATTTACGGTGACTGACAGTTAACTGCCATGCTTTGTTTAAAATTTAAACCAGGCAGATTGACTATGATTGGTCAAGATATTGCCCTGAGGAATGAACCAGCGAATGGCTATCACTTATTTTGTTTAGATGAAACAGGTGCAATGTGTGCACATGTTTTTTTTGTCTGCAAAGAACAGGGCCCTGTGTATTCATATACGTAGCTTCCAGTACACGCAAATGTGCCACACTGCGAGCCCGACTGACAATCTTAAATTGGTTGTCAGCGTAATTCTTAGCACGCTGAGGATTATTTAGCAGATGTTGTCCAATCGCGAAATCACATCTAATGTTGGACGCGGTGTTTTGAGTTTTGCAAGCATGAGCTGGTTCGGTACGGTCTGTACCTGGCCCGTTGCGAACAGCATAAGGGACATGCTGTTTGATGCGATCCGCCGGTCTTTGGGACATATGGGTCATACGTGATGCTAGCCGTATATTGGCTGCCACATTTCCTATATTACAACAGTGACGACACTTCAGAAATACTTAATTGGCTGTAAAGTGCTTTGGGATGTCTTGAGGTTGTGAATGCTGCTATATAAATCCAAGTTCTTTCTTTTTGCCTTTTATTATATCTATATGGTGTGGGGCAGTACTAAGTAAAGCAAATAGGCTTCTGGGTTATATTACCAAATCAGTTAAGTACAAATGCCCAGAGGTAATGCTGAGGTTGTGCAGGGCACCAGTCATAATTCACCTGAGTGCTGCATATAGTCTGGTCACTACAACACAAGTGGCCCACTCAGGCCCTAGAAATAGTGTAAAAAAGAGCTACAGTTCTGACATACCCACTATCAGAGGGAAGGATTTGATAACTTAGAGTCCATCAATCTTCTAAAGGAAGTCGCAGATGGGAAACAATGAGGTAATAAAATATTTAACAGTTAAAGAAAGTAAATCCATAGTAATACTTTCAAATATGCCTTGGCACTATAGGTTCTAGTTCAGCATAGTGAAGAGAGAATCTAGGATAAATGTCAGGAAGCATTTTGATACAACTGTGGCCCTCAGGAGCGGGACAGAAGGTGGGGGGGCAGAAAATCGGGAGGGGACGCACTCGTCTGGAACTCCAATGCCAAGACGTCGGTTCCGCACTTTACCAGTGATGGGAAAGATCCAAGGCAGTGTTGCCACTGCGCCACAGTGGGACTGCAATTATGCTCGTTGACAAGGTAGTAAGAATAATTTGCATGTACTTGACTGAGATTTTACATGGAGCTTGGCATTTTACAATTGATGAATAGGGACTTCAGATCCCCAACCGGCTCAGGCGGGCAGCACCAAGGCGAGGCCACAGTGCTGCCTATGGAAGTCAGACATATTGAGCTTGTTGGTTGATTGCTGCTTGCCCTGAAGGGGAAGAGCATGAAGCGGAGGCCATGGCTGGCTTGCGGTAGAAGGCCTTTAAAGGTGAGAGCTGCTCAGGGTGGTGGACTCTCAGCAACAGTGGGAGCTGCTCAGGGTGGTGGGCTTTCAGCAACAGTGGGAGCTGCTCAGGGTGGTGGACTCTCAGCAACAGTGGGAGCTGCTCAGGGTGGTGGGCTCTCAGCAACAGTGGGAGCTGCTCAGGGTGGTGGGCTTTCAGCAACAGTGGGAGCTGCTCAGGGTGGTGGGCTCTCAGCAACAGTGGGGGTTGCTCAGGGTGGTGGGCTTTCAGCAACAGTGGGAGCTGCTCAGGGTGGTGGGCTTTCAGCAACAGTGGGAGCTGCTCAGGGTGGTGGGCTTTCAGCAACAGTGGGAGCTGCTCAGGGTGGTGGGCTTTCAGCAACAGTGGGAGCTGCTCAGGGTGGTGCTTTCAGCAACAGTGGGAGCTGCTCAGGGTGGTGGGCTTTCAGCAACAGTGGGAGCTGCTCAGGGTGGTGCTCTCAGCAACAGTGGGAGCTGCACAGGGTGGTGGGCTCTCAGCAACAGTGGGAGCTGCTCAGCACGGTGGATCCTCAGCAACAGTAGGAGCTGCTCAGGCTTTAGGGTGGAGGGGTCCAATCTGGAGGCAAGGGATTCTCTGCAGAGCTGCTGTAGTGACTGCAATGTGCAAGGCTGGACTAAATGCAGGGCTAGCTGCCTTTAAAAATGGCGCCAGCACCTGTCTCCGATTCAGGTGACACCAAAGTCATCACTTCATGGTCCACCCCGCAATAGCACTGGATGGGCCTTGCGCCTCCAGGCCATTAATGGGTTGGCTGCTGTGTGTGCCCCATTTCTCCTGTGTGGCAAAGGCACCTGCTTTCGGGGCTGCCGCTGTGTGCCCTGCACACTAAATTCAGCCCATCCATTCCCATTATTGAATTGATTTTAATTTCATGGATGTGGAGGGTGGAGAGATGATTTAAATCTCACAAGTTTCGGGAAGTTGGATCAGTGCTTTGAGGGTCACATGACTGCTGCTGCAAGTGGGTATGATTGATGGTGCAACAGTGGTCCAGTGGACATTGGTCGCATTGAACCTACATGCACCCCTTGTGTTTTGACAACAATATGTACTCTTCTGTGTGGGATGTTAATGTAGCATCGTCAGCAAAGAGGAGTTTTCTGATGAGGACCTTCTGCACTTTCGTCTTCACTCTAAGATGGGCAAGGTTGAACAACCTGCCATCTGATCTTGTGTGGAGGAAAATTCCTTCTTCTGAAGACTTGAATGCATGTGAGAGCATCAGTGAGAAGAAGATCCCGAACAGTATAGGTGGGAGAACACAGCCCTGTTTCACACCACTCAGGATAGGAAAGGGGTCTGATGAGGCTGAATTGTGCCTTTCATATTGTCATGGAATGAGGTGATGATACTTAGTAGCTTTAGTGGATATCCGATCTTTGCTAGTAGTCTGAAGAGACCACGTCTGCTGATGAGGTCAAAGGCTTTGATGAGATCTATGAAAGCAACGTAGAGGGGCATCTGTTGTTCGCGACATTTCTCCTGTAGCTGGCGAAGGGAGAACAGCATGTCAATGGTGGATCTCTCTGCTCGAAAGCCGCACTGTGCCTGAGGGTAGACTCGCTCAGCCAGCTTCTGGAGTCTGTTTAAAACGACTCGAGCGAAGACTTTCCCCACTATGCTGAGCAGAGAGATTCCACGGTAGTTGTTGTAGTCACCACGGTCACCCTTGTTCTTATAGAGGGTGATGATATTGGCATCGCGCATGTCCTGTGGTACTGCTCCCTCATCCCAGCACAGGCAAAGCAGTTCATGGAGTGCTGAGAGTATAGCAGGCTTGGCACTCTTGATTATTTCAGGGGTAATGCCGTCCTTCCCAGGGGCTTTTCCACTGACTAACGAATCAATGGCATCACTGAGTTCCGATTTTGGTGGCTGTTCGTCCAGCTCATCCATAACTGGCAGAGACTGGGCTGCACTGAGGGTGGAATCAGTGACAACATTTTCCTTGGAGTACAGTTCGAAGTAGTGCTCCACCCAGCGGTTCATGTGCTTGCGTTGGTCTGTGATCGTGTCGTCTGATTTAGACCTGAGGGGGCGATCTTCTTGATGGTTGGCCCAAAAGCTCTCTTGATGCCATCATACACTCCTCTGATGTTTCCAGTGTCGGAGTCCAGCTGAATACGACTGCATAGGTGTTGCTAATAGTCATTTGCACAGCGCCTGGCTGTTGTTTGTGCAGCGCTTCTGGCTACTTTAAGTGCTACGGATGTTAACTTGCTGGGGGCTTTCTTGTAGTTCAACAGTGCAGTGCGCTTAGCGGCTATGACAGGTTCCAGCTCTTCAAAGTGTGATTGAAACCAGTCTGCATTCTGCTTCTCACGTTTGCCAAAAGTGGTCATTGCTGACTCATAGATGGTGTCTCTGATGTGGGCCCACTTCGTCTCTGCATCCCCTGCAGGAGTGTTTTGAAGGGTTTTTTCAAGTGGATTTAGAAACTTATGTAACAGCTGTGGATAAGAAATTCTGTTAATGTTGATGCACGGGCGGCCCTTCTGCTTGGAGTGATGTAGCTTCTTTGGTTTGCGTCAAACTTTGCTGCACACCAGGGAGTGGTCGGTGTCGCAGTCCGCACTGTGGAAGCTGTGTGTGATTTGGACACGGTTTATAGAGGCTCGCCTTGTGACGATGAGGTCCAGCTGGTGCCAATGATGTGATCTTGGGTGCCTCCATGAAACCTGGTGACATGGTTTAGTATGGAAGAACGAGTTGGTGATGCAGAGGTTGTGATAGGTACACAACTCCAGCAGTCTCTGTCCATTCTCATTCATCCTTCCAATGCCATCACGCCCAAGGCAGGAGGGCCATGAGTCATGGTCAGCTCCAACCACGGCATTAAAGTCCTCCAGCAGGGACAAATGTTCAGTATTAGGAATGGTACTAATGATATTCTGGAGTTCCTCGTAGAACTGGTCTTTAACTTCAGGTGGGGAGCAGAGTGTTGGAGTATAGATGCTGAGTAGGTATACTGGACTAGAGGTGGTGAGCAGTCGGATGGACAGTATGCGAAGGTGGCCATTTGAAGGTGGCTGTATTATGCTGAGCAAAGAGTTTCTGATGGTGAAGCCCACTCCATGCTGTCTTGGTTCTTCAGGATCCCTACCCTGCCAGAAGAAGGTATAGTCTTGCTCTGTTAGAGATCCACTCGCAAGGAGGCATGCCTCCTGAAGTGCTGCAATGTCCACATTGAGTCTACTGAGCTCATTGTTAATGATGGCAGTCTTTTGAGAGTCGTTGGTTTGTGTAAGGTCTTCCGACAGGCCAGGACACACAGTTCTGATGTTCCAGCTTGCAAAACGAAGGGCTGGTACCTTCTTTCCTTTTTTTGTCGTACTGTTTGGTGCGGTATTACAGTCCACTTGTCGGGCAATGACCCTGAGTTCCAAGCACCCATTGAAGCAGTGGGACTGTGGCGGGACAGAACCTTTCTGACCAGGGGTTACATGGTTTGAGGCAGGCAGTAGCTGTCCAGTGAGATGCCATGATCTCTCCCACTGACAAAGGCAACCCGTGGCACCCAATCTCTACGCCAATTGAGCTGGATTTATAACCCGTAACTGCTGCCTTCCGTGTTGTTTTGGTCGCTGTGAGGCGACTATGGAGTGACCTCTCCATGGCGCATGCCTGGGCGGAATGTAAGGAGGTTGCGAGTTGCCCAAGCATCAAAACCTTGCCAGTGGGGTCCAAAGGAGTGCAGAGCATGACGTTTGGAACCGGTATGGCTGCAGGAACTGCCGGAAACGTACCAAAAGTGACACATGACCGCCTTAGGAGTTCTGCTCCGGATTTTCTGTTAGGGTTTACTCCCTTAGTCTTGGTCTCTCCCGAGACACCCACAAGGCAGTGGGTTACTGCTCTGAGTGGCACTGCCAGTACTGCAGACCTGCTGGCCTTCTGCTCTGGAGGTGGAAGTTTGTCCCTTAAATGGAGAATGCCCCCAACAGGGGGCAGTTAATTGGCTACCCGCTGTAGAATGGCTTTGGGGGTCTGACGGAGGGCCAAATCAGAGTCTCCCTCAGCCTTCCAGCCAGCCGTCGGTACCTCCGTCACAAGAATAAAATTTAGCTCTCTGTTTCCTGTTAGTTAACCAATCCTCTATCCATGCTAATATATTACACCCACCAACGTGAGCTCTTATCTTGTGCAGTAACCTTTTATGCGGCACCTTATTGAATGCCTTCTGGAAATCCAAATACACTACATCTACTGGCTCCCCTTTATCCACCCTGCTCATTACATCTTCAAAGAACTCGAATAAACTTGCCAAACACAATTTTTTTTCACAAAAACATGTTGAGTCTGCTTGATTGTACTATGATTTTCTAAATGTCCTGCTACTACTTCCTTAATGAAGGATTCCAGCATTTTCCCAATGACAGACGTTAGGCTAATCGGCCTATAGTTTCCTTCTTTCTGTCTCCTTCCTTTCTTGAATAGGGGCATTACATTTGCAGTTTTCCAATCTCCTGTGACCTTTCCAGAATCTAGGGAATTTTGGAAGATTACAACCAATGCATCCACTATCTCTGCAGGCACATCTTTTAAAACCCTAGGATGTAGGCCATCAGGTCCAGGGACTTGTCACCCTTCAGTCCCATTAGTTTTCCTCGTACTTTTTCTCTAGTGATAGTTTTAAGTTCTTGCCTCCCTTTTGTCCCCTGATTTTCTATGATTATTGGGATGCTTTTAGTGCCTTCTCCTGTGAAGACAGCTACAAAACATTTGTTCAATGTCTCTGTCAGTTCCTTGCTTCCCATTATTAATTCCCCAGTCTTATCCTCCAAGGGACCAACATTTACTAGAGCTAATCTCTTCCTTTTAATATATGTAGAAGCTTTTACTGTCTATTTTTATATTTCTTGCTAGTTTACTCTCATATTCTAATTTCTCCCTCTTTATTTTTCTTTGTCATCCTTTGCTGGTTTCTAAAATGTTCCCAATCTTCTGGTCCACCACTAATCTTCACTGAATTGTACACCTTTTCTTTCAATTTGATAGCATCCTTAACTTCCTTAGTTAGCCACAGATGATCCATCCTTCTCATCGAGTCTTTCTTTCTCAATCTAATATATCTAGTTATGAAACAGCTCCTTAAGTGTCTGCCACTGCTTATCTACTGTCTTCATACCCTTGTAATTGCCTTTACTTAAGTTTAAGACACTAGTTTCAGATCCAAGTTTCTCACCTTCAAACTGAATGTGAAATTCTGTCATGTTGTGATCACTCTTCCCGACAGGATCCCTTACTATGAGATCATTAATTAAACCAGTCTCATTACACATTACCACGTCTAAAGTAGCCTGTTCCCAGGTTGGTTCCACAACATATTGTTCTAATGAACTGTCCCGAATACATTCCATGAACCTTTCCTCAAGGCTAACTTTGACAATTTGACTTGTCCAATCTATATGAAGATTAAAATTGCCCATGATTATTGCTGCATCTTTCTTACAAGCTCCCATTAGTTCTTGATTTAATCTCTGTCCTACAGTGTAGCTACTATTCAGGGGCTTATAAACTATTCCCACCGGTGACTTCTTTTCTTTCCTTTGCTATTTCTTATTTCCACCCAAACTAATTCTGCAACTTGATCTTCCAAGCCAAGATTATTTTTCACTACTGTACTGATCTCATCCTTTATTAACAGAACTACCCCACCTCCTTTTCTTTTCTTCCCATCCTTTTGAAATGTCTACTACCCTTGAATATTCAGTTCCCAAACCTGCTGAGTGCTTCCAGCATTTTTTGTTTTTATTTCAGGTTTCCAGCAACCGCAGTATTTTGCTTTTGTCATAAATCATGGAATTAGGCTGATGGTGAATGAATGCTCTTACCTTCCCAAGGTTATCCATTTTCTTTAGGTACTTAGTGGAACCAGTAATCCCGAAGTTCCCTCTCTGCAGAACTGTTTTGCACTTCTGCCACAGAAAAAGAACGGCATCCACAACCATGTCTATGTCTGCCATGGTATCCTAGAAATGGATGAAAGAAACTTCAGTGGTAACTGATTTTTTTTTGTAATATTATCTTTGACAATATGTTACTTTCTAATTATTTCCTATTTTTTCTTTGGCTTAGCATGTTGTTTTGAACTGACGATGAAGAGCCAAATTGAACCTTTCAACTTGGAGGACGCATTTCTCGCGCTACCAGGTAATGCTAATCCCTTGCTGTCAGTCTTTACTGAAGGAAGACTTTTTCCCTTCCTAGACATCTGCATCAGGATCACAATTGGACCATGCTGCTATCTGGAATGGGGCATCAAGCCTACACCCCACCATAGGGTGCACTGGTGCTTCAAATGCTATGCTACTACTCTTCATATTTTAACATATATTTGGCTATTCAGCACCCTGCCCCTCTGGTATCCTTTCACCATCAATTCTCATACTTCACCTTGAGGTTCTTCAACCACATCACTATCTAATAGTATAAAGTATCTAGGCACAAAACCCGGATCAGTACTGTCACTGGAGACAGTGTTATTGAAGCCCTCTTCAGGGTGCCTACTGCAGCACCAGCTGCTTCCGGCATGGCCCACGCAGTGCACCATCTTGAGAAGAGCACTCTCACGGGCGTCTCCTGCAAGCACTGGAAGCAGTTAAAATGGTGCTATCCTGATGTCCTGCAGCCCTGTCGGCTGATGTGACACCTATTAAACAAATTTGGAACACACAGATCTATTCAACAAACTTTCATATCATTCAACAAAGGTCAAGCCTTTGGCTGCAAGAGGGGCCCTGCACTAAATTATTTAAAGGGCCAGGCACCCAACTGACAGGTAAGGTGATTTTGAAGAACTCCCGCTATTGCAAAGTTTCTGGAAGTACTCTGGCGTGTTTTTGGAGGTGCTGTGGTGAGTTGCTGGATTTGGCAAGGAGTGCTGCTGCATTCTCAAAGGGAGGGCAGAGAATTTGGTGATCTGCCCACACAAAGGTTGCAAAAGGTTTTGGGGCTGCAGTTGTAATGCCTCTGTGTCTGCAGCATGGCAGGGAGATGAAACAGAGGCTGCAGAGAGAGCACACTCTGTGTGATACCCTCTGCCAAGTTGGAGCCGGACTCCTCCATGTTCCTTGACAATGACAGTAAGGTGACTGGCAAGTCAGCCAATGCACCCAGCATCTCAGTTCAGCATCAGCATTCTACTGTATGCCACCCCATCGAAGTCCTCATCTGATTTCCCTGGAGCAGAACAATTCTGCCACCTTGCCCTCCGGGGAGCAGGCAAGCAAACTATTCTTTACCACTGGACTGGCTACAGGCCACTCATGCCTGGTGACTCATCACATACTGACTCAACTCTATACTAGCCTCCAGTGTACAGTACCAGTAACTCAGCTGATGGCTGTGAGTGTCAGATCAAGTGATGGGGCCTCTTCTTCAGTGCTGTGCTGTAGCTCTCTCTCCTCCTCTTGGGGCTGCTGTGGCTGGACAGGTGGCAGTTCTTACGCGATTGAAAGCAGAATATCAGAAACCAGAAGATTGATGTGAGGGAAAAAGGGTTGGGAGGAAAACAAGAAGTCCATGATCACACCATCCGCAGCTTGCTGATCATGCTAGATAGCAGGATGAGGGTGAGCTGGGAGTTGAGAAGAAACATAATTCAGGAACATGCCATGATCCTCAATGTTCTCAGTGATGTCAGATGCCATGGGCTATGTCACAGCTGGACACATGATGTGGGGAACCATCTCCTCTGTTGGGTTCAGGAGATACAGGTGTCCTTGTCCCTGCCCCAATTCTGTTCTGCTCCCTCCTGTTATAGGCCAGCTTGTCCTGTAAGAGAGAGGGCAGAATGTCAGTTACTGTGTTGCTATGTGTTTGGGTGATTTTCCTGCCACAGCTTAAATAGCTAAAGGTATGTGGAATCAGCAAGAGCTGGGTTTAAGGCTGGCAACATTGGTAGTTATGTGAGGGTAAGATGGAGTATCTGGATGTTAGGCATGAGTCCTGAGTGCCAGGAAGTGCTGATGGGCAAGTGATGGATATGCGATGCTTTGAGCATGACAGGTTGGCGGAGCAATGGGTAGGAGGTGTCATCTGAAAATGCATTCACCAACCACAACCACCACGTGAGGTCATTATACTTCTTGGGGCACTGCTGCTAGGTCTTCGGGTCCAGACACCGAGAACTGACCCTCCTAGCTACCTGCTCCCAATCCCTTCTAAGGATGGTCCTTGAGGGCCTCCTGGCACCCTGTGAACCATGGCGTCGCTCCTCCTGTCCACCTCCACCACTTAAAGTCTCCAGCACCGCATCTGAGACCCTGGAGCCATCTCTCTGCCCTGGTATTCCATTTTCCTTGTTTAAAATTGCAGTAATAACATTCAGCAGCAGCCTCCTATAATTCAGTGCAGCTTCCTTTCAAGAAGGACAGATTGTCTTTAAGAACAGAAGGCTGGTTGCACCACATGTTTTTAGCACAACACTGCTCAGCTCCCTGCTGAGCGCAGAGGCAGCCAGCAGCATAGCAGACACTCGGCCCTATGCTACTAACCACTCAATAAGGTGGCAGCACCAAATTTATATGCTGCGTACCTCCACTGGAACCAGCACAGAGAGATCTTGAATCATGACCCCAGTGCCCGAAAAATGGGGCAAGCCAATATTCAGCCCTTTGCATCTATGCTACTGCTTAATGCAAGTGCTTGTGGTAACCTCTTGGTATTCTAGTGACCCTCTCTGGGTTCATGCTGAAGAGCACTGTGTTCCTGCATTCTGAAGAAAGCAGACAGAACATGATGATTACATAACTACACATACCCATTTAGTTATTTTATTATCATTGCATGTGTACAAACATATTGACAAAACATATCATAAGACATATGATTAACAAACAACCTGCCAGTTGATCTGTGCAGCCCTCTAACTTCTTCAAGCCCAATGCCATTGTGAGCCGCCCTACCAAATCATTAAATAATTATCTGTCCATATTCAATAGTTAAAGGTACTTGCTGGTAAGGGTCATCACCTGTAAATTGCATGTTACTTTTTTTTTGAAACATAACTGCAGTGTGGTTCAAGATGGAGCAAGATGGCCTGTACAAATTCCAACCCACAGTATAATCTCTTTGCCACATCCTTCCTGGGCACAAATGGATTAGATCAGATTAGAACCTGACTATTGGGCTGGATTGGATTGGACTGGACTGGACTGGACTGAAATAAAGGTTTAGCAATAATTTCCTGGCTTTTGTAATCTGTGCCTGTTTATAAAGCCCTGGATTTCATACGCTTTATTAACGGTTCTGTTAACCTGTCCTGCCATTTCCAAAGATTTGTGATCTATAACAACACTCCCTTCCCCAGGTGTCTCTGTTCTTGCAGCCCCTTTAAAACTGTACCATTTACTGAACCCTGGAAAACACCACTGTATACACTCCCTCCAGTCTTAAAAGCAGCCATTCACTACATTTCTTTGTTTTCTACCCATTAGCAAATTTTGTGTCCATGCTGACCCCTTTATCCCATGGGTTTCAATTTTGCTGACATGGCTATTATGTGGTACTTTATCAAACGCCTTTTGAAAGTCCGTATACACAATATCAGCTGCAGTGCCTGCATCCACCGTCTCTGCTACCTCATCAAAAATTCAATGAAATTAGTCAAACAAGATTTGCCCTTGTCAAATCTGTGCTGGCTCTCCTTTATTAGTCTATGCTTGTCCAAGTCACTGTTAATTTTCTTCTGGGTTAATGTTTCTAAAAGCTTCCCACTAGCCTGTAATTGCCACGTTTATCCTTCTCCCCTTTTTTGAACAAGGGTGTGTAACATTTGTAATCCTCCACTCCTTTGGCATCACATCTGTATCTAAGAAGGATTGGAAAATTGTGGCCAGCAGCTCTGTAATTTATTTAATTTAGAGATACAGCACTGAAACAGGCCCTTCAGCCCACCAAGTCTGTGCTAACCAACAACCACCCATTTATACTAATCCTACATTAATCCCATATTTCCTATCACATCCCCACCATTCCCCTCCCACCTACCTACACTAGGGGAAATTTACAATAGCCAAATTACCGATCAACTTGAAAGTTTTTGGCTGTGGGAGGAAACCGGAGCACCCAGTGGAAACCCACACAGTCACAGGGAGAACTTGCAAACCCCGCACAGACAGTACCCAGAACTGGACCCGGGTCGCTGGAGCTGTGAGGCTGCGGTGCTAACCACTGCGCCACTGTTGTAGAAGTGGGCAGCACAGTGGCGCAGTGGTTAGCACTACAGCCTCACAGCTCCAGCGACCCGGGTAATTATAGAAGTGGGCAGCATTACTTCCCTCATCAACCTAGTCTGCATCCTATCTGGACTGGGTGACTTATCTACTCTGAGTACTTTCAACCTCTAGTATCTCCTCTTTATCTATTTCTATCTTTTCCAGTAGCCTGACAACCTCCTGGCTTATCACAGCTTTGGCAAAGTGCTCATCCCTGATAAACGCTGATGCAAAATACTCACTTAATGTCTCAGCCATACCTTTTGCCTCCACCAATAGATCTCCATTTTGGGCCCTAATTGGCTATACTGTTCCTTTGACAACCCTTTCACTGTTAAAAGATTAATGTGGAAAATGTGTATTTACATCAGCTAGAATATGCTTTACACATATGGTAACTCTAAAAAAAAGCAACAAACTAAACAAAACCAGCTGGATTGGGAAACCAGTTGAAGCAACGTTGCATCCCCTGTTTGCACTTCCAAGCGCACTGGAGTACAAGAATAATGAAGTCTTGTTGCAATTGTACAGAGCTTTGGTGAGACCACACCTGGATCACTGTGCATAGTTTTGGTCTCCTTATTTAAGGAAGGATGTAAATGCGTTGGAGGCGGTTCAGAGGTTTACTAGATTGATACCTGGAATGAGCGGGTTGTCTTATGCGGAAAGGTTGTCAGACTGGGCTGGTTTTCACTGAAGTTTAGAAGACTGAGGAAAACTTGATTGAAGTTTATAAGATCCTGAACGGTCTTGACAAGGTGGATGTGAAAAGGATGTTTCCTCTTGTGGGTTAATCCAGAACTAGGGGGCACTGTTTAAAAATTAGGGGTCGCCCTTTTAGGACAAAGATGAGGAGAAATTTTTTCTCTCAGAGGGTTGTGCGACTTTGAAACACTCTGCCTCAGAAGGTGGTGGATGCAGGAACGTTGAATATCTTTAAGGCGGAGGTAGATTGATTCTTGGAAGGCAAGGGAATCAAAGGTTATTAGGGATAGATGGGAGGTGTAGAATTCGAGACACAAACAGCTCAGCCATGATTTTGTTGAATGGTGGAGCAGGCTCGAGGGGCCAAATGGCCTACTTCTGCTCCTAGTTCGTATGTCTGACTGCCTTAGAGGCAGTACAGCGAAGGTTCACTAGATTGGTCCCTGGAATGAGAGGGTTGTCCTATGAGAGGCTGAGTAAATTGGGTCTATATTCTCTGGAGTTTAGAAGAATGAGAGGTGATCTCATTGAAACATACAAAGTTCTGAGGGGGCTTGACAGGGTAGACACTGAGACGTCGATTCCCCAGCTGGAGAATTTAAAGCACAGGGGTACAGTCTCAGGATCAGGGGCTGATCATTTAGGACAGAGATGAGGAGAAATTTCTTCACTCAAAGGGTTGTGGATGCTTCTTCATTGAATATATTTAAGGCTGAGATAGACTTTTGGCTTCTCAGAGAATCAAAGGTTATGGGGAATGTGCGGAAAAGTGGAACTGAAGCCGAAGATCACCCATGATCATACTGAATGGCGGAGCAGGCTTGACCAACCATATGCTCCCATGTTCTGATTGAATCACTGTGGAAGATTTGCTGGCAGCAGAGATGAGTGACAGGGTTTTCCCCTGTTTTCCTGATGCCTCCCTGGATATCCTAGTAGAGGAAGTGAGGGTCAGGAGGGAAGTAGTCTTCCCAGCACCTGGAGGAGCATCCCCAGAGCCATTGTCTGGCAGGCCTGGACAGAGGTGACTGTTAGGATTAGGGAAAGCAGCATCATCCCAGAACCTGGGTTCAATGTAGAAAGAGATAAAAGGACCTCACAAGTGTAAGTATGCCTCTCAACTCACCTTTTCCCCCATCAATCTTAACTACTACTTGCCCTCCATCACTTCTTCAACAAGGCACCCCAAAATACTTCTCTTGCTCATTTCAATAGTGACCTGTTCCTTTGCTCTCATCACACCACATACTAACAATATTCTCTTCTCCCAAATGAACATTTTCACAACTACCAACAATTGTCACCACTACTTCCTCACTTCACCTCACATAAAAGTCCCTTTACATTCAGCACCTCCCTATGCTGAGTCCATTTTGATTCTGCTACACCCTTTAACACACACACACACACACACACACACACACACACACACACACACACACACACACACACAGCGCTCCGTCTGCAGGACAGTACCAGGGAGAGTACAGGACAAGGTGTGGAATCCCAAATATCCTCAACTTTACATGGACAGCACAAGAAATCCTGGGAAGCTGGTAGGATCATGAGCATCGGGGAAGAAGAGACTGGTAGCTAACTGAGCAGAGTGTCTGCCTATTAATGTCTCTGAGGGAATCAAGGGACATGGGGAGCAGGCAAGAAAGCGGAGTTGAGGCATACCTCAGACATGATCGTATTGAATGGTGGAGCAGGCTCCAGAGGCTGGATGGTCTACTCCTGTTCCTATTTCTTATGTTGTAACCTATCATTCAGCTCAGCACAGATGCAATAAGCTTAGCAACTTTCAAACTGCATTCTCAAGACTGCCACCTGATCACAGACTGCTTCACTTTTCCATCCTAAGTCCTCCCTTTTATCTTTCTTCTAGGGCCTTCTCAACACCAAGAGATTCCTGCCGAACAGACCTCAGAAGAGCACAGTCCCTTTGAAGGTGCACAGTCAGGTGCTCCATCCCCCGCAGGCATCCATTCACATATTGGCATACAGCATAGGTTCGACGAAGAGTTACACCGATCTGCACATGTTTAAAACACCCAGCACCAGCAGATCCTGGTGACAGGGACAGCACAGAAAACACCACGTCAGAGGGCAAGGTCCTCTCTAGCTCTGCTGAGAAAAAGAAATGAGGGCTTTGAGGGCCCCGCCATGAGAATAAATCTGTTCACCTCACACAAACAGCTGTGCAAGGTATTGGAAGGTGTATCAAAGAGTTTCATCACTATTGTTGAGAGTGTGGAGGACTCTATATCCAGCCCTGGCAGTGAGTTCTAACATGGCATCACCACTCAACAATCTACACTGCAAGTGTAATCACCTCCAGGGACACTACAGCTGGGCCCGCACAACAGTCCATGGTAGTAGGCCCTACAACTTTGGTGGAAGCTCAAATGGCTGCCCTGAAGGCTCTGTGTTCCCCAATGGAGAGGTTGGTGGATCAAATGCATAGGGGCTTTGATGGGATTGACCATTTTCTGCAATCTTCTCTGCCCTGGCAAAGAGGGCATTGGTCATGCAGACTGAAAGGATCCAATGGCATAAAAGTTCAAGGCTGTGGCATGCCTCCAGTAATCCAGCAGGCATCAGATCCTACTCGGAAATTGCACAGGTCTGCAACAGCCTTTCTGAAGAATCACAGCTTCTGCCTACACTACTTCACAGAGAGGTCCAAGAAGTGTTAAATTCTAGAAAGCTTGTTGTGGAAGGATGATGCTGGAGCCTATCTTTATTCAGTTTCACCTTTATTGCACAGAGTAAAAGGATTACAAACATGTCGCTCCTCACTCAAAAACCTCCCCCAGTCTCAGTAAGTGTTTGCTTATAAGTGCTCAAGTCAGACCCCAATTAACACCTTCCACCTGCATTTAATTAAAGAATTAATACACAATTAAAAGATTAGCAAGAAGGTGTCTCCTGGCCTGTAGATCCTGTGTGCTGGCTATGGCTTCCTGAATGCAGCCCCCAACCACCCTGCCCCCTGAAACCCATCACATGTTATTTTTTGAGAGGTCATGTGCTGGTGTTGGTTGCTGAGGCTACTGCTTTTCCTCCTTCAAGTCTTGCTCCATCCAGAACAAAGAGGAAAAATGGCTCCCATAGCAAGTAGATAAAGCTGACTGTAGGGTGGTAGGGTAATAAAAGTGTAGAAGTAGGGATTTAGAAGCTTGAAACTTTCCTGGAAAACCACAGTAAAACAGATGATGATCCAGTGAGCTCCTTTTTATACTGTCAGAACCAATCATGCTTAGTTTTTCTGGTGATCTGAGACTTGGTGGGGTAATGCGATTTCATGTAAAAATGCAGTGAGTGCAGGTAAGGCGTTATTTCAGTGTCACTTTGACCATTTAATTTGGACACTGCTTGCCTGGGGTGAGCATCTGACCTAAAGGCAAAATCTGCCGAGTTAAAATAGTGGGGACGGGGACAGTGCACAGTGACCCCAGGTAAGACCTTACCCCGCCTACACGTCCCCTTTCCGTCGGGTAGGTTGGTTTAAAAGCAGCCCTACCAGCATAAATCAAAGTACTCCATCTAGTATTATAAATAAATTAAATTGATGTATGTATTTTAAAGCAAAAGCATTCCCTTCTCGTGTTTGAGAGTTCTGATGAAAGGTCACAGAACTGAAATGTTACCTCTGCTTCTTTCTCCATAGCTACTGCCAGACTTGCTGAGTATTTCCAGAATTTTCTATTCTTATTATGGATAATAATGTTTTTCTTTCACTGTTGTAAGCCTACTGATAGTCCTTTAAGATTTCAAATATATCAGTAAACTAAACCATTGATGCTGTCTTTTATTACACTAATGCCCTAATTTGAAGACCTTGTTCTTGAAATTTTTACATACATACCTGCAGTGGGGTACAGATATATGCAAACATTGCTTCCGCTAGTATCACAAGATTATCACATAAAACGATGGTCCCTCCAGGTTGAAGTGTTCCTCCTGCAATAAATAAACAGATTCCTGTACGTTATTGACTGCAATTCTACAATGATCTAATCTCCCTCCAAAAGTCATTGAGGAATTGAAAATCAGTCTGCAGCAGAAAGACTTTGCTACAAGTAATTTAGTTGTTGAAATGAGCCTCTGCAGAGACTGAGGTGTTTGATGGAACAGAAATTGTTCACCAAGTGCTTCTAAGGTTCTGCATCCAACATCTGGCCATGAAGGAGGAGACCTGACAGTTGCTTCACTGGGTAACTTAGTAGTAGCCTTCTCACAACGATTTATGTTGTTCTATCGGGAGGTAAGGCTGAGTGAAAGCCACATGCTTCCAAACAATGGAAGTGAGAAAATGATAGAAGCAGCGACCCATCAGTGTCCTCAAGTGTTTCCTAGCCGCTACATCAAGAATAGCAAATGCCAGAACATAAGAACCCAAAGACATAAGAAATAGGAGCAGGAGTAGGCCATTCAGCCCCTTGAGCCTGCTCCGCCATTCAATAGGATCATGGTTGCCCTGATTGTGGCCTTATCTCTACTTCCCTGCCTCTGCCCCATTACCCTTGACTCCCTTGTAAACCAAAAATCTATCAACCTTAAGGTAAATTGCATGGGCATGGTGCATTCCACATTGACTGATTGAGTGCTGTTTTCCTGCACCCCATTTTTCTTATATGCCCAAATCAATAATGAGAGAGATATCATCTATTCCAGGTAGCTTTGCCCTATTGCAAGACTTGGAACCCTGGAGTGCCATTCACGAACAAAACACTAAAGAATTGTAGCATCACATTTCTCCTCGAGTCTATTCCATGGTTCTTACATTTCTGTCTTCAATTGCACCTGCTTCCTCCACTTGCTTCCCTTCCCCTTTGCAATGATTCTGATGGCCTTAGTGTCCACCATATCTAATTGATGTCTCTGTTGCCTAAAGATGTAGGGCTGAATTTTACTAACCCCTCGGCATCATGGATCATGGCAGGAAAGCCTGTAAAATGCTTAAAGGAGCGGCCCACCACGACCCACAACACCGAGAAGGCACCGCCGCATATTAGCCTCAATGCGGACCTCCGTTGTCAAGTGGCGGGGCCTTCATTTCAATATTGAAATTATGTAAAATAAATGCAAATCTCCTTACCGTATGGAGTTCCGAAGATGTGCGAGTTTCGGGACAAACACTTTTTATTGGCTGCGGGGATGATGGGAAGGGGTTGAACGGCAGATGTGTTGAGGTTAGGGAGGAAAGTTCCATCAGATCGGACGATAAAAACACCATTGTGGGCATTGGGAAAGGGCCCACATCTTTTAATGTTTTATTTCAATGACATGTGCTGTTGCAACGCTTTAAAAATTTATATTAACCTGAAGGGCTTGATGCCTTTTAAAAATGGCACCGGCGCCTGCGTGGTGGTGCAAGACGCTGTAGCCAGGGACACGGTAGCTGCAACCTCTATGTCGTCAGGGGTGGCCGCTCCGCCCCTTCCATTTAAATGAGCCCCTTCCATTTAAATGAGCCCATGTGCATAAGATCGCAGGGGCTGTGCGGCAGCACTTCCTTGTCAGAAGGCCGCCGCCTTCACAGCACCGCCGCGCAGCACGGCACGCTGATAAAATTCAGCCTGTAGAGTCCTTCTGGACCGCTGGGCTGTTAAGATTACCTACCTATTGCACAGTTTCCTCCTACAGGATGACCATGCTTGGGTTTGCGGGTTGAAACGAATGGTTCCATAGCAATCAGTAGATCCAAATCCAGCTCATAACCTTTCCAGGCCAGATTTTCATTTTGCTAGAAAAGACAAGAAAAGTGCTATTTTGAAAGAAAAATAGGTGATTCAGTTTACTGTTCACTTTGTTCATCAGTACAGGACTTACCCTTAAGAAATTTAGAAGTGGTGCAATGATGGCATCAAATGTTTCCAAATTCTCATAGCAGAATGCAGCCTTTGCAAACCTCACAGCAGCTTCCACAGACACACCATCTTCACCTACAAACATCAATTGAAAGAATGGGTGAGAAATATTGCACAAGCATTTATAATTTTTTTAATTCATTCTTGGGATGTTGGCATTGTCTATTTACTGCCTATCTGCAGTTGCACTCTGAAGGTGGTGGTGGTTTGATACAACTGAGTGACTTGCTAGGCCACCTCAGAGTTAACTTGGACTGAAGTCACAGAGAGGCCAGACCGGGTAAGGACTGCAGGTCTACTTCCCTCAAGGACCTTAGGGAAGCAATTTGTTTTTTTACAACAATCCGGTAATGACATGGTTATTTTAACAGATATTGGCTTTTCTATTTCTATATTTTTTGAACTGAATTCAAATTCTCAAACCGCTATGGTGGGATTTTGCAGAAGCAGTGAATGATACAGTACAGAAGGAGGTAATTTGGTCCACTGTACCTTTGAAAGAGCTTTTCAATTAGTCCCATTCTTCTGCTCTTTCCCCCATAACTGTTTCCCTTCAATTATTTATGCAACTCCTTTTTGAAAGTTATCAGTGAATCTGCTTCCACTGCCCTTTATCGCAGGGCATTCCAGATCATACAAACTCACTGCGTATATTTTTTCCCTCATGTCACCTCTGGTTCTTTTGGCAATTATCTTAAATCTGTGTCTTCTGGTTATCGATCCTTCAGTCACTGGAAACAGTTTCTCCTTATTTACTCAGCCCTTGCCATAAACTCTGTTTCCCAGCCACAAACTCCATTCTCTCCCTGGCCACTGTCTGAGACTGAACCAAGCTGCAAGCAACCTCAACATCCTTTTTGACCCTGAGCTGAACTTCCAACCCCATACCTTTCCATCACCAAAACCAATAAGTTCCACCTCTGAAACATCGCCCATCTCCACCCACCTCCCCCGCTTCAGCTCACTTGCTGCTGAAACCCTCATTGATGCCTTTATTATCCCCAGACTTAATTATTCCAATGCACTCCTGGCTAGACTCCCACCTTCCACCTGTCATAAAGCTGAGCTCATCGATATTTTTGCTGCCCGTATCACATGCGTTCAAGTCTTCAGAAGAAGGAATTTTCCTCCACACAAGATCAGATGGCAGGTTGTTCAACCTTGCCCGTCTAAGAGCGAAGACCAAAGTACGGAAGGTCCTCATCAGGGAACTCATCTTTGCTGATGATGCTGCATTAACATCCCACACAGAAGAGTGTCTGCAGAGATTCATCGACAGGATTGCGGCTGCCTGCTACGAATTTGGCCGAACCATCAGCCTCAAGAAAACGAACATCATGGGGCAGGACGTCAGAAATGCTCCATCCATCAATATCGGCGACCATGCTCTGGAAGTGGTTCAAGAGTTCACCTACCTAGGCTCAACTATCTCGATGCAGAAATCAACAAGCGCATGGGAAAGGCGTCCGCTGCTATGTCCAGACTGGCCAAGAGAGTGTGGAAAAATGGCGCACTGACACGGAACACAAAAGTCCAAGTGTATCAAGCCTGTGTCCTCAGTACCTTGCTCTACGGCAGTGAGGCCTGGACAACGTATGTCAGCCAAGAGCGACGTCTCAATTCATTCCATCTTCGCTGCCTCCGGAGAACCCTTGGCATCAGTTGGCAGGACCGTACCTCCAACACAGAAGTCCTCGAGGTGGACAACATCCCCAGCATATACACCCTACTGAGTCAGCGGCGCTTGAGATGGCTTGGCCATGTGAGCCGCATGGTAGATGGCAGGATCCCCAAAGGCACATTGTACAGCAAGCTCGTCACTGGTATCAGACCCACGGCCGTCCATGTCTCCACTTTAAAGACGTCTACAAACGCGACATGAAGTCCTGTGACATTGACCACAAGTCATGGGAGTCAGTGATCGCCAGAGCTGGTGGACAGCCATAAAGGCGGGGCTGAAGAGTGGCGAGTCGAAGAGACTTAGCTATCGGCAGGTAAAAAGACAGAAGCGCAAGGAGAGAATCAACAGTTTAACAGCCCCGACAACCAATTTTATCTGCAGCGCCTGTGGAAGAGTCTGTCACTCTCGAATTGGCCTTTATAGCCACTCCAGGCACTGCTTCACAAACCACTGACCACCTCCAGGCACTTACCCATTGTCTCTCGAGACAAGGAGGCCAAAGAGAGAGAAGAGAGAGATCCTAATTCGCACTAAGTCCTGTTCACCAATCACCCCTGTGCTCACTGACCTTAGTGGTTCCTGGTACAGCAATGCCTCAACTTTAAAATTCTCATCCTTGTATTCAAATCCCTCCTTGGCCTCATCCCTCCCTATCTCCGAAATCTCTTCCAGCTCTACATCCATCAGAGATCTCTGCAACCCTCCAATTTTGGTCTCTTGTGCATATCAAATTTTCTTTGCTCCATCATTGATCGCCATGCCTTTAGCTGCCTCGGCCTTTCCCTAATTCCCTCCCTAAACCTCATTGCCGCTCTACCTCTCCTTCTACCAATTCTTCTGTGCAGCACCTTATTAAGTTAAAGGTACTATATAAGTTGTTGCTAACTACTCTTTTCACATCGCATGCACTGACTTGTAGCATCCTCTTTTGCCTATCGTCTGCACCATATGTAACAAAAATCAAAAACTGTTTGGACAGTATGTTCAGTAAGGTGTAGGTTTGTTCCTGAAATTCCCCATGCAGAAGTCATAAGCATGGTTGCAACAGGAGGAGTTTTAGAACAGACTGCTTCATCACAGGGAGGAGGAGAAAATCACTTAAAAAACTGGCATCACTGTTGCCATATCCACCTATTGTTAACAAGAGCAGAACTGAAAGAATCAGGAAACCAAAAAAAAAATGAAAACGTCTAATTTAAAATGATATTACATTCCTCTCCCATTATTTTAACAGAGACGTTGTTCCATTTAAAGTACACAGATTTATGACCCATGGTTAAACTATGAATATAACATTAACATTTTTGACTGACATATATAGAAAATGTTAGCCTGAAAATGACTGAGTGGGGAAAGGAAATGACAAGCAAGTTGTGGAAGGAGGGAGGGATGAAGGCAGAAAAGTAGGGAAAGAGGATCAGAGCCATAGAGCAGGCTAGAGAAAAAAATTAGCATCAGCCAATTGTATTGTTTAATATCTTTGTAAGTGAATGATATCCAAGGATTTCAATGGATATTGATTTCAGGCAGAAAGACTGAGAGAAGCGGCCTCCTGGCCCAACAATTAAAGTTAAAACAAAAATATTACACTTACCTTTTTGGGCCTCTTGTGATCCCAATACATTTCCTCACTGGGTTGGCCTGGCGGGAAGCTCAGTACCACTTGCCGCAAGCCTCCTAGTAAAAACTGCAGTCGGACCTGACGATATCATTGGCACCGTACATGCATATGTTAAAAAAGGACCTTACTGGCTGGCCCGGGGCATATATCTTTGCCGTCATGTGAAAATCATTGCAAATCAGCTACCAGTGGCTCCAGATAGGGCAAGTTACCCAAACGATTTTATCAGCCCACGTGTCTGATTTCCACCAGTATGATAGGGTTAATATCCCTCCCTGCACACCAACCCCCCCCCACCCTGCCCACCCACTGCCCATAGTTAACACTGAGTTTTGGGCTGTGGTCAAAATGACAAAAATGAAATGTACATCAATATGGCAAGTTACCACAGATATTTTGGAAATCAGTGAAACGTTAGCAAGCAGTCCAGCTATTTAATCAGCAAATCTAAGCCACACAATTAAAATTCTGAGTTCTTCTGTCACCCCTCTCACCCGAAATTCTTTGCTGCACAGAGAAAGATAACAATTCAGAACAAGAGTTCTTACCAGCGGCTGCAAGCTGTATAAGGGAACTTGATTTGTTTATCCCACCAATCGGGTCTGTGCAGGCAGTTGCACTAAGCTGAGTATTACCACCACCACCTAAGGAAACAACACAAGTTTCAGTATGTTTACCATCTTTACAGTGGTTGCATGTAGCCTATCCTTGATCGTTCACTAATTTCTGCAAAACGTATTTCCTGAAATACGTTAAAATACTGCTGCATTGTTTCTGGAGGAATAGAATTCAAAAGCAGAAATGTTACATTGAACTTATATAAAACCTTGGTTAGATCAGACCTGGAGTACTGTGAACAAATAGTTCTAGTCTCCATGCTGTAAAAAGGATGTAGAAGTACTGGAAAAAGTGCAAAAGAAGATTTACAAAAATGACAGCAGAACTGAAAGGGAAAGTGTAACATGAAAGATTGAACAAGCTGGGGTTCTTTTCACTAGAAACGAAAAGGCTGAAGGGTTACCTGACAGAGGTCTTCAAGATTATGAAACAGTTTGATAAGTTTAGATGGAGAGATGTTTTCATTTGTGAGGAGTCCAAAAGTAGGGCCCATAATTATAGGATAGTCACTAATAAATCCAAAAAAGAATGCAGGAGAAACCTCTTTACTCAGAGCACGGTAAGAAAGCAGAACTCACGACCACATGGAGCGGTTGAGCTGAATAGCATAGATGCATTTAAGTGGAAGCCAGATAAGTAACATAGAAAATAGGAGCAGTAGACCATTCAGCCCTTCGAGCCTGCTCTGCTATTCATTATGATCGTGGCTGATCATCCAACTCAGTAACCTGTTCCCGCTTTCCCCCTATATCCTTTGATCCCTTTCGCCCCAAGAGCTATATCTCCTTCTTGAAAACATACAATGTTTTGGCCTCAACTGCTTTCTGTGGTAGCGAATTCCACAGGCTCACCACTCTCTGGGTGAAGAAATTTCTCCTCATCTCAGTCCTGAAAGGTTTACCCCGTATCCTTAGACTATGACCCCTGGTTCTGGACTCCCCCACCACTGGGACTATCCTTCCTGCATCTACCCTGTCAAGTCCTGTTAGAATTTTATAGGTTTCTAGGAGATTCCCCCCTCACTCTTCTGAACTTCAGCGAATATAATTCTGACTGACTCAATCTCTCGTCATACGTCAGACCCGCCATCCCAGGAATCAGTCTGGTAAACCTTCGCTGCACTCCCTCTATAGCAAGAACGTCCTTCCTCAGACAAGGAGACCAAAACTGCACACAATATTCCAGGTGTGACCTCACTGCAGCAAGACATCCCTGCTCCTGTACTCGAATCCTTTGAAGGCCAACACACCATTTGCCCTTTTTACCGCCTGTTACACCTGCATGCTTACCTTCAGCGACTGGTGTACAAGAACACCCAGGTCTCATTGCATATTCCCCTCTCGAAGTTTATAGCCATTCAGATAATAATCTGCCTTCCCGTTTTTGCTACCAAAGTAGCATTGATCCACATTGTACTGCATCTGCCATGCATTTTCCCACTCACTCAACTTGTCCAAATCACCCTGAAGCCTCTCTGCATCCTCCTCACAACTCACCCGCCCACCCAGTTTTGTGTCATTTGCAATTTGGAGCTATTACATTTAGTTCCCTCATCTAAATCATTAATATATATTGTGAATAGCTGGGGTCCTAGCACCGATCCCTGCAGTACCCCACGTGTCACTGCCTGCCATTCGGAAAAAGACCCGTTTATTCCTACTCTTTGTTTCCTGTCTGCCAATCAATTTTCTATCCATCGCAATACACTACCCCGAATCCCATGCACTTTAATTTTACACGCTACCCCCTTATGTGGGACTTTGTCGAAAGCCTTCTAAAAGTCCAAATAAACCACATCCACTGGCTCCCCCTCATCAACTCTACGAGTTACATCCTCGAAGAATTCTAGTAGCTATGTTAAGCATGATTTCCCTTTCATAAATCCATGCTGACTCTGTCTGATTCTACCACTGTTCTCCAAGTGCTCTGCTATAAAATCTTTGATAATGGACGTCAGGCTGACTGGTCTATAATTCCCTGCTTTCTCTACCTCCCTTTTTAAATAGTGGGGTTACATTAGCTACCCTCCAATCTGTAGGAACTGTTCCAGAGTCTATAGAATCTTGGAAGATGACCACCAATGGGGCCACTTCCTTAAATACTCTGGAATGTAGGTTATCAGGCCCTGGGGATTTATCGGCCATCAATTTCCCCAACACCATTTCTCTACTAATACTGATTTCCTTCAGTTCCTCCCTCTCACTAAGCCCTGTGTTCCCCAACATTTCTGGTATGTTATTTGTGTCCTCCTTTGTGAAGACAGAACCAAAGTGTGCATTTAGTTGGTCAGCCATTTCTTTGTTCCCCATAATAAATTCCCCTGTTTCAGACTGTAAGGGATCTACATTTGTCTTCACCAATCTTTTTCTCTTCATATACCTATAGAAACTTTTACAGTCAGTTTTTATGTTCCCCGCAAGCTTACTCTCATACTCTATTTTCCCCTTCTTAATCAATCCCTTGGTCCTCCGTTGCTGAATTCTAAACTGCTCCCAATCCTCAGGTCTGTTGTTTTTTCTGCCAAATTTGTATGCCTCTTCCTTGGATCTAATGCTATCTCTAATTTCCCTTGTAAGCCATGGTTTGGCTACCTTTCCCGTTTTACTTTTGTGCCAGACAGCAATAAACAATTGTTGCAGTTCATCCATGCGCTCTTTGAATGTTTGCCATTGCCTTTCCACCGTCATCCCTTTAAGTAATGTTTCCAAATACGTCATAGCCAATTCATGCCTCATACCTTCGTAGTTTCCTTTATTAAGTTCAGGACCCTAGTCTCAGAATCAACTACGTCACTCTCCATCTTGATGAAGAATTCTATCCTATTATGGTCACTCATTCCCAAGGGGTTATGTGATGCCTTCGGACCCCATCCAGGGAAACGAGGTGCCACACTGGTGGGGAACGGGGAGGATGTAAGCTTCTCAGTGCAGGAGTGGGGGGATCGGGGTCAAATTAACGTCATGGGTGTAGAGGATGGTGGGAAGGGTTGTAGTTCAAACTTTGTGCAGTTTGGTGGGGGAAGGTCAGATGGTAAAGGTAAGATGCCTTAAGTTTCCCTTTATACCAATAAAACATCGCAGGATCTGCTTTTAGTTGAACACAACCAATTTTCAACAAAACAGATCTCACCAAGAAATACCACACCCTGGAAGCATCATTAAGGTCATAGACGCATTTGTTCAGTTTCCATAATTTTCCTTCTGTATCTGCTGCCTCTTTAGGTTGTTTCAGAAACACTTCTTTCTGAAAAGTATCACCCTGCAGAAATGCTGCTTTTATATCAATGGATCTACACTCCCATGAATATGTGGCCAAAAGAGCAAAAAAGATTTTCAAGATTACTTTTCCAGCTGTTGGAGAGTTCACTGTAACATTGGTATCACCCAGTCACTCTTCAAAACCCCTTGCAACTAGCTTTGCTTTAGCCTTATAAGTTCCTTATGATTTTTTCAGTACAAATCCATCTATGTGACAAGGTTGGCTGTCCCCTATCTGGTACCTCATAATAAGCTCCGAACTCTCTCCAACACATTCTTTGCTTCTCTTATAGTTTATCCTCAAGTTTATTGGCGGCCAGTAAAACCTCACGGTCAAGAGGACTTCTGCTTCTAGTTCTATTCAGAGACTGCTCTCTCGCCTTCATTTCATTGTGGAATCTGCTCAAACTATGGCCTCTATTAACACATTGATGTCTTCAGGACCACTGCTAGAAGACCTCCCTCGCACATTATTGGAGGCTCTTTCTCCAGTACGTGATCACTTCCTTACACAAGAGTCACTTCCAGACTCACTATTAGAAATTGCACTGCGCTTTCTTACCGTCCACTCTTTCACTCCATTCTGTCAGTCCTTGCAGGACCTTGCTTCTTGGCCATCATCTTGAACATTTATCCAATATTTAAACTTGTCAGTAGATTTTCCTGCACGACCCACAATTGTTGCATCTGTCCATCTATTAGACCCTAGTTATATGTTACCCAAGGAGCAACTCAGGGCAATTGTCCTTTGGATGCGATAGCTCTTTCTTGAGCATCATGATCTCTCACATTACTATCCAATCCTTGACCTATCTTATTCTGTTCCTCATGACCTTCATCACAAAACACATGAGTATTTGGGGTACAAGGTGCATTGTTTTCCTCTATCAACTGCTCAGGTTCTGAGAGTTTGTAATCAGCCCTGATCAATTGTGAGGAATGAACATTTTCAGTTTGATTTCCATGCTTGATAACTACTGTTTTACCATCACGACCTATTACCTGACCAGAGCCCTTCCATTCCCTATGACCCTCTCTTTCATAATACACCAAATTTCCCAAATTAAATTCCACCTCAGATAACCTTATACAATGCCTCAGAGCTCTCCGAATTTTCTCTCAGACCTCAGCCCTGATGAAAGCCCATCTCCCTGCATGCAAAGCATTCAAATGTGCAGAAAGAATGGAACTAATTGTCGTACCTTCTACAGCAGGAGGACTGTCGCACAGTACAGAAGGCAATTTGGGATTCCGCCCATAGATCAATTGATAGGGACTATATCCTCCAACCATCTGAAGCGAATTCTTCACATGAACTGTCCATGCCTAATATTGTGGTGTGCCGCAGGGATCGGTGCTGGGCCCTCTGTTGTTTGTCTTATATATTAATGACTTGGATGTGAATGTAGGGGGCATGATTAGTAAGTTTGCAGATGACAACAAAATTGGTGGTATAGTGGACAGTGAAGAAGGTTGTCTAAGGCTACAACAGGATAGAGATAAACTGGGAAAGTGGGCAAATGGAATTTAACACAGACAAGTGCAGTGATGCATTTTGGGAAGTTAAACTAGGGCAGGATATATACAGTGAACAGCAGGGTCCTGGGGAGTGTTGTTGAGCAGAGAGACCTTGGGGTGCAAGTACATAGTTCCCTGAAAGTGGCAACACAGGTAGACAGGGTGGTAAAGAAGGGGCATGGCATGCTTGCCCTCATCGGCCGAGGCATTGACTACAAGAGTTGGGACGTCATGTTACAGTTGTACATAACGTTGGTTAGGCTGCACTTGGAGTACTGTGTGCAGTTCTGGTCGCCGCACTACAGGAAAGATGTGATTAAGCTAGAGAGGGTGCAGAAAAGATTCACAAGATTGTTGCCTGGTTTGGAGGGCTTGATTTATAAAGAGAGATTGGATAGGCTGGGTTTGTTTTCCCTGGAGCAAAAGAGGCTGAGAGGGGACATGATAGAGGTATATAAAATTATGAGAGGCATAGATAGGGTAGATAGCCAGAGTCTGTTTCCCATGGTAGGGGTGACTAAAACTAGAGGGCATAGATTTAAGGTGCGAGGGAGGAGGTTTAAAGGGGATCAAAGGGATAAATTTTTCACACAAAGAATAGTGGGTATCTGGAATGAGCTGCCAGAGGTGGTGGAGGCAGGAACAGTAGCAACATTCAAGAGGCATCAGGACAGGTACTTTAATGAGAAAGGCATAGAGGGACATGCAATTAATGCAGGCAGGTGGGATTAGTATAAATAGGCATTATGGTCGGCATGGAGGCGGTGGGCCGAAGGGCCTGTTTCTCTGTTTTTTTTATTCATTCATGGGGTGTGGGTGTCGCTGGCCAGGCCAGCATTTATTGCCCATCCCTAATTGCCCTTGAGAAGTTGGTGGTGAGCTGCCTTCTTGAACTGCTGCAGTCCATGTGGGGTAGGAAGGGAGTTCCAGGATTTTGACCCAGCGATGGTGAAGGAATGGCGAAATAGTTCCAAGTCAGGATGGTGTGTGACTCGGAGGGGAACTTGCAGGTTGCGATGTTCCCATGCATTTACTGCCCTTGTCCTTCTAGTTGGTAGAGGTCGCGGGTTTGGAAGGTGCTGTCTAAGGAGCCTTGGTGCGTTGCTGCAGTGCATCTTGGTATTTATATGACTATTCCAGCTCAGTTTCTGGTCAATGGTAGCCCCGGGATATTGATAGTGGGGGCTTCAGCGATGGTAATGCCATTGAATGGCAAGGGGAGATGGTTAGATTCTCTCTTGTTGGAGATGGTCATTGCCTGGCACTTCTGTGGCGCGAATGTTACTTGCCACTTATCAGCCCAAGCCTGGATATTGTCCAAGTCTTACTGCATTTCTACACAGACTGCTTCAGTATCTGAGGAGTCACGAATGGTGCTGAACATTGTGCAATCATCACCGAACATCCCCACTTCTAACCTTATGATTGAAAGAAGGTCATTGATGAAGCAGCTGAAGATGGTTGGGCCAAGGACACTACCCTGAGGAACTCCTGCAGTGATGTCCTGGAGCTCAGATGATTGACCTCCAACAACCACAACCATTTTCCTTTGTGCTAGGTATGACTCCAGCCAGCGGAGGGTTTTCCTGCTGATTCCCATTGACCTCAGTTTTGCTAGGGCTCCTTGATGCCATACTCGGTCAAATGCTGCCTTGATGTTAAGGGCAGTCTCTCTCACCTCACCTCTTGAGTTCAGCTCTTTTGTCTATGTTTGAACCAAGGCTGTAATGAGGTCAGGAGCTGAGTGGCCCTGGCAGAACCCAAACTGAGTGTCACTGAGCAGGTTATTGCTAAGCAAGTGCCGCATGATGGCACTGTTGATGTACAGCACTGCTGTATGACTCTATGCCAGGGCAGTTGTCAACTTGCAGTTTGGCTGGTCAGCTAAGCTTTTATGCAGCATTTCATCAACCACTGGATGATTCCTTTCACAGAGTCCATTGCTGAAAGGATTTTTAGCTGTAGTATTCATAACCATAATATTCATGTTTATACACATGTCTCTGAACTCGTTATTGGCAAATTCCCCTCCATTATCTGGCAGAAACTTAGCTGGTGCCACAAGTCCAGTCTCAATCCAATTCTTCATAATTTTATCTACAATCACCCTTTTGTCCTTGCTATTTATTATTGTACAAGGACTAAATCTAGTTGCTAGGTCTATAAAATGTAGAATGGAAATATTCTTGTCTTTGTCCCACACCTTTAAATCCAACACAACTACCTCTTTAAAGTCACGTGCCAATGGAAGACTGACAATAGGATGTGATGGTGTCCTCCGATACTTTTTACACGTTTCTATTATCCCCATATACTCTTCATCAATCACACCTGCATCCTTTCGCAGGGTTTTTAATCTCTAAAAAGAAAGGTGAGCAAATTGTCTGTGTAACTTTCAGACAATTTGCTTTTTATCTCTCTGATTCTTAGCAGCGGATACCATAAATACTTCTCTAACATGCAGGCTAGAAACATCAGGCTCTGTTAAGGGGATACAATAATTCCCTGACTGGGTAAACTGCAAATTCACTGACATTCGAAAAACAATTGCGTTATCATGCTCCATATCAATGTTCATTTCTGCCTTTTCTATTGAAGGCTTACTCAACAGTAAAGGTATCTCACTAGAGACTACATCAGTACTGATAAAGTGGCTTACTCCAGCTATTTTACATGGAATTACTACTCTCTTCAGTGACTTCAATGTGTTGTCATCACCAAACCTAAAGCTGGTAGTGCCTTTATACTCCTTAACCTTGTGTCAATCCTCACTATTGAGTGAATCCAGACAACATAGTAGCCAATCAGTTCCGCACACTGTCAAGTGCAAGCACTATCCAATACAGCACAGCTGAACGAATCCGCAACTAACACATTCGTCACAGGACTAAAACTCCATGTGACTAGTACAATTCACTTAAGATTCATCAGCATCTTCCTCTTCTGCCTCAGAGTTCTCTGCATCGTGTGTCATTTCGAAGACTCTAACCCTCAGCTCAGGGCAGTTAATTGCATAATGATTCTTTGAGTAAAACTGAAGCACCTATTAACAGTTCATTGGGCATTCCTGGGATTCATTCGCCTATGAATGCTGTTCCAATTCTGTCTTCCACTGTAATAGTCAGACCTGCTAAAGGTGCTTTCATTCTCATTCCTCCTGTCTTTAACTCTTCTATTGAATTTATGCCTGCTTCCAGTATCTGGACCATTTCAAAATCTAGTAAACATTGAGTCCTCCATTCTTTGTGTCACCGCACAATGCCCTGCTTGTTCTACCAGGGCTGCAGGAAATGACTGTTTCCCCAGGAATTTCTTTCAGGCAGAAGGCCTTTGATCCAGCAGGGAGTTTTTGTCCAAGAACCGAACCCCAGTTAGAACCAGGAGTCTGTCCATATGCAACACCCTAGTACAATCTAGCAATTTAAATGCAAGCACTGAACCAGGGCTATCCAAATTGAATTTCCTCAATCTTCTATTCTTCTTTCTTCTTTGGCCTCCTTATCTCGAGAGACAATGGGTAAGTGCCTGGAGGTGGTCAGTGGTGTGTGGAGCAATGCCTGGAATGGCTATAAAGGCCAATTCTAGAGTGACAGGCTCTTCCACAGGTGCTGCAGAAAAATTTGTTTGTCGGGGCTGTTACACAGTTGGTTCTCCCCTTGCGCTTCTGTCTTTTTTCCTGCCAACTGCTAAGTCTCTTTGACTCGCCACACTTTAGCCCCGCCTTTATGGCTGCCCGCCAGCTCTGGCGAACGCTGGCAACTGACTCCCACGACTTGTGATCAATGTCACAGGACTTCATGTCGCGTTTGCAGACGTCTTTAAAGCGGAGACATGGACAGCCGGTGGGTCTGGTACCAGTGACGAGCTCGCTGTCCAATGTGTCCTTGGGGATCCTGCCATCTTCCATGCGGCTCACATGGCCAAGCCATCTCAAGCGCCGCTGACTCAGTAGTGTGTATAAGCTGGGGATGTTGGCCGCCTCGAGGACTTCTGCGTTGGAGATACGGTCCTGCTACCTGATGCCAAGTATTCTCCAGAGGCAGCGAAGATGGAATGAATTGAGACGTCGCTCTTGGCTGACATACGTTGTCCAGGCCTCGCTGCCATAGAGCAAGGTACTGAGGACACAGGCTTGATACACTCGGACTTTTGTGTTCCGTGTCAGTGCGCCATTTTCCCACACTCGCTTGGCCAGTCTGGACATAGCAGTGGAAGCCTTTCCCATGCGCTTGTTGATTTCTGCATCTAGAAACAGGTTACTGGTGATAGTTGAGCCTAGGTAGGTGAACTCTTGAACCACTTCCAGAGCATGGTCGCCAATATTGATGGATGGAGCATTTCCGACGTCCTGCCCCATGATGTTCGTTTTCTTGAGGCTGATGGTTAGGCCAAATTCATTGCAGGCAGCCGCAAACCTGTCGATGAGACTCTGCAGGCACTCTTCAGTGTGAGATGTTAGAGCAGCATCGTCAGCAAAGAGGAGTTCCCTGATGAGGACTTTCCGTACTTTGGTCTTCGCTTTTAGACGGGCAAGGTTGAACGACCTGCCACCTGATCTTGTGTGGAGGAAAATTCCTTCTTCAGAGGACTTGAACGCATGTGAAAGCAGCAGGGAGAAGAAAATCCCAAAAAGTGTGGGTGCGAGAACACAGCCCTGTTTCACGCCACTCAGGATAGTAAAGGGGTCTGATGAGGAGCCACCATGTTGAATTGTGCCTTTCATATTGTCATGGAATGAGGTGATGATACTTAGTAGCTTTGGTGGACATCCAATCTTTTCTAGTAGTCTGAAGAGACCACGTCTGCTGACGAGGTCAAAGGCTTTGGTGAGATCAATGAAAGCAATGTAGAGGGGCATCTGTTGTTCGCGGCATTTCTCCTGTATCTGACGAAGGGAGAACAGCATGTCAACGGTCGATCTCTCTGCACGAAAGCCACACTGTGCCTCAGGGTAGATGCGCTCGGCCAGCTTCTGGAGCCTGTTTAGAGCGACTCGAGCAAAGACTTTCCCCACTATGCTGAGCAGGGAGATTCCACGGTAGTTGTTGCAGTCACCGCGGTCACCTTTGTTTTTATAGAGGCGGATGATATTGGCATCGCGCATGTCCTGAGGTACTGCTCCCTCGTCCCAGCATAGGCATAGCAGTTCATGTAGTGCTGAGAGTATAGCAGGCTTGGCACTCTTGATTATTTCAGGGGTAATGCTGGGGTAATCTTCTATACAGTCTGTTAAAGTCCATGATATATTCTTCTATCAATTAACCATCTGTTTTCCGAAATCTATCAAAGTCTGACCAATTAATAGCCACTTAAGGGCCTTTTTCCGCAGTTACTGGTATTTTACCAGCAGCAGATGGATGCTTCAACACCTGGGGAGGCTGCCCAGTAAAACCTGGCAGCTTCCCTTGGGGCTGGGGTGGGATCCCTCCTGATTGGGCACCCTGTGCCCCATGGACAGGTTCCCCAGTGGCACAGGCTGCACCCGCTGAAAGTCTCCACCCCCCACCCCGCCCTTGCATGTGACTGTCCTACCCCTTGCCAGTGCCTGGCTCAATGGCCCGAGCGAGCCGCCACCCAACTTAACAGCACCCCAGGGCCTCCTAATGGCTGCTCTTCTGGGGACTACTGCAGTCTAAGCATTACCACCACTCATGGTGGCGCTGTTGGGATTGAAGAGCTGCCGACCCTCTGATTGACCGGCAGCTTTTGGAGGTGGGACATCCTGTCTCAGAGGGGTGGAAGCCACAACCTCGGGCAATTAATTGTCTGAACCACACAAAATAGCATCATGGCTTCCACAGCTGGTGGAGGCGGGCTCTTCCCCGACTTTCCAGCTGGTGGGCGGGGCCACCACCTCTTCATTAAATCCCAGCCTTTGTTCCTAAAACTCCAGGTCATTTGTACCATCTACTTATAAGTCCAAAAAGTCTGAGTGCTCGTTTTCCTCTGCCTTGTGCCTGGGAATTGCCATTCTCTGCCACAGGTGTTACAACTAGGTGAGAAAGAGATCTATGGGTCCCTTTCAGCCTTCACCTGGTCTTACTGTAACAGGGTTTTATTTTTAAACACACTGTGTTTTTCGCTCCCCCTTGGTGAATCCTTGCTCACCGCTTTCCAATTATAAGGCAAAGAAACCATCACAAACAGGTATTTTTAGGTTTAAAGAAGAAAGGTGAAATTTTATTAAACAAACTCTAATTTGGTTGATACCTACGGATACACGACGCACCCATACTAGCATGCATATGCGATACACACATGCAAATAGAGAGAGAAAAAAGCAGAAGAAATAAAGTGGTAAAGTTTGAGGCACTATCTGAAGAGTTGTTGTTACAGTTCTTCGAACTCACTGTTGAGTCCTTGATTGTAGGTGGATCTTGTTTTTCATTGGGGCCCAGTATTCTTCTTAAACCTTGTTAACTGTAGGAGACTTGTCTCTTTTGGGGTTCATGTGCCTTCAGTGGGTTTTTGGAGTTCCGTGAGAAAGAGATGGGAACAGACAGGAGAGCTGTGGCGAGCCAGCCAGGAGAGGTCTTTACAATCCAGGAGCAATGAGCTTTCTGCCAGTTCAAACACTGTCTATACAATTTCAGTTGGCCAGCAGGGTAGTCATGTGACTGACTGGTATAACCATTTCTGGCTTTGTATATTGTGTGTATCAGGGAATGGTCTGTTCTCTGCAAACACTGTCTGTTAATATGCAAAAAATGTCTTTCCAGCCAGGGGCCTGGCAACCCCTTGTCTTCCTCCCAGCAACAATTTGAAATTTAATGTTCACGTGGTGAAAGTAATGTGCCTCATTCTTGGCAGGTGGGGGCCTGCATGACAAAGGCTAGAGGAAAGAAGCATGGAGACCTGCTATGTCAGTGAACCCCGCATGCACTTCTCTGGGATTTCAAGTGGCATTCCCAGCAGACCTAAGCATAGCTACAGCTGAAGTGGGTGCATTCCCAGCCTTGAATCCTTGGATTTTCACTCATTTGGTGATCCACAGGGAGAGGTACCTGAAAATGTATGGTTCAAGGGCTTGTGCCTAGACTACAGGGGTGCTAGGGTAAGCTGAAGATCATGCATGTAAGTGAATAAGATTGTTACGAGCTCACAGGACAAAAGTCTTGCTTGTACAGTGTCTTTATTGAACTGCCTGCTGATGAATCCCTGCAGTGAGTGCGTCATGGTAGAGATCACATGACTATGCAAGCCAGGAGGCACATTAGTACAGCATTGCATCTCTATCCCAAACATCCTCTTTTCATACAAAAAAACATTAAAAAATTGCATGCATTATCATTTACATTTGAGTTGCCCAAATTACCAACAATGCACACAACTGTTCTCATGCATTGAAGTTTGATTTCAGCAAGGCACTTGTCTATCAGATTCAATGTCTCTGCTGGATTGATGAATTCCAGAGCATGTTGAGCTGCAGCTTCATGTTGGATCTGGAAGATTTTACACTCTGTCGTAGCATCCTCTATTTTCTTCATAGGGAGTGCTGCCATCGACAACATGTCAGCGATGTGCCTCTGTTTCCCTTGCTTTTATGTCACGTCCAGATGCTACCTCTGTGACCAGAGTAACATTCTTTGACATTTGACAGTAACATTTCCTTGCAGACGCTTTGGAGCAGATAGGAGCAGCTTGAGGATAATGCTTTGAAGTGGCTTGTGATCAGACGTGACTGGCACTTTGTCTCTGATGAAAATATTCACAAGCAAAGACAGGCACTCTTTCTCGATCTGAACTTAGCGTAATTCCATTTGCATTAACGCCCTGGATGCAAATGTAACCGGTTGTTCTTGCTGCATTTGGGTTGTCTCAAGTCTTATCTCGCTGACGTCAAACTGCAGGGTGACTTCATCATTTACGCCATAGTATTTCAGCACTGGTGTTGCCGTCACTAGTTGCTTGATTTTAGTGAATGCTGCTTCTTGTTCTATGCCCCAATACCACTGCACATCCTTGGCAGTGAATTGGCATAATGGTTCACACTCCGATGACAAATTGGGCAAGAAGTTTGCTAAATGGTTGACGAAACCAACAAATTGTTGCACTGCTTTTACATCTGTTGGTCATCTCATCACTGCTACCTCTCTCACATTTTCGGGATCCAGGCAAAGACCTTTTTTTTTATTTGTTCACAGGATGTGGGCGTTGTTGTCTAGGCCAGCATTTATTGCCCATCCCTAATTACCGTTGAGAAGGTAGTGGTGAGTTGCCTTCTTGAACCACTGCAGTTTATGTAGGGTAGGTACACCAACAATGCTGTTGGGAAGGGAGCTCCAGGATTTTGACCCAGCAACAGTAAAGGAATGGCAATATAGTTCCAAGTCAGGATAGTGTGGGGCATGGAGGGGAGCTTGCAGGTAGTGGTGTTCCCATGCATCTGCTGCCCTTGTCCTTCTATGTGGTAGAGGTCGCAGAATTGGAAGGTGCTCTCCAAGGAGCCTTGGTGCATCTTGTAGATGGTACAGGGTGGCACAGTGGTTAGCACCGCAGCCTCACAGCTCCAGCAACCTGGGTTTCGTTCTGGGTGCTACCTGTGTGGAGTTTGCAAGTTCTCTGTGTGGGTTTCCGCCAGGTGCTCTGGTTTCCTCCTACAGCTCTTCACTGAACCAGGGTTATTCCCCCAGCTGATGATAATGGCAGAGTGGGGGATATGCCGGGCCATGAGGTTACAGATTATAGTTGAGTACAATTCTGCTGCTGCTGATGGCCACAGCGCCATGGATGCTGAGTTTTGCATTGCTAGATCTGTTCGAAATCTATCCCATTTAGCACGGTGGTAGTGCCACACAACATGATGGAGGGTATCCTCAATATGAAGATGGGACTTTGTCTCCACAGTGACTGTGTGGTGGTCACTCCTACCAATACTGTAATGAACAGATGCATCTGCGGCAGGCAGATTGATGAGGACAAGGTCAAGTATATTTTTACCTCTTGTTGGTTTCCTCACCACCTGCCGCATGCCCAGTCTAGCAGCTATGTCCTTTAGGACACGGCCAGCTCAGTCAGTAGTGGTGCTACCGAGCCACATTTGGTGATGGACATTGAAGTCCCCCACCCAGAGTACATTCTGCTCCCTTGCCACCTTCAGTGCTTCCTCCAAGTGCTGTTCAACACGGAGGAGTACTGATTCACCAGCTGAGGGGGGGGTGGTAGGTGGTAATCAGCAGGGGGTTTCCTTGCCCATGTTTGACCTGATGCCATGAGACTTCATGGGGTCTGGAGTCAATGTTGAGGACTCCCAGAACAACTCCCTCCCGACTGTATACCACTGTGCCGCCACCTCTTCTGGGTATGTCCTGCCGATGGGACAGGACATACCTAGGGATGGTGATTGGTGATGGCGGTGTCTGGGACATTGTCTGTAAGGTATGATTCTGTGAGTATGACTATGTCAGGCTGTTGCTTGATTAGTCTGTGGGACAGCTCTCCCAACTTTGGCACAAGCCCCCAGATGTTAGTAAGGAGGACCTTGCAGGGTCGAGAGGGCTGGGTTTGCGATTGTCGTTTCCAGTTCAGGTCAATGCCGGGTGGTCCGTCCGTTTTCTTTCCTTATTAACTTTGTACTGGTTAGATACAACTGAGAGGCTTGTTAGGCCATTTCAGAGGGCATTTAAAAGTTAACCACATTGCTGTGGGTCTGGAGTCACATGTAAGCCAGACCAGGTAAGGACAGCAGATTTCTTTCCCTAAGCGGACATTCGAGAACCAGATGGGGTTTTACAACAATTGACAACGGTTTCATGGCCATCATTAGACTAGCTTTTAATTCCAGATTTATTAATTTAATTCAAATTCCACCTTTTGCTGTGGTGGGATTCAAACCCATGTCCCTAGAGCAATACCTTGGGTACCATTTCCTCTCTGCATCACATGTTATAAATGAGGAGAACCACCCCTTTATAATTCTGCCCATTTATAATGGTATAACTGTTATAATGCTATCAAGAAAACACAATACTGTGCAAAGTTGATGTCAAAACTCAATATCACACCTGCGAGGAGCAGCAGACCCGCTAGGAAAAGTTCGGTTGTCACATCAAATACTTCATGTTCAGCAGGAAAGGGAGGCTTAGTCCGTAGCACACGTCTATTACCACTCGACAATGCCTCTGAAATAGCAAGGAACTGGGCTGCACTGCCATTAAACATTTCTGCCAATAGATATTCTGTGGCATTGTGTGGCCAGGGTAACTGTAAGAAATTAAAGGAGAACATTAGTCAGGAACAAAACAATAAGAATAATTGTACCAAAATAAATTGTTTTTGTTTGTGATTTATGTGGCCTTAATGAGTTAATTTTCTTGGTAAGTTATCAAGGCTGGGAGTGAACACTTTCATATTTCAGGCAGTTAGTGCATAAAGCATTCCTGGGTCAGGTACAGCAAAACTATCTACAGAACTAAACTCCCCGTATTTCACTAATATAACATTTCAATTTCCACTCCAGCAAACACTGTGGCTTTTCTGCAAGATATTATTCATTCAATTTAAGTTTAGGACAGTTTTGTGAGTGATCATACACCTATTAGGAACTGCTTAAAACCTTTTATATCTCTAAATTTCTCCAGTTCTAACTGAAGGTCATCGCCATGAAACATTGGGTAGAATTTTAGCAGGCTGGGGCGGGGTGGGTGGGCGGATTTGGTTGTGGGCTGGAGAAGATTAAATCCTCAAAAAAGGGCACAGTATAAGAAAACCAATATGATCCCACTCAGTTCCGTCTTTAACCGGGGCACAGAAAAGTGTGGGAAACTCCTGTGGAGATGTTGGGTCTGTAATCTAAATATGTTATTGAATTATTGAATATTAAATTCTCATTGAAACCTACAAAATACTTAAAGGGATAGACAGGGTAGATGCATCTAAGATGTTTCCCCTGGTTGGGGAGTCTAGAACCAGGGGACACAATTCCAAAATAAGCCATTTAGGACTGAGATTAGGAGAAATTTCTTTACTCAGAGGGTTGTGAATCTTTGGAATTCTCTACCCCAGAGGGCGATGGAAGCTCAGTCATTGAGTATGTTTAAAGCAGAGATTGACAGATTTCTAAATACAAATGACATACGGGGATATGAGAATAGTGTGTGAAAAAGGCATTGAAGTGGATGATCAGCTCTGATCATATTGAATGACGGGCCAGGCTTGATGGGCTGAATGGCCTCCACCTGTTCCTCTGTTCAGAGCTAATTAATTCTAGCTTTAACTCAGCATTCTGGCTTTAACAGCCAGTGCACGGGTTTCCCCAGCTATGTGAAACTCACCAGGGTCAACAAGGTGAGAGCACATCGGGGATTTATTGCTCAGTGAAACTGCCAGCCTGGAAAGCCTTTAAAGAGTGAAACTACACAGCTGCTTCCTTGCCATGGTGAAATGATTGTGCTCACAGGATTTCTTCCGAAAGTGTGCTTTCACTGCATTACAGGTGATTTCCAACTTTTTGGAAGTCATATTTCACCTATCTTAGAGTTTACTCACCTTGATCTGATTTTCCCCACTATCAGCCTTCACTGCAGCATGGGAGCAGCTTATGCAGCTCTGCCTTTGACCTCCGATGGGAAACAAAGAAGCAGCAACACCAGCACCCACAGTAGTAGCGGCTTCAGCCACATACTGCTATAAAGAGCTCCAGCTCCAAGGAGGCAATACCGCCAGCACCCAGTATACCAGCAGAGGATCAGTTTTCTCAGCATTACAGAGCAACAGTACCTCAGGAGGCTCATGCAGGTTATTGCTGACATCTACAGCATCCTGGAACAAGTCCTCCTTCCCAGTGGACCAGATGGACATGCATTGCCAGTGGCCATCAAGGTCACCGCAACCTTGAATTTCTTCACCTGTGGCTCCTTCCAGGGATCTGCTGGTGACATCTGCTGGATTTCACAATCTGCTGTCAACAAGTACATCACCCAGGTGACCAATGCCATGTTTGCCAGGACTGCCACTTGAGTCCACTTTGCTACTGATGAGGTCAGTCAGAACCAGAGAGTTTTCGCATTTCTTGCAGTGGCTGGATTCACACATAGACTGCACACGTGGCAATCAAGGCACCTTAGATCACCCAGCCATCTTTGTCAATCGGAAGGAATTTCACTCCATCAATGTTCAGCTGGCATGTGACCACCAGAGGGTTTTCATGCATGCCTGTGCAAGATACCTGGAAGCTGCCTTAATTCTGAGCCAGTCACATCTCCCACATCTCCAAGCAGACTCAGAGGCTGGCTCCTTGAAGACAAGGGCTACCCTCTCAGGAAACGGCTGATGACACCCATGAGAAGTCCTACCACTGATGCAGAGGAGAGGTACATGCAGAGCCACATGAGCACAAGAGTGCTCACACAGCAAGCCATTAAGTTGCTGAAGATGTGATTCAGGTGCCCAGAAAATCTGGGGAAGTTCTTCAGTCTGCACTAGCAAAGGTATCCAGAATGGTTGTGGTCTGCTATGCCTTGCACAACATCACGCTGCAGAGAGGACTGGAACTGCAGATGGAAGAAGCTGACGAGCACTCTGCATCCTCAGGAGGAGGAGGTGGTGCAGGATGAGGGGGTGCCTGATATGGCCAGGGGGCCTGCAGCTGCTCATCTAAATGCCAGAGAAGCCCACAACGGACACATCCAGGAACAGTTCAGATAACCTGAGTGTATGAAGCCAATGGCAAACCAATACTGAACCCATCGTTCCCCGCTTCCCAAAAATTAATCATTCCAACGTTCAGAAATCCCTCCATCTCATTCACTCCCTTTGCTCATCTTCCACTCTGGTCATCCCATTCTCCTCAAGACTAATGTCCATTTGAAAGGCAGGAGGCAATGATAGAGATGAATGGGCAACGGAAACTTGAAATAAAATTCATGATTCATTTATATTTTGGAATATATTAACACTGATATTATTTATAATCACCCAAGTGAAACCCCTTTGTGCAACTAAAAAGTTTTTCTTTCCTTATCCTATCACTTATATGTTCTCCTATGGCTTAGCAGAGCTAGAGGCAGGCTGCTCATTCCCCTGCTCTGACAGATGCAATGCCTGTGACAGACGTCCTCTGGGTTTGGGGCCTATGGAGGCCCCACCAAAGACCACCCCACCTGCACCTGCCCTGTCCTCAAACAAATTGGGATTCTGATCCCCTGCTGTTTCCCTCTCACCACCACCATCCCCAACACCCCACCCCTGCTGCAAGTAGGTCTGTAAGGTGAAAATTCTGGTGCTTCTCTCTCCACATATGCTGCCTGACCTGTTGCATGTTTCTAGCATTTTCTGTTTGAAATTCAGATTTCCAGCAGCCATAGTATTTTACTTTTGTATTTGTGTCAGACTTCTCAAACTCATTTTACACTGGGCTATATCACTGAACCTGTGTACTATCCAATCAGGAATATAGTTCACAAACATCAGAGCCTCTTGATTACATCTCCTCGAGCCTGTCGTCAGCCTCATTTTGTGTATCCCTGTGTAACTTAGCAACATAAAATCTAAACCAACAGCTTCTGTCATGTATCTGATTGCATTACATCAGTGATTTTTTAATACTATATTTTAGCACTGGTGAAGAGCCCTTTTTAGCACAGACTGAACATCAAACACAACCTTTTAGCATGATGCTGATTTAGCATAAATCAAGCACGATGGGCTGGATTTTCCTCCATTGTCTCACTCAAAATTGGGCAGAATAACAGCAGAATATGGGGCAAAATTGGGTAGCAAGACCTACCTTCATACTCCTGCCACACATTATGATTGAATTTTACATTTAGTTTGAGGGAGAGAAGAGTGGGTCCAAGACTAGTATTTTAAACTTAAATAAGGGCAATTATGAGGGCATGAAAGCAGAGCTAAAGTGAACTGGCAAATTAGGTTAAGGGATAGGTCAATAGAGATGTAGTAGTAGACATTTATGGGGAAATTTCAGAATACACAGAATAGATACATTTCAAGGAGAAAGAAAAATCCCAAGGGTGGTTAATTAAAATGGTTAAAGTTGTATCAAACTTAAAGAAAAAGCCTATATTTGCACAAAGATGGGTGGCAGGTCAGAAGATTGGACAGAATATAACAAACAGCTCAGAAGGACTAAAAGATTGAGAAGGAAGGTAAAATTAGAGTACGAGAGAAAGCTAGCTATAAATATAAAGACAGATAGTAAGAGTTTCTATAGATATTTAAAAAAGAAAAGAGTTAACAAAGTGAGCGTTGGTCCTATAGAAAGTGAGTCTGGGGAATTAACAATGGATAATAAGGAGATGGCAGATGAATTGAACAGATATTTTGCATCAGTCTTCATTATTGAGGATACAAGTAACATCCCAGTATTAGCTGCAAGTTAGGAATGGAAGGGAGGGAGGAACTCAAGAAAATTACCATCACCAGGGAAGTGGTACTGAACAAATTGTTGGAGCTGCGGGCTGACAAGTCCCCGGGTCCTGATGGGCTTCATCCTAGGGTGTTAAAAGAAGTGGCTAGTGAGATAGTTAATGCGTTAGTTTTAATTTTCCAAAATTCCCTAGATTCAGGGAAGGTTCCGTTAGATTGGAAAATAGCGAATGTAACTCCTTTATTCAAAAAGGGAGACAGAAAACAGGAAACTACAGACCAGTTAGTTTAACATCTGTCAAAGCGAAATTGTTAGAAGCTATTATTAAAGATGTTATAGCAGGGCATTTAGAAAAATTCAAGGTAATCAGGCAGAGTCAACATGGATTTGTGAAAAGGAAATCATGTTGAACCAATTTATTGGAGTTCTTTGAAGACATGTGCTGTGGATAAAGGGGAACTAGTGGATGTATTGTACTTAGATTTCCAGAAAGCATTTGATAAGGTTATTGCAAAAAATAAAAGCTCATGGTGTAGGGGGTAACATATTGGCATGGATAGAAGATGGGTTAGCTAACAGGAAACATAGAGTAGGCATAAATGGGTCATTTTCTGGTTGGCAAGAGGTTAACGAGTGGTGTGCCATAGGGATTTGTGCTGGGACCTCAACTTTTTACAATTTATATAAATGACTTGGATGAAGGGACTGAAGGTATGGTTGCTAAATTTGCTGATGACACAAAGATAGGTAGGAAAGTAAGTTGTGAAGAGGACAGAAGGGGGCTACAAAGGGATATAGGTAGGTTAAGTGAGTGGGCAAAGATCTGGCAAATAGAGTATAATGTCGGAAAGTGTGAAATTGTCCACTTTGGCAGGAAGAATGAAAAAGAAGCATATTATTTAAATGGTGAGAAGTTGCAGAGATCTGAGATGCAGAGGAATCTGGGTGTCCTACCGATCTACCGATTAGGCACACTACAGCCTGCCGGACTGAACATTGAGTTCAATAATTTCAGAGCATGACAGCCCCCCATTTTACTTTCATTTTTAGTTATTTTTTTCTTTCTTTTTTTTACATTCCTTTTTACATTTTTTACAATCTTTTTTTGCATTTATTTCATTTCATCTTAGTTTGTTCAGTTTGCTTACCCACTGTTTTTTTCAGGTTGTTTTTCTTCAGGTTTGCACTTGCTGCTGTTCAATATTCAGTGTATTCACACCTAATCTGTACTAATGCTTTGTCTTTCAACACACCATTAACATATTGTTTGCCTGTTCTCTGTGACCTTTTGGTCAGCTATGTGGCCTGGTCCAATCTGCACCTTCTCCTTTGTTATCTCTTGCCCCACCCCCACCTCACTTGTTTATAATCTGTGACTTTTCTAATATTTGTCAGTTCCGAAGAAGGGTCACTGACCCGAAACGTTAACTCTGCTTCTCTTTTCACAGATGCTGCCAGACCTGCTGAGTGATTCCAGCATTTCTTGTTTTTGTTTCAGATTTCCAGCATCCGCAGTATTTTGCTTTTATTTGGGTGTCCTAGTGCTTGAATCACAAAAGATTAGTCTGCAGGTACAGCACGTAATTAGGAAAGCTAATAGAATGCTATCGTTTAGCGCGAGGGGAATTGAATACAAAAGTAAGGAAGTTATGCTTCAGTTATACAGGGCATCGGCGAGACCACATCTGGAGTACTGTGTACAGTACCGGTCTCTTTATTTAAGGAAGGATGTAAATGCTTTGGAGGCAGTACAAAGAAGGTTTACTAGACTAATACCTGGAATGGGCGGGCTGTCTTACGAGGAGAGATTGGACAGGCTAGGTTTGTATCCGCTGGAATTTAGAACAGTAAGAGGCGACCTGATTGAAACATATAAGATCCTGAGGGGTCTTGACAGGGTGGATGTGGAAAGGATATTTCCCCTTGTGGGAGAATCTAGAACTGTTTAAAAATAAGCAGTCGCCCATTTAAGACAGAGATGAGGAGAATATTTTTCTTTCAGAAGGGTGTGAGTCTTTGGAATTCTCTTCCTCAAAAGGCAGTGGAAGCAGTCTTTGAATATTTTTAAGGCAGAGGTAGATAGATTCTTGATAAGCAAGGGAGTGGAAGGTTATCGGGGGTAGGTGGAAATGTGGTGTAATCAGTTCAGCCATGAACTTGTTGAATGGCGGAGCAGGCTCGAAGGGTGGAGTGGCCTACTTCTGCTCCTAATTTGTATGTTCGTATGCAACTTAAATTTCTTAATCTCCTGCCCTTGCCAGGACAGCCCTTCCCTGCCCATTGCATGCAAATGCCAGCAGAGAGGTAGAACCCAGTAAATGATCAGATTTCCCAGCTTACCACCACTATCATCACTGACCCCAGGGCCCATCAGGAGAAAGGTGACAGCAGCCTCTGGGGTAGAGGAGTAAGCACCCAGTGGGCCTCTCTCACTTCATACAGAGTCCAAACACGAACCTTTAAAACCTTAAAAAAGAAATCCTCTACTTCTCTTCAGTGTTTTCCCTATCCTTTTAAATCTCTAGCCACCACTGCAGCTACTGCAACAGTGGTCTTGTGTTAGCAGCGCTGGCACCTTCTTAGTGGTGAGGGTTCCACTGGGAGACCCCTGCATGCCAAGTGAGTGGCAACCAAAGAAGACAGGTTGGGGTTGCAGCAGGGTCACAGTGGTGGGCAGAATTCCAATCCTACAACTATCGTACCAGCAAGTGAAGAATTCAGCCCTGATTGTGCAATATGAATTTCACATCAGTACACTGTTAGCAGCAACTGCTAGAATAGATAGTAAAGAAGGGCTTTGGTCCTAATATAAATAAACTGGGGTGGCTTATTGTCCCACTGTTCATTTCTTAATAATTAATAAGAACTGAAGTGAAAGCTCTTTTTATTTGTTAAAATACCATGTTGGAATGGACTACAGTGAACAGCATTTCATGTAATAAAAACAAGAAATGCTGGAACCACTCAGCAGGTCTGGCAGCATCTGTGGAAAGAGAAGCAGAGTTAACGTTTCGGGTCAGTGACCCTTCTTCGGAACGAGCAAATATTAGAAATGTCAAAGGTTATAAGCAAGTGAGCCGGGGGTGGGGCAAGAGATAACAAAGGAGAAGGTGTAGGTTCTCCTTTGTTATCTCTTGCCCCACCCCCGGCTCACTTGCTTATAACCTTTGACATTTCTAATATTTGCTCGTTCCGAAGAAGGGTCACTGACCCGAAACGTTAACTCTGCTTCTCTTTCCACAGATGCTGCCAGACCTGCTGAGTGGTTCCAGCATTTCTTGTTTTTATTTCAGATTTCCAGCATCCACAGTATTTTGCTTTTATTATAACAGCATTTCATGGCTGTGTTTGAGTTTACACAGATGCAGCTCTTGCCTCGGCCAACTTGAAAGTGAACACCTTACAGCAGTAAGAAATTTAAGCAGAAGCATTTTAGAAACCAATCACAAATAAAGCATGGATAATTAAAAACTTACATTTTGCATCTCTTTGTAGTTAGTTCTTTGTTTAGGCCGTAAAATCCCTTTTGGTTTTCTTCTACTTTCAAGTACTGCTCTTTTGAAGATCATTACTGATACCTTAAGGAAGCAAAACATTTTCAGTTAAATGGATTGGTTAAGTGGAAGTGAATGTTACGTTTCAATTGGTATCATTTAACATTGCTGCTCCTGGTACCTTGACAGTGGCCTCCCTGAAGGCTTTTGCAACTTCAGGACTTTGAGGAGAGGAGCCCATTGTTTCCAGCTGGCTTAATTCACGGATCTTGCCTAAAGCACGACGAGCAAACGACTATTTTAAAATAATAAAAACAACATTAACTTGCTGAATGAAGATAAAAGAATGTATGCAATCTGAGCAGCCATGAAATGTTACACATATTAAAATTAATCTTCATAATCAACTTACATTTCTATTACTGAATTATTCACAATATTGTCAGAGGCAATATAATATTTTATTTACTGATTTCAAAATTAATTTGAATAGTCTCCTTTATGCTCTGGAATTCATCCATTGATGCACATCAGATTAAAATTAATGTGTAATTTATATAATTCTATCCAATGTGCAGTTTAGACACCCCATTAATGAAAGGATATCAGAGCCATAGAAAAGGTGTGCCATAAATTTGCTAAGATGTTACCAGAGATGACAGGGTGCAGTTATGATGACCTGAAAAAAATCGAGCTGAATTCAGTGGATGACAGAGGATTAAGCGCAAATCTAACAGAGGTGATCAAAATTTCAGAGGTTAACATCACAGTACATTGGGTCTGTTTATTTCTAAGAAAACACCAAAATTAATCCCATTGCCATACACTGAAATGGGGCATTACAATATCTCACAAAAATAAAGTGGTAAAGCAGATAGGGTAAAGGGCACAGACAATGGGATAACGGGAAAGGAGTGGTTGAAGTACAAACAACTTTATGAAGGCAATCTGCAATGGCTTCTTCATAAAAAATGTAAACATAGAACCTGAGCAGATGTTATGAGATTAGTAGTCTACAAGAACTCGCTCAAAAGCGGGTAACTATGTGGGTTCCAGTGACCTTTGTACAGTTCCATTGAACATAATTAAGGCCAAGAACAAAAGTAAGAAAATGGTCATGCAAAAACATAGACAAGTAACCGTTGGAAGTGTAAGAAGAGCTCCAGAAAAGATCACCTGGAAAGTGCAGCTAGAAAATTCACTAAAAGGAGAAAAATGATGGCCCTCCATACCGGTCCCAATAGCTGAGACGTTCACCACTATTAAGGGCCGCAACAGCACTGCAGCTTCCAGCAAGCCCACTTACACTGAAATCCAGAACTTGCTGTGCACCTGAATGGGCCCCACAATGATGGTACCACCATTTCTATTCTTAAAGCGGCATTGACCATTAATTCGTAAACTTTGCCTATTTGTCCACAACTTGCATGGATTTTTATGTGCAAAAAGTTACAGCTCAGAGGCACAGGGACAGGCAGAAGTAAGCAAAGTTAGTAACCTGTCAGGCAGGGTATCTTTGAAATAAAAATGGCCTTCATGATTTCCCCAGCCACCCCCACGTCCCCCCCGGCTCCTTTCCCCACACCCCAAGCCCCACGCCCCAGCTTCTCTACCAGCAACCCCACCCCCCCCCCCCACCCCCTGCTCCTCCAACTCCACCCCCCAGCTCCTCTTCCCCCTGCACCCCTGGCTCCTTCTGCTCCCCAGGCTCCCCGCACCCCTGGCTCCCCCCAGCCCTCCCCAGGCTCGACCCCCAACTCCACTCTCCTCTGGCTCCCCCCTGCACCCTTGGCACCCTTCTGCCACACCACCCCCACCACCCCCCAGCAACCCTGGCTCTGCTCCCTGCCTGGGCTCCTATCACCCCATCTCCCCCATGACTCCTCTCCCCAAACTCCCGCCCCTCCCACAACTCCAGCACTGCACACGCCCCACCTTCTCCGGCTCTTCCCCCACTTCCCTACCCACCCCCTCTCGGCTCTTCAGTCACACCAGAAACAGCAGAAGGGTTTTCCCTCAGGGGAGCTGGAGGGAGCCAGGGGTGCTGGTGGGGGGACGGGGGGGATTCAGGGGAGTGCAGGAGGAGCCGGGTGTGCCAGGGGTGTTGGGGGGGGTTGGGGGGAGAACCGGAGGAGCGGGGGAGAGCTGGCAGAGGTGGAGCCAGGGGGAAGCTGGACAAGCCAGGGGATTGTGGGGGTGGCAGGGGACAGCCAGGTGTGGGAGAGGAGCTGGGTGGCTTGAATGTCCCCAGCCGACATTTAAAATTGTTATAAAAGTACTAAATGTATTTTAAAGTTTAAACAGTTTGAAAAAGCATCCTTATTGTTTTAAAATATTAAAAATCATTATAAAAAAGTACCTGTCGTTGACCTGAACACAGACCTCATGCGGCATGACTTCAACCCATGGCATCAAAAGAGGGCATGGCTTCTCTGGCCGTATGCGGCCCTGGAACCCCATGCTTCTTGTCCTGACGGTCAGCCCTGCTTCAGGAACAGCAGGAAGTTTTCACTGAAAACTACGAACCGGGTGAGTTCGGAGAGCATAAGCCACAGCTTCACTGCTGACAAGAAGATCTGGACCGATATCTTTTCAAGACTATTCTAAGAGCTGTGGAAGGGAACTATTAAGGTAATGTCCTGACCAACACCGAGCATTGACAGATGTGAATGTAGGTCAGAGAGGGTTTGTATTTTTCGATCTATTATATCCTACTTTTTGAAGTATGTTTGATATGCACTAATTGGCAGATACAAAAAATTATGCAACCTTCACACCAAGAATGCAATAGATAGATTTTGCAATAAAACTAATAAAAGACTATATACCTCTGCAAGTATGCCAGATTCACAGTCATAGTAACACTGACACACAGCAGTATAAAGAGTAGCTCTCCATCTTAGATACCGAACTGTTGAAAGTGGGACAGATGATTCCATGCAGATGCTGGCCCACAGTATATATTCAAAGGCCTACACAAACAACAAAATAGTTATGTAACATTGTCAGATTTGTCAAATACTTAACACAACCATTCGTGGCAACCAGAAAATAATTGACTCCAATTAACTTACATTTTAACAGAGTGATTGTGATTGTCACTCAGACAGCGGGAACCAGCGAGAGTGGGGCCGGAGCACAAAGAGACCGGGAGAGAGAGAGAGAGTTCACTCAGACAGCGGGAAACAGCGAGAGCGGAGCCGGAGCACAAAGAGACCGGGAGAGAGAGAGAGAGTTCACTCAGACAGCGGGAAACAGCGAGAGCGGAGCCGGAGCACAAAGAGACCGGGAAAGAGAGAGAGAGTTCACTCAGAGAGCACCGGAGGTTTGAAAAAATAGTCAACAGTGACATCACAGGAAAGTTGCAAGGTGATTGGTTGGTGAGTAACTGCTGTTAGGGAATAATTCTAAATAGCTGGGTTCGTAACTAAAGTAAAGAGAAAGATGACAGTTCTTTTTTAATATAGTAGGTAGTGTTTTTTTGTGGGGGGGGGGGGGGGAAATCAAGGTTCCTAGTGTAATCAATCTAATTTTTGGGTAATTTAAGGGAGTAAAAACAGTGAAAAAAACAAAGAGTGACATCACAGGAAAACCATAAGTTCCTTGGTTGGTAAGTAACTGCTAATTTAAATTACCTATTCTAAGTTGATTTCAGATTAAAGGTGAATAGGAGAAATATTTTACAGTTTAAAAACTAAAGGCCAGTCAGAAATTTTAAAAACAAATTAAAATCTAATTAAATAAAATAGAGATGCAGGGCCAGGCGATGTGTTGTACCTGCATGATGTGGGAGCGTCTGGACCCCATTGTGGTACCTAGTGACCACTTCTGTAGCAAGTGTTGGCTGCTCGAGGAACTCCGGCTCAGAGTTGATGAGCTGCAGTCTGAGCTTCGGACACTGGAACACATCAGGGAGGGGGAGAGTTACCTGGATGCTGTGTTTCAGGACACAGTCACACTCCTTAGATTAACTACCCTGAATTCGGCCAGTGGTCAGGTACAGGAGGGTGTGACTACGAGTGAGGCAGGTAGAGGAGGTAGTTTTGCAGGAGCCTCAGCCCTTGTCCTGGTCCAACAGGTTTGAGATTCTTGCTCCCTGTGTGGACGAGAGCAGGGACTGTAGGGAGGATGAGCAAACTGACCATAGCATCGTGGTACAGGGAACCATTCAAGTGGGGGGAGAAAAGAGAAATGTAGTCGTAATCGGGGATAATGTAGTTTGGGGCGTAGACATTGTTCTCTGTGGCCAGGATCGAGAGTCCCGAAAGCTCTGTTGCCTAGCTGGTGCCAGGGTTCAGGACATCTCATCCGAGCTGCAGAGGAACTTAGAGTGGGAGGGGAAAGATCCAGTTGTCGTGGTCCACGTAGGTACCAACGATATAGGTAGAACGAGGTTAACGGTTCTGCAGAGGGAATATGAGCAGCTAGGGGATAAATTAAAAAGCAGAACCAAAAAGGTAATAATCTCCGGATTACTACCTGAGCCACGAGCAAATTGGCAGAGGGTCAATAAGATTAAAGAGGTAAATGCGTGGCTCAAAGATTGGTGTGGGAGAAATGGGTTCGAATGCGTCGGACATTGGCACCAGTACCGGGGAAGGAGGGAGTTGTTTCGATGGGACGGGCTCCACCTGAATCATGCTGGGACTAGAGTCCTGGCGAATCGCATAACTAGGGCTGTAGATAGGGCTTTAAACTAAATAGTGGGGGGGGAGGGGGCGGGCTTCAGTTGCATGGAAAAACAGGAAGTTAAAGGAGAAGGTAGGAATGCAGGTTAGTGGTGAGGCTGATTGTTACCAAACATGCAAGAAGTATGCTGGTTAAACCAGAAGAGAGAAATAATAAATAGGCGAATAAAGCATCAGTGCTGAGGGACAGGTTAGGGGGTATAGCCCAAATAAGAGTTCTATATACAAATGCACGGAGTGTAAGGAATAAACTAGATGAGCTGCAGGCGCAAATTCAAATGGAAGACTATGATGTGGTGGCCATTGCGGACATGTGACTGCAGGATGGTCGGGACTGGGAACTAAATATACCTGGTTATAAAGTTTACAGGAGGGACAGGGAAATGGCAGAGAGAGTGGAGTAGCCTTCCTGATTAGAAATAATATCACCTCATTGGTGAGGGAAGATATAATGAGGGGAAAGCATCCAGTGGAGACCTTATGGGTGGAATTGAAAAGGATCTAAAACTGTACTAGGTGTTGTGTATAGACCTCCTGGTAGCAGTCCTGAGGTGTTAGATTGTATAAATGCACAAATTAGGCAAGTGTGTAACAAAGGCAGAGTAGTATTAATGGGGGATTTTAAACTTACACATAGATTGGGAGAGGCAAACAAGCACCTGCCAGAAAGGTAGTGAATTTCTAGAATGTGTTCAGGATAGTTTCCTACAGCAATATGTCCCAGATGTAACAAGGGGACAGGCAATATTAGATTTAGTTAGGAGTAATGAGCCAAATTTAATTAGTAGCCCAATTGTGCGTGAACATTTATCAAATAGTGATCACAACATGATCGAATTCAAGGTAGCATTTGAAAATGAAAAGTACGAATCAGCTACTAGAATTGACTTTAACGGGATGAGACAGAGACTGTCCACGGTAAACTGGGTAGATCTGTTAATGGGTCAAACGACTGAAGAACCGTGGAGAATATTTAAAGAAACATTTAACGAAATACAGAGCGAGTATATACCCCTGAGAGGAAAAAGCACCACTTCACAGAAAAAACAGCCATGGACAACTAAAGAGATTGGGGACAGCATAAAACAAAAAGAAAGGGCTTGCAAAAATGCAAAACACAGCACAGATCCGGCCGAATGGGATCGATACAAAGACCAGCAAAGGGTCACAAAGCAGCTTACAAGAGCTACTAAAAGAGATTATGAAAGGAAACTTGCAAGGGACATCAAAATCAATAAGAAGAAATTTTATAGTTAAATAAAGGGAAAGCGGGTGGTCAAGAGCTATGTAGGCCCACTAAAAGCTGAAAATGGAGATATTGTCATTGATAATGGGGAAATGGCAGACATGTTGAACAATTACTTTGCCTCAGTATATACAGCTGAAAAGGAGGATAACTTATCGGAAGTTCTGAAAAAATTAATAGCCGATAGGGGACAGGGACTTAATACAATTAACGTAAGTAAAACATCAGTAATAAGGAAATTAATGGAACTAAAGAATGAGAAATCCCCAGGACCTGACGGTTTCCATCCGAGGGTGTTAAAGGAAGTAGGGGAGCACATTGTAGATGCCCTAACTATAGTCTTTCAGAGTTCCCTAGATTCAGGAGTGATCCCTCTGGATTGGAAAGTTGCACATGTCACTCCACTTTTTAAGAAGTGTAAAAGGGGGAACCAAGGAAATCACAGACCAGTTAGCCTGACATCTGTGGTGGGCAAATTGCTGGAGCCTTTAATCAAGGATAGGGTCACTGAACACCGAGAAAATTTTCAGTTAATCAGGGACAGCCAGCATGGATTCATGACAGGAAGGTCATGCCTGACAAATCTCATTGAATTTTTTGAAGAGGTGACTAAGGTAGTGGACAGAGGAATGTCTATGGATGTTATTTATATGGACTTCCAGAAGGTATTTGATAAAGTTCCACAAAAGAGACTATTAACTAAGGCAGAAGCTCATGGAGTTGAGGGCAAATTATTGACATGGTTAGGAAGTTGGTTGAGTGGTAGGCGACAGAGAGTGGGGATAATGGGTAAGTACTCTGATTGGCAGGATGTGACTAGTGGTGTCCCACAGGGATCTGTGTTGGGGCCTCAATTATTCACATTATTCATTAACAACTTGGATGATAGCATAGTAAGTCATATATCCAAATTTGCTGATGATACAAAGTTAGGCTGCATTGTAGACAGTCTAGATGATAGCATAAAATTACAAAGAGATATTGGCAGACTAGGTGCATGGGCAAAACTGTGGCAGATGGATTTCAATATGGGCAAGTGTGAGATTATCCATTTTGGACCAAAAAAGAATAGAGCAGGGTACTTTCCAAATGGGAAGAGGTTAAGAACAGTGGATGTCCAAAGAGACTTGGGGGTTCAGGTGCATAGATCTTTAAAATGCCACGAGCAAGTGCAGATAATAATCAAGAAGGCTAATGGAATGCTAGCCTTTATATCTAGAGGATTGGAGTATAAAGACACAGAGGTTATGCTGCAGATGTACAAAACCCTGGTTAGACCCCACTTGGAGTACTGTGAGCAGTTCTGGGCACCGCACCTTCGGAAAGATATATTGGGAGTGCAACGTAGGTTTACAAGAATGATACCCGGACTACAGGGGTTAAGTTACGAGGAGAGATTACACAAATTAGGCCTGTTTTTGCTAGAATTTAGAAGGTTAAGGGGTGATCTGATCGAAGTCTTCAAGATATTAACAGGAAAATGCAGGCTAGATAAAGATAAACTATTTCCACTGGTTGGAGATTCTAAAACTAGGGGGTATAGTCTAAACGTTACGACCAGACCATTCAGGAGAGATGTTAGGAAGCACTTCTTCACACAAAGGGTGGTAGAGGTTTGGAACTCTCTCCCACAAACAGCAGTTGAAGGTAGAACAGTTGTTAATTTTAAATCTGAGATAGATTTTTATTAAGCAAAGATATTCAGGGATATGGGCCAAAGGCAGGTATATGGAGTTAGGCCGTGGATCAGCCATGATCTCATTGAATGGTGGGACAGGCTCGAGGGGCTGAATGGCCTACTCCTATTCCTATCTTCCTATGTTCCTATTTTAATATCTCTTTTACATGTTCATCTATATTCTCTGTCTCCTGTTCACACACTCACTCTCACATATACAGATAGCATCAGCAGGCATCTAAAGAAATTTAGTTACATACATATTAAGACATACGCTAAAAAAAGGTGGATCCTTTAATATATATAAGATAGAAATATTACTGAGCCCAAAAAAAAGGAAGAATTCTTCATAGCACTCTATACAAAATGAAGGGTATGTATAAAGAGCACCTGGAAATCCACCACAATATCTGCACACCTTTCAGCTCCTGCTCCTGGCGTTTGTTACTTCCATGTTTCTAAGACCCCCAGGGGTAATTTTTTATCTTCACTGCATGAGCAGGCTAGCACTCATCCATTATTTCATTCCTCTGATTTTAATACATCGAAGATTGGGTGGGTTCGGTAATGGAGGACAGGGAGGGCTCTGCTCTGCCGAATTACCGCCTATGTGGTGAAGATGAAAATGTACTCCCTGTACTTTTGTCTCCATGACACTAAGCATTTACATAAATCTTTTCCAAGATTTTTCCCTCTATGCCTGCAAGTTGACCTGCAGCATCTCCAAGGTTATCCCTCCTAGTCACACTCCATCTCACTGAGAATCCCTCTCCTATTCTTTCATCTCCAAGCTCTTAAGTCCCACCCTCCCATTTTTGCATATTTTCATATTTTTAGATTCCTCCCACCCAATAAAGATTCTACATTTCCCCGCCATTAAGATGTCTCTTAGAACTTTCTCCACATTAAGGATGCAATATTTAGAGTTTGGCATGGTTTCCAGTTGGCTTTTGGGTCCACTCTGAATTACACCCGTTCTTGCTATCTTCTGCTCTTTTCCTGTTCAGCTCACCCAGCTCCAATTTCATGTGGACTTGACCAAAAGCAAATTGCACTTTATCTTCTGAAGATCTGCTGCTGACCTAATTCTCCTGTACAGTTGATTTTACACAGACAGAGAAATACAGGCACATGGATGAACAGAGTGAGGAAAACACCCAAGGAAACAGAAAGACCACACACGATGGTATTGGAAGTGACATGGTGAGAGAACAACAGATATATATTATGACAGAGAGCAAGTCAGATTGTCAGGCAAATCCCCCACCTGCCAAGACTGAGGCACACATGATTTCACCACATGAACATTAAAACTTAAAACTGCAAGCCCTTGACTAGAAAAACATTTGCACAGTAACCAACAGTGTTGGAACAATGGACAATGGGGACCCAGTCGTTGCTTCCCCAATACACAGAAGAAGTGGTCAGACCAGTTTTGGTCCCATGACTGACTGACTGTTAAGAGTTTTTGAATTTGAACTTCCAACAGAGGATTTAAATTCAGAAAGCTGTGTGCTCCCCATTAGAACAGAACCTCCTCTCCTGCCTGCCTGCCTCCATCTCTTTCCCACAGAACTGAATCTTGTGAAAACACGGGAACCAAAGACATAAAAGACATGAATATGAAGGTTTAAAAATAATACTGGACCCCGACGAATAGCAAGACTACAATCAAGTGAGGTCAAAGCACAGTGAACAAGAAACTCTTCTGATATTGCCTCAAACCGCTCTCTACTATATTTTCCGTGGAGGAAGTCAAACCAAAGGGAAGGGTCCATGAAATGAATGCCAGTGAGGGTAATAGGAAGGAATGGTGACAGGAAGGGGTTAGTACCGACAAGTCCAGGACTTGTTTAGGGTGTGGGAAGATGGGACACTGGAGGCGAGACTGCCTGTTCCCAAAAGGGTAGATGCCAGTCCAAGGGGGTCCTCCAGTGTAAAGGTCACGTGTTAGAGGCAGAGGGGATGACTGACGAGTCATTCGAGCTTCTGGTGGCTGCCCTACGGAAGGCGATGGGGAAGGACAAAGTCAAGTTAGACGCTGCTGTGAGCAGTGAAGCGCCTACCGCACCCGTACGCCCCCCACCCTGACTAAAACGCGCCCAGCCTGAGCACCTGTGTCTGTTCACATACGACGAGTGGGGAAGGCCCTGTGTAAAGATGGGGGTGGAGACGGTGCAGGGGAAATATTTGGTGGACACCGGGGCTTCCAGCACGGTGGTCCATTCGAAAAACCTGACCAAGTCACCCTAGTCTAGAGGGTCACATTCAGCCTCGTGGGGTTCACAGGGAATGAACAGGCTGGGGCCATCTCAAAACACCTGGCCATAAAACTAGCATCCCTCCATACTATGTGGGAGTGCATCCTGATGCAATGGGAACAGCCAGGATTAGGAGTCCTCAGGGCTGACTTTAAGTGAGCCAACTGAGTGATTGTGGATTTAAGGAATCACTGCCTATGGGGGCAGTGGATTCAGATAAAGCTGAGGAGGTGCTAGTGATCCCAAGATAGGGAAGGAAAGGGTAGTGTGTGCACTATGAAGCCCAAGGGGAATTACAACCCAGAGCAGTTGGTCTGTAAAACCCCAGCCAAATATCAGGCAAACGTGCGGGACCACCTCACCGAATTTGCCATTCACAAGCATGACTGTGGCAGTGTGACAGGGGTAGAAATCAGAGTGCAAGGGGACCCCATGTCACGGCCACAGAAACAGTAGCTTCCCCAGAGAGGCAGAAGCCAACTTCGAGACAGCACTGGGATCCCTCATAGAACAGGGGGTTTTGAGGCCGATAGCCACACTCACGTAAACTCACCACTTTGGCTGGTCAAGAAGCCCAACCAGTTGTGGAGGGCTACTGTGGACTATCGTGCGCTCAATAAAAACATCCCAGCCTGCGCGCCACAGTCGTGGCTGTTGCTGACCTCATAGGGAGCATTCCAGCAACCGCAACAACTTTCACGGTGCTGGATATCTCCAATAGGTTCTGGTCAATTCCCCTTAAATGGAAAGACCAGTACAAATTTGCCTTTAAAGGGCAACAGTACACCTGGACATGCCTTCCCCAAGGGTTTCACAACAGTCCCTTCACATTTCACCAGTGTATGGCAGAGGCACTCAAAGGCTTCAGCCGACCCAATCAGCTAATCCAGTATGTGGACGACTTGCTTTTGTTCTCTGCGGAGGGGGAGGAGCACGGGCCACTGCTGAACTAGCTGTTGAGGGAGACCGACTTTAAAGTGAACCCAAAGAAAGCCCAGATCGGTCGGGAGGAAGTCAATTTCCTTGGGCTGACCATGAGGGCTGGTGAGTGAGCGATAGATGAGGCAAAAAGAAAGGCAGCACAGGAGTTACCAGCCCCCAAGGATGTAACAGGGGTAAGATCCTTCCTGGGACTCACAGGGTACTGCAGGGACTTTATATAGGGTTATGCAGCCACAGTAGCCCCGCTGCTTCGGCTCCTCTGAAAGGGACTCTGGTGAGAATGGGACCAGAACTGCCAGGAAGCGTTCACCCACCTCATGGAAAAGCATGGTTTGATTAGAGACAGTCAGCATGGCTTTGTGAGGGGCAGGTCATGCCTCACAAGCCTTATTGAATTCTTTGAAGATGTGACAAAACACATTGATGAAGGAAGAGCAGTGGATGTGGTGTATATGGATTTTAGCAAGGCGTTTGATAAGGTTCCCCATGGTAGGCTCATTCAGAAAGTGAGGAGGCATGGGATACAGGGAAAGTTGGCTGTCTGGATACAAAATTGTCTGGCCCATAGAAGACAGAAGGTGGTAGTAGATGGAAAGTATTCAGCATGGAGCTCGGTGACCAGTGGTGTTCCGCAGGGATCTGTTCTGGGACCTCTGCTCTTTGTGATTTTTATAAATGACTTGGATGAGGAAGTGGAAGGCTGGGTCAGCAAGTTTGCCGATGACACAAAGGTTGCTGGAGTTGTGGATAGTGTGGAAGGCTGTTGTAGGTTGCAACGGGACATTAACAGGATGCAGAGCTGGGCTGAGAAGTGGCAGATGGAGTTCAACCTGGAAAAGTGTGAAGTGATTCATTTTGGAAGGTCGAATTTGAATGCGGAATACAGGCTTAAAGACAGGATTCTTGGTAGTGTGGAGGAACAGAGGGATCTTGGGGTCCATGTCCATAGATCACTCAAAGTTGCCACCCAAGTTGATAGGGTTGTTAAGAAGGCATATGGGGTGTTGGCTTTCATTAACAGGGGGATTGAGTTTAAGAGCCGCGAGGTTATGCTGCAGCTCTACAAGGCCCTGGTTCGACCACACTTGGAATATTGTGTTCAGTTCTGGTCGCCTCATTATAGGAAGGATGTGGAAGCTTTAGAGAGGGTGCAGAGGAGATTTACCAGGATGCTGCCTGGACTGGAGGGCATGTCTTACGAAGAAAGGTTGAGGGAGCTAGGGCTTTTCTCATTGGAGCGAAGAAGGATGAGAGGTGACTTGATAGAGGGGTACAAGATGATGAGAGGCATACAGTGGATAGCAAGAGACTTTTTCCCAGGGTGGAAAGGGCTATCACCAGGGGGCATAATTTTAAGGTGATTGGAGGAAGGTTTCGGGGAGATGTCAGGTGTAGGTTCTTTACACAGAGAGCGGTGGGTGCGTGGAATGCGCTGCCAGCGGTGGTAGTAGAAGCAGATACATTAGGGACATTTAAGCGACTCTTGGATAGGTACATGGATGATAATAGAATGAAGGGTAGGTAGTTAGTTTGATCTTAGAGTAGGTTAAAGGTTCGGCACAACATCGTGGGCCGAAGGGCCTGTACTGTGCTGTACTGTTCTATGTTCTATGTTCAAGGAGAATTTACAGACGGCACCCGCGTTGGAAGCCATTAACAGTCGTGAGAAATTCTTTTTGGAGGTAGCAGCCAGCAGGGATAGCTTGAGTGCGGTGTTGCTACAGCAAGATACGACCCGTGGTCTACCCCTCAAGGGTTCTCACTGAGGGAGAAAGGGGACACTCCAACTATGAGAGGCATCTCCTAGCCACGCACTGGGCCATAAAGCGCTCCCAGCTCTTTATGAGAGCATCCCTGATAACTTTACTAACTCACCACACCCCACTCAGATGTTGTTCGATGGGAGGATAAAGGACAGAACCGTGAGCACTACCCATATTGCTCACTGGACTTTATTGCTCTCGCAAATGAATCTGAAAGTGCAGGGGTTGACATAGCCAAAGCTGGCTATGAATTTAATCTACCCAGGGACTGCCCTTGCGCATACTGTAGAAAGGGTGTGGGACGTAGATGTGGGATTCCAGGCCGGGATACACCCAACAGGACGTGACATGTACACAGATGGGTCCAGTTTGGTAGTGAACAGGGAGCGTCTCACCGGGTGCGGGATTTATGACCCCACAGCTAAGGTAGTGAAGGACATTAAATTCCCCAGCACGCTGAGCACTCAGCATGCCAAACTGTCGGCGGTGGCATACGTGGTTACCCACCCCAATGAATTCCCCACCTCCGATACCATCTGTTTGGATTCCATGTTCACCTTTAATTCGTGTACAGAGTACTTGGCCATTTGGGCCAGGTACAAAGAACAAAGAACAGTACAGTACAGGAACAGGCCATTCGGCCCTCCAAGCCTGCGCCGATCTTGATGCCTGCCTAAACTAACACCTTCTGCACTTCCGGGGCCCATATCCCTCTATTCCCTCCCTATTCATATATTTGTCAAGATGTCTCTTAAACGTCGCTATCGTACCTGCTTCCACCACCTCCCCCGGCAGCAAGTTCCAGGCACTCAGCACCCTCTGTGCAAAAAAACTTGCCTCGCACATCCCCTCTAAACTTTGCCCCTCTCACCATAAACCTATGTCCCCTAGTAACTGACTCTTCCACCCTGGGAAAAAGCTTCTGACTATCCACTCTGTCCATGCCACTCATAACTTTGTAAACCTCTATCATGTCGCCCCTCCACCTCCGTCGTTCCAGTGAAAACAATCCGAGTTTTTCCAACCTCTCCTCATAGCTAATGCCCTCCAGACCAGGCAACATCCTGGTAAACCTCTTCTGTACCCTCTCCAAAGCCTCCACGTCCTTCTGGTAGTGTGGCGACCAGAATTGCACGCAATATTCTAAGTGTGGCCTAACTAAGGTTCTGTACAGCTGCAACATGACTTGCCAATTTTTATACTCCATGCCCCGACCGATGAAGGCAAGCATGCCGTATGCCTTCTCGATTACCTTATCCACCTGCGTTGCCACTTTCCTGTATGCCCAGATCTCTCTGCCTGTCAATACTCCTAAGGGTTCTGCCATTTACTGTATACCTCCCACCTGCATTAGACCTTCCAAAATGCATTACCTCACATTTGTCCGGATTAAACTCCATCTGCCATTTCTCCGCCCAAGTCTCCAACTGATCTATATCCTGCTGTATCCTCTGACAATCCTCATCATTATCCGCACCTCCACCAACCTTTGTGTCGTCCGCAAACTTACTAATCAGACCAGCTACATTTTCCTCCAAATCATTTATATATACTACAAACAGCAAAGGTCCCAGCACTGATCCCTGCGGAACACCACTAGTCACATCCCTCCATTCAGAAAAACACACATCCACTGTTACCTTCTGTCTTCTGTGACTGAGCCAGTTCTGTTTCCATCTTGCCAGCTTCACGTCGGCAGACTGGAAGCCCCTAGCAACAGCACCGTTGCTCAGGAGAATTTTAGAAGTCACAGGCACCTGGGAAGATTACTACATACACAAGGTTAAAGCCCATTCAAAGACAGAGCCCAAGTAGGAAGGCAACCAAAAGGCAGACGAGCTGGCCAAACAGGGGGCCAGGGAAGGAGTATTCCGGGATCCGAACAGAGCAGGTCCAGTAGCAGCAATCCGGGACAAGGGAGGTACACAGGGGCTTTGGCCCTGGACTTAACACAAGTCCAAGCGCAGGATCCCGTACTTAAGGCTGTCCTTGTAAAAAGGGAGAACAGCGAACTGGTAGAAGGTCCGTTCGGGGCAGCGGACATCACGGTTAAGGAGGGGATGCTTTTCAAGGGGGATCGTTGGATAGTTCCAGCACAGCACCAGGAGAAATTCCTCCAGTTGACCCACGGGGACCCAGGAACAGGATACCCAGAACCGGAAACTACCTGGCAAAGGGTAGAGGAGTGGGTTGGTGGCCGTAGTGGCCAGTCAAAGGATTCTGTGCGAATTGTTTGATGTGTGGGGCTAACAACCCGAATCTCCAGCGCAGAAAAGCCCCCATAGGACACACCAGAAGGGTAGAGGGACCATGGCGGTCCCTGTAGGTCGATTTCATCGGATCACTACCCACCACAAAAGCAGGTAACAAGTACTGCTTTGTCCTGGTGGATGTATTCTCGAAGTGGGTGGAGGCTTCCCATGCTGAGCAGCCAAGGCACGAGCGACAGCTAGGATCCTAGTGAGGGAAGTGTTCTCTCGATGGGGACTGCTACAGGTCATGGAGTGCGACCAAGGAACCATTTCACAGGGCAGGTGATGCAGGCCACCTTAAAACTTTTGGGAATACAAGTGAAGTGGCAGGTAGCTCACAACCCCCAGTCATCAGGGATTGTGGAGCACATGAACCCGACACTGAAAAAAAGACTGAGGAAGGAGATAAGCCCATTCCCGCAGAGATGGGATGAGGTCTTGTCTCTTGTCTTAATGGGTGTCCTGGCTAGCCCCTCCAGAAGCACAGGGTACTGCCCACATGAGCTCATGGCCAGGAGGATTATGCGCACCCCAACCCACGTGTTGGCGCCGGTTCTTACAGAAGCTCAGGTCAGGAAGGTAAACCAGGACAGGTTTGTCCAGAATCTGTTTGACACTGTAAAACAGATTCACTGGCAGGCAGCCAGTAACCTGGGGAGCCAGCACCGGAAAAATCGGTTGTTGCTGGAGCCCCAGAAAACCCACGAGTGGAAGGTAGGACACCAGGTAATGCTCAGGAACTATGCCCGCGTAGGGGCACTTGAGCCACTATATATGGGGCCTTATAACATCGTAGATAAGACGAGCCCCATGGTCGGAACAGATCTGCCCAACAGGTGTGTCAATTGCCTTTTCGCGGCAATGACAGGATTCCGGGACTGGGATCGGAGTTTGGACTTCTGTGTGATCCCAGACCCTCCCAACACAGCAAATGCCACAGAACTTGTTGCACAGGAGAAGCCCCTGCCCACAGCCCCACAGGTACAGGGAACAGAGATTAGGTGTCCCGCACCACATCGTGACCAAGAAACGGATTAGTGTTCATCCCAACGGAAAGATCTTGTATCGTGATGTAGATTGTGAGGTACGGTCGGTCATTTTAAATCTAACCCATGTGCAGCTTCCCCGGTGCTGTCCAGTAGAAACGGAGAAACTTTACGAGACCTTGTTGAAAGAAATGTTCCGCCGGTTTTACGAGCTGAGTTACAGGGATGAGAGTCGGGAAGGGTTATATACATTTAATACGGACAGTCGCATTGGTTTGGGGAGACAGAGGAGAGGGGTGTTCAACTATGCTGCCACGCCGTTTAGCACAGGAACGTCTCTAATAAACAGTTTGGACGATGTACAACTGCAGATGCAGGTCAACACTTTAAGGGACCAGCTGCGAAAGATACTGGGGGAGGGTAACGAGCTAGAGGGGTCGGAGTTACGGCAGGACCAGGCTATGACCATACATTTAAAGGAGGTCATAGCCGAGCTGGAGGCGTATGCACAGATGATCAATAGTTTGATCAGGGAGGATCAGAATGCGTCAGCACATGCAGCTAGAACTGATGCGTGTATTTTGTACAGTGCGTGGCTGCTGAACGAAGGGCGTAGTAATTTGGAGGACCTGCAGCAAGGTCGCGTCCCTTCCTGGGTTAGCAACCGGCACCTCACCACGCTGAGCCCGTATGATAATCTGATGAGCCCATGTCAACTCCGACCGGGCTCAGAGGCATACCTGGTTCCAGTTGATTGTAGCCAGTTCAACCACACAGTAATGGGGATTGTACTCCGGATGCCGGTAATGGGCAGGTCACAGCGGCCAGCACCGGTATACCAGATAGAAAACAGTGGCGTCCTGAGGAACGGGGTACACGTGCAGCATCATGGGGCCCCACCGTTCGTAATAAAGTGGGAGCACGCCATGACCGACACTGACCTCAAGGGTTGCCAGAGCAGGGGTGCGCACGTTGTGTTGTGTCCCTAGCACCTGAACACGTTCGATCGGCCAGTGTGTGGGTTTGAATCGGAGAGTGAGGAGCCCATTAATTGCGCCACGGAGGTGATGGCCCAGAGCCACGTTCCACCCCAGGTAGCATATGCAGGCAATGGGACGTACTGCATCACAATGAACGTGGACCAGTACACAATGACACTTGGTGCCCTGTTGCCGACAAAACTTTCTGCTTCAAACCCCACACAGAGGTTCAGGTGGCGCAAGAACGCAACATCCCCATTTCAGATTTCACCGTGGTACACCTCACAGTGAACAACACGGTACAGGACCTGCAGCAATATGTAACACGGTTCGAGTATGAAATTCTTCTTCTGCCCGAACACCTGACAAAATTAATACAGAAAGTTGGACTCTCTCAAAAACATTTCTACACCCTCAAACAACAGAACAGGGAAGCAGGGGAAGAAATAAAAGGAATAGCTTCCTTTCCTGGTGGGACTTTGGTTTGAATGTCGAGATCCCTTCATGGATCCAAATAGTTTCACACATAATAGTAATAGTACAACTAACCATGGTGTTGTATCTGTTAAAAGTTATCCTATAAAAAGAGAAGGAAAGCACTCCAAAATCATTGGGAGGCCCTAATGAAAGAGTAACCAGGAGTTTTACTGTCTGTAAATATGTTGAATCGTTTGAATGGCATAAGAAGCGGGACCCCAAATGTAATTGATAAGTAATGTACGGTTTGGTTGAGACCCACAATGCGCCTCCCACAGCAGAAAATGACAAAATTCCTGATATTTCTGGTTTTGGTAATGAAATATCAAAGGGGGGAATGTAGCACCAGCTTTCTGGCCATTTTTATGAATCACGTTTTAAATCCAAAACCCCAATAAAGAACTGTACTGTTTGGCAAGCTTGTGGAAGGAGCTTAGGAAATAGGATCGACTGGCAGGAGTTTCGAGCCAAGCTAACCTGACTAAGGTGTATTCATATGTAAACGGACATTTCACACTGACGGGCTGGGTGGAAGGGAACCCAGGCCGGTTGACATTATCACCATCTTACATGATTACTGGGAACAATACTCTGAGAGGTAACTCAGTAAAGCACAGTCACGACTCAGTCCCAACCAAAACTGGTGGAAGGCCAGGAGATGGCCGGGCCATTGCCTTCCAGGAGATAAGCCAGTTAAGCAAGATCGGTTTGAGACTGAAACCCATTACCTGTTAATGGGGGCCGTTAACTCAGGCAACAACAGACATTCAGTAATCAGCACTAATTGTCTCTCCAGGTGCCAGGCCTGGGAGCAGGAAAAACAAATATCATTTTTCATAAAGATTCCAAAGGTTATGAGTCACTCCAGGCCACGGCAGGGGTGGGGGGGGCGGGGGGGGGCGCGTCCAGACAGATCACTTGAGTCAATACATCGATCAGTATTGGCGACAGAAAAGGTGATGGTTTTTGGATATATATGGAGCCGTTTGGCAATGGTGCTGCCTCTTCTCTCTTCTCCTTGGCATCAATCTACAGCGAGTCTCCCAAGTGGGGCTCGGCTCGATTCAACAGAACACTGCCAGAAGCTGAGAGCTGCTCTTCATCCGTCATCAATGGCCCTCAACTCAAAATGGAACTTGGATACTGCGTCGGAGGTAACCAGGAGCGAGGCGTACAGGAAGAAGCTGCAAGCAAGACAACGGGCAATCGGGGTGAGCATATTGCCTGCGCCTACACATCCACAAGATCACTTAGCTGTGTGACGGGATGATTGTAAATCCCAACCAAACCTTAGAGGGATTTAGTGCTGAGGTTCCTGTGTTAGTTTAATTCACGGGAGGGTTCTTTTATTAGGCTGTGGTAATTTATCACGGTAGGGTTTGTTGGACAAGCCAAGATTGTACTGTTTGTACTGTTTACGAGTGTTATTGTTAATCTTATTAAACACAATATGGTTGAGCCCAAAAAACGTGGGTCCGAATCTGATCTGTCCATATAATCCCTATCATCCAGAACTTGTAGTAAGAGGTGTGTTTTCAGTAAGCCCGAGAAAACCATTTACACAACCAGCATCACTGAAACAGTTTATCCATTACAACAGTGACTACATTTCCAAAAGTACTTAATTAGCTGTAAAGCACTTTGAGATGTTCCGAAGTCATTAAAGGTGCTTTATAAATGCAATTCCGATCATTCATCACAAAAAGAGCACGATGGAAAAAGAACAGTTGATACACATTCGGATAGAGAGAGAATCAAACACATACAAAGGGACAGAGAAAGGCAGAATCATCACTACACACAGAGATAAAATGAAAGAGTATTAGAAACATAGGACAGAGGGAAACATATAGGTATCAACTTTTGTTTGATAACACTTCTGTGAAGCGCCTTGCAACATTTTACTACATTAAAGGCACTACATAAGTGCAAGTTGTTTTGTTGTTGTTATAAAAAAAAAGGATATACATGGAGTATTGAGAGTATTTTCTGGTATTTACTATAAAGGTCAAACTTGTTGCAGCAACACATCGCTGGTGAAGCAGGGCCTACTGAGTATAAAATACAATTATTTTGCTCCCTGACTGACACAATCTGCTACGTTACTAGAACAGCCACCACAGTAAGAAATGCAGAAGATCAAATTTAATATTCTTGTTGCTTTACCTTAGCGTAAAGTGCTAAAGCCATCAAATGTCTACATATGGTGTAAATGTAAATTGTACCTAAAAACACATAAAAACATGTTAATGCATTTCAACCAATAATTGAAAAGATAAATTTAAAAACTCATATACTTTGTTTTTCTTAAAAGAAACTGATATTTAGAAAAGTCAGAAAAAACTATTGATCAAAACTTTTTTTGTCGTCCATAAAATAGAAATTACAATTTTAAGTGACTGTCAGGATACATTACCTTGATTTTCAGATTATCTGGTATTTACATGAATAACACAGGGGTAATTTTGTAAAATTGTGTTCCCAACACATTAAAAAGGATATGTTCTCTAAGTTCATAAATAGTGTTTTTAAACCATTGATTTGAAAACTACGGAGGCAGACAATTACAACTGCCAATAATTACAGAGCTAGGTTCACAATAAAGCAGCTGTGATGACCACTTTGAAACCAGAATGGTCTCGAAGGCAATGGCAGCAGTAGGACCAATAATGTCCAAAGGGGAGAAAGTGGCAGTGTTGGCATTCCAGCAAGCCTATAAAAATGGTAAACATTTAAAACTTTACATTTAAAAGCAAACTTTAATAGGAAAAGTATTCCTCTGTCAAAAATAGAGAGCTCAATGAAAGCTGAAAAACTTTAACAACTGCTCCACTATGACAACTGGTGGTCAAATTCAACAACAGCATGCAAACCTAAAGCAGTTTGTAAAGTATTCGAGTGGCACAGACTGCCACAATAATGGGAAAATCCCATTAAAAATGTGACAAAGCAGGTGTCACCAACATGTAACAGCGGTGTGGACACAACTAATATTGAAATGACCACAAGGAATGCTGTCTGATGACAGAACATGTCTGTTTTAAAATATATATTGGTTATTAAGGATCTATCATTTGGGAAATCATCCACAGAGTGATACAGGGATCTGGCTGGAGGAAGGTTACCAGTACTGCAAATTATTAACCAGTTTTCTCTGTTAACTGTGCCTCACCAAATTATATAATTGTATACATCATCATCTCACATCAATGTATGTCAATCATGGGAGCCATGGGAGCTAATCAGTCGTGGCTCCCAACAACACATGTAACACATGTACTTGCATCACTACCTGGTATCCCTTCAACTGCATTGGTGCAAAGTCCCAATAATTACACAATGAGCAATCAACTTGGCTGCATTTTTATCACAGAATCATAGAGCATAGCAAGAACCCATTCAGCCATCATATCTGTGCTAGTTCTTTTAAAGAGCCAACTACTCCCCTGATATTTTCCATATCCCTACAACGTCATCCTTTTCAAGTATTTATTCAATCCCCTTTTGAAATTATGATTGAATCAGGCTCCAGTTAGAGGCCTGCTTTAGGTCGGGAAAAAGAACCCGAGCCGAACCCGACCGAACCACAGCGGGCCCAGCCCAAGTCCCTCCGATTTTGTCCGAGCCCGACCCAACCCGAACCCGCCACTAGTCGGCCCGACCCGAGCCCGACCCAACCATCCCTTTACTTACGTACCTGACATCGAAACTGCAAGAAGCTGCAACGCATGTGTGAGACGTCATAGTGACATCGCTCGTTCACTGTGCAGACTCAGTCTCGTCCTGGACTCCCAGCGCAGGTAAGATTTTTTATTTTTAATACTTACCAGCAGAGCACTTACCATGTGTGTCCGGCCCGACTCGATCTGGACTCGGCCCGACCCGACCCGAACCCGAAAGCCGGCCCCGGAGGATGGGCCCGACCCGACCCGAGCCCGACACATGTCAGGTCACGTCGGGTTCGGGACGGGTAGCAGGCCTCTACCTCCAGCACCCTTTCAGGCAGTGCAGTCCAGATCATAATTCACTGCATTAAAAAAAAGTTTTATTTCCCACAAGGTTCTTTAATCAACTATTTTAAGTCTGCATCCTCTGGTTACCAACCCCCTTGCCAGTGGAAACAGTTTCTCTCTATCTACTCCATTAAAATCCCTCATAACTTTGAACACCTCAATTAAATCACCCTTAACCCTCTCTGCTCTAAGGAGAACAATCTTAGCTTCTCTAGTCTTGCCACATAACTGAAGTCCCACATGCCTGGTACCATTCTAGTAAATCTCATCTGCACCTTCTCCAAAGCTTTCACATCTTTTCTTAAGTACAGGTTATTAATCTACATTAAAAAGAGAAGTGGTCTTAATACTGTCCTCTGTGATTCACAATTCAATCAGAAAAACAGCAGTTCACCACTACTATCTGCTTTCTATCTCTTAGCCAATTTTGGATCTAGGCTGCCCTTTAATCCCATGGGCTTCAATTTTGCTAACAAGTCTATGACGTGGCACTTCATGAAACCCTTTTATCAAAGTCTATGTTCACAACATTAACTGCACTCCCTTCATCAACCCTCTCCATTATTTAATCACACAGAACAAGTTTGTCAGACATGATTTGCCTTTAACAATTCCATCTTAGCTGTAATTTATTAACCCAAATTCTTCAAAGTAACAATTAATTTTATCCCAGATTACCATCTCCAGAAGTTTCCCTGCCACCTACTATGGGCTGATTGGCCTGTAGTTGTAGGATTCATCCCTCTGCTCATTTTTGAACAGACTAATGGCATTTGCAACGTTCCAATCCTCATTCCCATAACTAAGGAGGATTGAAAGATTGCAGGCAAAGTGCTGCGACTTCCACCCTTACATCCTTCAGCAACCAAGGATTCATTCCATTCAAACCTTTCTAATTTGAGCACTACCAGCCTTTTAAGTACCTCCATTTTAACTACTTTTATCCTATCCAATTTATGTACCCACTCCTCTTTTACAGGTCATGGCAGAATCCTCTTCTTTAATGAAGACAGATGCAAAGTACTCATTCAGTACCTCCACCATGCCCTGTCTCCACAAGAAGATTCCTGTTTCTGCCCTTAATCAGCTCCACCCTCTCTTTGACTACTCTTTCACTCTTTGTATGTTTATAAAATACTTTAGGGTCCCTTTTTTATGCTACCCACAAATCAAGATGAGCACAATACAATACCATTGAAAATAAGCCAGCAAAGCTCTTCTTTTGGCAGGGCCACTTGCATAATAAGTCGAAGGAACTTCAGAATGCTTGTGCACTTTCTCTGTGACTCCAGTTTCAGTAGTTTCGGATCAGCTTTTTTCACCAAATGATAACTGCAAATGCTGTCCATTTGCAACACATGAAGCTACAGAGCAGCAAATAGAATAATAAAGAATAATTAATTTCTGAGATGGGTACATAATAATGAAATAATTCACTTAAAGAATACTGTTTAGTCAACTTTCACTCTCCTGTTCTTGAATATAGTGAAAAATACTTGTCTTATAATGCTGCATTATAAAATGTGTGTATTTAAAAAGCTCATGTGGAAATATATGCCCAGTTTCAATATGAATGAGTCGCCATAAGAGCTTATTCAGATGTTATCTGTAATCAGCTGATTTATTTATTTAATGCTGCTTAACCAGTAATCATCCAAATTATTTAATGTTGCTATTCTATGGCTCTTCAGGAGAGGGAGAGGGAAAAATTGGATAAGGCCCGAAAACAGCCACAGAGACTGCGATGCACAATTAACCCATGCCCATTTGTTGTGCCAAAGGCAGCATGCAAACATCATGCTGTCTGATCATTTACATGATTGCAGCATGCAGTCAGCATTAAGCATGGAAACATAGGAACATGAGTAGGCCATTTAACCCCTTGAGCCTGTTCCACCAATGAGATCACGGCTGGCCTGCGACCTAATTCCATATACCCACCTTTGCCCCACATCTCATAACCTTTGGCTAACAAAAATCTATCAATCGCAGTTTTAAAATTAACAATTAATTTAGCATCAATTGCCATTTGCAGAAAAAAGTTCAAAACTTCTACCATCCTTTTTGTGTAGAAGCGGTTCCTAATTTCACTCCAGAAAAGTCTGATTCTAATTTTTAGATTTCGTCTACACTTCCTGCTTTCCCTCTATCTACATTATCTGTTCCCTTTAATATCTTGAAAACTTTGATCAAATCACCCCTTAGCCTTCTAAATTCCAGGATTACAACCCTAGTTTGTATAATCTCTGCTTGTAATTTAACCCTTGGAGTCCAGGTATCATTCTGGTAAATCTACAATGTACTCCCTCTAAGGCCAATTATCCTTCCGAAGGTGTGGTGCCCAGAACTGCCCACAGTGCTCCCCTCTCGTATTCTAATCCTCTAGATATAAAGGCCAGCATTCCATTACCCTTTCTGATTATTTTCTGTACCTATTCATGACAATTTTATTCACCCGGTGGGTAGTGGCAGTCTGGAACTCACTGCCTGAAAGGGTGATACAAGCAGAAACCCTCACTGCATTTAAAAAGTACTTAGATATGCATCTGAAGTGCCGTAACCTATAAGGCTACGGATCTACAGCTGGAAAGTGGGATTAGGCTACATGGCTCTTTTTAGGCTGGCATAGACATGATAGGCCAAATGGCCTTCTTCTGTACTGTAAATGTCCATGATTCTATTCTATGATCATTGTTTGCCAATACTGTTCTTCATTTTATTTTCCCAAGTTGTATTCTCAGCCCCTCAAAATTGGCTTTTCTAAAATCTTTTACCCTGGTCTTTGTCATGCTTATGTCCTTCCCAATTATTATCTTAAAGCATATATTACGGCCATTATTGCCTAGACGTTACCCTACTTTTAATTCTCTTATCTGCTCTGGTTCATTCCCTGTTACTGGATCAAGAAACAAATTCTCCCTTGTTGGCCTTCTTAAATACTGGGATAGAAAAGAGATCTGTACATTTTGCATTGGAATGTCAAATTTCACTTCACAGAATCACAGAATTGTTACAGTGCAGAAGGAAGCCATTTGGCCCATTGTGTCTGCAGCCTTTCTCCGAAACAGCAATTCCCTCAGTTCCATTCCCCTGCCTTCTCCCCGTAACCCTGCACATTCTTCCTTTTCATATAACAGTCAAATTCCCTTTCAATGCTTCAATTGAACCTGCCTCCACCACAGTCTTAGGCAGCGCATTCCACACCCTAACCACTCTTGGCGTGAAAAAGTTTTTCCTCATGTCACTTTTTTTTTAGATTAGAGATACAGCACTGAAACAGGCCCTTCGGCCCACCGAGTCTGTGCCGAACATCAACCACCCATTTATACTAATCCTACACTAATCCCATATTCCTACCAAACATCCCCACCGTCCCTATATTTCCCTACCACCTACCTATACTAGTGACAATTTATAATGGCCAATTTACCTATCAACCTGCAAGTCTTTTGGCTTGTGGGAGGAAACCGGAGCACCCGGAGAAAACCCACGCAGACACAGGGAGAACTTGCAAACTCCACACAGGCAGTACCCGGAATCGAACCCGGGTCCCTGGAGCTGTGAGGCTGCGGTGCTAACCACTGCGCCACTGTGCCGCCCACACTTTTGCTTCTCTTACCAAATATTTTTAATCTGTGCCCTCTCGTTCTCGATCCTTTCATGAGTGGGAACAGTTTCTCTGCTCTGTCCAGACTCCTCATGATTTTGAATACCTCTATCAAATCACCTCTCAGCCTTCTCTTCTCCAAGGAAAACAGTCCTAACTTCTCCAATCTATCTTCATAACTGAAGTTCTTCATCCCTGGAACCATTCTCGTGAATCTTTTCTGTATACCCTCCAATGCCCTCACGTCTTTCCTAAAGTGTGGCACCCAAAACTAGACGCAATACTCCAGCTGAGGGCAAACTAGAGTCTTATACAAGTTCAACATAACCTTCTTGCTCTTGTATTCTATGCCCCTATTAATAAAGCCCAGGATACTGTATGCTTCATTAACCGAGCTCTCAATCTGTATGCTTCAGAGGTTTGAGTTAAACAACAAATTTTTAATACATTTCCAATAGGAAGCATTTTTACACAATTTCAATTCAAGTAAAATAAGGACAAGGTTTTAAAAGAGCTGCCAGAGAAAAAGTGATTCTCTCTGTGACTACATTCTCACAGCAACTCCCATATCTGAATTCCCCGTGTGACACAGAATATCACTGTTCTTTTTTACACATGATGATGGCACTGTTTAATTACAAGGATTCAGATTCATCACAGTAGGGAATACAGTTATGTTGCACGGTTCAGTCCTTGCTTGGTGAGTGGGAGGACTCCAGCGCAGGAGTACTTGGTTGCATGGATTGAAATTTGCTTTACATTCTAGTCCAAAGCTGGACGTGAGATTCCCTCCCTACACTGCCTACAGTGCGGCTAATATGCCAACTCTGAATTCACAATCAACTACAGACACAATTTACTATTTTAAAATAACAGATTTTTAAAATATATATTTTGTAAATTTCAACTCCCATCCCCATAAACTTGAATCTTCCTATGTAAACAATGCTACAATGATCTTTAAAAATAAAATGTAGTGTGATGGCCACAGACTTGTACACTAATGAAAGAATCCTGGTAGGGAATTTGGCTGAGAGGTACTGTAAAGGAAAGAACAGGGAACATTGGAAAGGCATCAGCAAACAACAATGTAGGCTAATCTGTTCCACTCTCATCCCTAATTGCCCTTGAACTGAGGGGCTTTCAAGGCACTTCAGAGGGCAGTTAAGAGTCAACCACCGAGCTGTCAGTTTGGAATCACCAGGTAAGATCAACAGATTTCTTTCCCCAAAGGACATTATCAAGCCTGATGGGTTTTTACGACAACCGTTGATAGTGCCATGAAATTATTCCAATCCCAGACTTTTTTTTTAATTAATTAATTGACTTTAAATTCCACCAGCTGCCATGGTGGGATTCAAACCCATATCCCCAGGCATTAGCCTGGTCCTCAAGATTACTAATCCACTGACATCAACACTATGCCACCGTCTCTGAAGACATCAGCCACTCATGGTTACACAAAGTTTAACCCACTCTTTTTAATGGGTTTTTGTAGGAAAACTAGGCCATTTTGATACTGACTGTTTTAATTTAGTATATATTAATATTAATTACATATGGTTCATAAATAACTGCATTTGGAACAAGTACTTAGTATTTCACTTAAGTTTAGAAAAACAGCGAGAGAATTGCAATGCTACTGTACTTTCTTTGATTATATTTAGTAAATTTTCAAAGTGATGCAGGAACATTGTGGTAAAAAAGCAAGGCATCCCACTCGTCCCAGCTTCAGCTGAAAGAAAAATGAGTTTAGGATCTAAAAAACTATCAGTTTAGAACAGTGATCCGATACTAAAAAAAAACTACAGCAAAGGTAGAGACAATAAAATATGTAAAGAAATGACAAATCTCAGAGATTCAATAATAACAGAAGTGTATAACGAATATCGTTCAGCATTTCTCATTATAAAAACAGGCAGATTTCTGCACATACCGTTAAGCAAGCATTCTCCGTTTCAAATCCACCTGAGAAGAAGATGGTCTTAAATTTATTTATATCTGTGATGTCATCAATCTCGAAAGAACCGAACTGTTGTACGTATCGTCCATAGCACTGCCACAAGGCCAATTTATACAGCTGAGAGTGAATGCCAATATTCATTAGAATACCACACTACAAAAACATTTGATTATAATAATTATAAAAAATGATAAGGAACAGCTAGTGTGAGAAAAATTAACTACAGTGCTGATCACTCTATGGCTGGGATTTTACAGCAGTAATGAAGTCCCAGCATCGGGACCTAAAGCAGGTGGCATGGCCGCGCAGGCTGGGAAACAGAAATGGGAGCACGATATTCTCGGGACACTTCCGATTAACGACCAGTTAGGAGATGCGGACCGGAGCAAATATTGGCAATGCTGGCGCCTTGCGGAGTCTCACTTAGGTTCGGAATCATAGTCTGGACTGACTGAACACCAAATAATGTGTTAAAACAGCAATTTTTATTCAGCAATTGTCGAACAATTATTAATGATATATATAGGAAGGAAAGATAACTTTATTAAAAAGGAAGGAAAAGAGTATAGAAAGACAACAATCTTATAGTACAACTACTACAACCCCAAATTTGTCTGTTCAAAACAGCTCCCTAAAATGGTACCTTTCCCCCTTGGTATATACATCACCAAGTCTCCGGAAAACCTTGCACGGGGGTGGACTCACTCCTCCATGGTCTTCAGTGGTTGACTAGACCACTCCAGCTGCAGCCCTGAACATTGGATGCTGTGCCCCTTTGAGTCCAATTTCTGGCTCCATTCCAGCTGTCTGAGGTCTCCATCAGACTTTCTCAAAACAAGAGTCTGACAACCATGAGTCCATATCGAATTCTTCTCACAGGTACTATGAGGCTGTTCAGGCAGTTTACACATCCTTTGATGGTGTCTCGCATCTGCCACCAATTAGGTTAGACTGTCCATCAATTAAACTCCATCTCCTAACTCCACACCATAGTGAACCACCCCATGTGCAAGGCTGTCCATTGTCCTGGCTTGTAGTTCAAGGGCATCGAATACCATAAGAATTGACTCCTGTTTAAACAATAGCAAACAACTTATATTTTTAAGAAGAGAAAAACAGTTGTTTAAACAAAGTGACAGCTGCGAACATGGCCTGCTTTGACCAGCATGAAAAAAAAATGAAGTAGTTCTTTGGAAAAACAGGTTCACAGTTAATAATATTACTGCTGACTACCATTGATCAAATAATTGATTAATATCTGGGAGATTGTCTGCAATGTATGACTATGTCAGGCTGTTGCTTGAATGCACTGTGGGACAGCTCACCCAATTTTGGCACAAGCCCCCAGATGTTAGTAAGGAGGACTTTGCAGTGTCGACAGGGCTGGGTTTGTTGTTGTCGTTTCCGGTGCCTAGGTTGGTGCCAGGTGGTCCGTCCGGTTTCACTCCTTTTCTTAGACTGTAGCGTTTTTATACAACTGAGTGACTTGCTAGGCCATCTCAGAGGGCATTTAAGAGTCAACCACATTGCTGTGGGTCTGGAGTCACCTGTAGGCCAGACCAGGTAAGGACAGCAAATTTCCTTCCCGAAAGGGAATTAGTGAATCAGATGGGTTTTTAGAACATTCAACAATGTTTTCATGATCACCACCAGACTAGATTTTAATTCCAGATTTTTTTAATTAATTGAATTCAAATTCCACCACCTGCTGTGGTGGGCTTCGAACCCATGTCCCCAAAGCATTAGCTTGGGTCTCTGGGTTACTAGTCTAGTGACATTACCAGTACAACACCGCCTCCCAGATAAACAGGGTATTTTCAAGTTGGCAGGCTGTAACTACTGGTGTGCCGCAAGGATCAATCCATATTAATGACTTAGAGGAAGAGACCGAGAGTAATCTATCCAAGTTTGCTGATGATGAAACACCATAGCATACAAGGCTATGGGCCAAGTGCTGGAAAATGGGATTAGGATAGGTGCTTGATGGGCACGATGGGCCAAAGGGCCTGTTTCTGTGCTGTATTACTCTATGAGTCTAATTACTTGAGTTAATCAGAGCACAATCACACTTAGATTTAAATCAATACCTCAAAGTAACCTTTAAAAATTCAAAAATGCAATATAGTTTTTTTTAAATCAAGAACAAAGCAGAAGTAAAATGCAAAAATATAAAGTGCAAAATAAAGTGCAAAAAGTAGTGGTGCAAGCCCCAGGCCTACAGCCATCTTCAAAAGGCAGCAGCCCCAAAGGGAACAGTAAGGGAGTCCCGGCAATGACAGAAATTGTGACATGGCAGAAAGCAGAGCAAGGATGGCGCCCAGGTGCTCTGAAGCCTCCCTGGAGGTGCTCCTCCAGGTTGCACAGACTTGGAGGGAAGTCATGTTTCCTCGGAATGGGAGGAGGAGACTGGCTTGTCAGACCAAACAGGCATGGATGGAGATAGCAGAGCAGGTGAACAGCTGTGGGTTGGACCCACACACATGGCTGTAGTGTAGAAAGAGAATGACCTTATGAGCTCTGGCAAGGTGAGTGCAATGTATAATATAAAGCTTGCAGCCTTAAATGTGACTAAATATGAAATTGAAGAAGTGGGGCACCCATCCACTCAGCAGCAATGCCCAGGCATCAGCATTGGCTGTCAGATGCTGTGGAGGATATCAGTCAGTCAGAGTTGACTCCTCCACTGCAGGCCGTATGCAGGAGGCATTCCTGTGGCACCATGATGAACAGTTAGGCTGTCACCAACATAGGCATAGTGTGTGTCTTTGATGGGTGAGTAACAATGGAAATCTATGTGCTTGCAAGAGAAGAGAGCTCACAATACGAGAGAAAGGTCAAGAACCTGAGGCGGTGTGCCATACATGGCGATCCTCACACAAATGTTAGAAGAGGCATTGGAGCCTGGAGACATAAAGGCAGGGAAGGCAATCACTGATGGTGAGACGGGAGTGGAGCCCCAAGAGAGTGAGTGGTCTAATGGATGGGTGCAATAAACTCTGTGATGAGCACAAAGCATAGTGTTAATGTGTCCACCATTGGTCACATGGAGCTCCAGATGATGAGTAGTCAGAAGGACGTGTTGGAATGCGCATTGCCCTCCCATCACTCCCTCTCTCGGAGGCCATGGACAAGAGCAGCCTGCTGCCAAGTCTGTGGGACAGCCTTCCACCTCTAAGGAGGAGACCTCAGTAGATGCACCATCACACCATTCCCCCACACCCTCCACCAACGCAGATACTCTCACATCAGTGAGTATCACGCGCGAATAGCAACAGGTCACAATCTGGTGAGCACAGCACAGATCTGCCCAAGCAGCTGATAAAGGCAGCGACAGTTGAGGTTATTCACGCTCAGAGGACTGTGGAAGGGAACACCGATGCCTCTGGAGTCATCAACAAGGTGGAAGATGTTGGAGCTCCAGTTTGGGGTGCTTGAACACTGGCAGAGCTTCCAGAGGCATGTGCACCCATGCGTGAATGATGGAGGCCATGAGTGCAGCCATGTCTTTGGCATTGCGCGTATGGCATCCTCCATTGAGAGAGTGGCAATCCTCTTGGAGAGCCACATCCAGAAAACCACTCAGTGGATGCCAGAGACGTGCACGGACCTACATGCCACGGTGGATCTTCAGCCACTCAAGAGTGATACCAACGCCTCAAGTAGCCGTGATGACAGAGGCGGCTCCTGCACCTGTGCAGGAAGCCTCCAATATGCCTAGCTCTCAAGGCCTCAGGCAACCAGCAGACGACTGTCATGGCCATCGAAAGCCATGCAGCAGAAAGATAAGCAGCCTGCCTTCACCTCAGCTGACAGAGCAGGGGGTGCACCATGTAGGAACACCTGCAAATGCATGAGAAAGTCCACCTAGCTGCACTTGGGTTTCACTAGTTTAGATTATATATTGATGTCCCCTTGCTGTTTATTAGTCTGTAACGAATTCTGATATGCTGCACCACAAAAAAACCTTTAATTATTTATACACTTCTGGGCCATTAACAAATCGATATCTCTTTCAAAGGGTGTGATGGGAAGGACCACATCAAATGAGGTCAATGCATTTCCCATGCTGTTGCCTCATGTGATGACGGGTCCAGGGTTATGGTAAAGGCGTTCAGGAAAGAGCAACAGGCCTATAGAGGGCGGAAGATTTATTGAATTGAATGGGTGTGTAAGGAAATCTCACGAGAAAATTGTCTGTATCAGTGAGTCGCGAGCCTCTCTTGTATATATCTCATTGCACCTTGCCTGCTGTCCCTCAGGGTCTTCATCATATTGTACTCCTCAGAGGCGGCTTTGCGCTCCAGGATGTTCTCATTGTTCAACGTTTCTCCCCTCTGTAGCGCCAGGTTGTGCAGAGCACAGCACACCATAACGATACGCCAGACTTTTGTCGGGGCATATTGAAGGGCTGCACCAGATCTATCAATGCAACTGAACCTCATCCTCAGAAGCCCTATGGCCTCCTCAATGGTCAAGTTTTCCTGTGGCAGCTGTTGTATCTCTCCTCTGCATCTGGGCTTGGGTTCCGCACGGGCCTAAGTTGTCATCACTTCAGTGGGTAGCCCAGTCACCAGTATCCATCCTGGAAAGCTCGCGGGGGAACCTGGAAAAGTCAGGCGCCTGGGACTGTCTTAGTATGTATGACAGCTTCCCAGGAAACCTGCACAGACCTGAAAGATCTGTTTACGGTCGTCGCAGGCCAGTTGTACATTAAGCAAGTGGAAGCCCTTCCTGTTGATGAAAGTTGCTGCCTAGTCTGTGGGAGTTTTGATGGCTACACGCGTGCAGTCGATGACACCCTGCATGTGGGGGAATCCAGCGATGGCCCCGAATCCAATAGCCCTCTCAGCCTGACTGTTCGGATCAGTGGGACACCACATGTATTGTCTGGCCCTCTTGAACATGGCACTGGTGACCATCTTGATGCAACGATGAGCCACAGACTGGGAGAACCCGCAGATATCTCCAGAAGATCCCTGGAATGATCCTGAGGTGTAGAAATTCAGTGCTCGGTGACCTTCAATGCTACAGGCAATGGGTACCACCACTTCCCATTGGGCTCAGCTCCTCCTCCATCATGGCGCACAAGCTCAGTGACCACCTCCCTGAAGAGGCGCAGTCTTCCGTAACACAGCTGCTATGACATTTTCAGGAAGCAGAGCCTCGGATGGTAGATGTTCTCTGGTGGGTACTGTCTTCTGCGTGCAAAAGACTGGTTGTATGCCTCTCTGCGCGCTCCTTGTCCATTCCCCCTTCCAGCCTCATGATTCTGGTGCCTCTCTGGGTGCTGCAGTCCCGATGGCTGCAGCTCTCTCACTCCCTGATGCTCCTCCTCACTAGAGGTCTCAAGGCTTGAGTGAATTAGGCTCATAGCAAATTGCTGCACTCACTTCTCCACTTCTCCCACCCACCTTACTCTATACATACAAGTGCCAAGTCAGAAAGGACACTCAACCAAAATGCCTCCACTGTGCTAGCAAGTTTGGCTTGCCTCCAGATTGCTACTGCCACTGTATACTCAGTTTCACACTCCCTATTGAGCTACGTCCCCTTTTACAATGGCTGCCGACTGCAGTTAGAACTGTCCTTCTGCTGAGCTTCCGCCTCCTTTCAGTTAGCAAGGCTCTGAAGCTCCACTGTTCTTGTGCGCCCCTCATAAAATAAAAAATGTTTGTAATATTGCCATTAATTGCCCGCTCAACAAGCTTAATTATCTCCCCAAAGCCTTCAATCACAGCTGCCTCTAGGAATATTCCCTTAGCGGTGTAAACTTGTTGGGCTTCCCTCCTGACGCCATTCACTCCCATTTTCACTGCCTCCCAGCCCATCTCCACTGCGCTGACAAAATCCCAGCCTATGTTTCAGCAAAATTTCTAATTTACTGAGCTATGACTTTACCATTACTGACTATTACCATTGAATTTATTGCCAATTGGAAAAATATTGAGAACAATCTACACATTGTATTGATTCTCCAGCACGTTGCACTAACTGTTTTGGATTGTGGTCCCATTCTTTAATATGCACTCTTTCAGATTTTGCCTGCACCACAATTGTGAGGTGTAAAGTCATACAACGGAAGCCACCAGAGAAAGGAGGAAAATTAAACAGGCCAGACATGTCAGGCTACTCTGGTGTGCCTATTAATTGCAAGAAAATAAGAGACTATTAACAGAATAATAATTCCAAAGGCTTAGAAGCAGATCATGGACCTATCCTTTCTACTTTCCGACTGCACTGTAGTCAAATTTGCTGATGATACGAAGATGGGTAGGAAAGCAAGTTGTGAGGAGGATACAAAGAGTATGCAAAGAGATATAGGTAGGTTAAGTCAGTGGGCAAAAATCTGGCAGATGGAAAGTGTGCGAAAATGTGAGGTTGTCCACTTTGGCAGGAAGAATAGAAAGCAGAATATTACTTAAATGGACAGAGACTGCAGAATGCTGCGGTACAGAGGGACCTAGGTGTCCTTGTTCATGAATCACAAAACGTTAGCATGCAGGTACAGCAAGTAATTAGGAAGGCAAATAAAATGTTGCAAGGGGGATGGAGTATAAAAGTAGGGACGTCTTGCTACAGCTGGACAGGACATTGGTGTGACCGCACCGAGAGTACTGTGTACAGTTTTGGTGATTTTATTTAAGGAAGGGCATACTTTCATTAGAAGCAGTTTATACGAACATACAAATTAGGAGCAGGAGTCGGCCACTCAGCCCCTCGAGCCTGCTCCGCCATTCAACAAGATCATGGCTGATCTGATTGTAACCTTGACTCCACATTCCTGCCTACCCCAATAACCTTTCACCCCCTTGCTTATCAAGAATCTATCTACCTCTGCCTTAAAATTATTCAAAGCCTTTTGAGGAAGATGGTTCCAAAGACTCACGACCCTCCGAGAGAAAACATTTCTCCTTATCTCTGTCTTAAATGGGCGACCCCTTATTTTTAAACAGTGACCCCGAGTTCTAGATTCTCCCACAAGAGGAAACATCCTTTCCACATCCACCCTGTCAAGACCCCTCAGAATCTTATATGTTGAAATCAAGTCACCTCTTACTCTTCTAAATTCCAGCGGATACAAGCGAGCCTGTCCAATCTTTCCTCATAAGACAACCCACCCGTTCCAGGTATTAGTAAAACTTCTCTGAACTGCCTCCAACTCATTTACATCCTTCCTTAAATAAGGAGGCCAATACTGTACACAGTACGCCAGATGTGGTCTCACCAATGCCCTATATTACTGAAGCATAACCTCCCTACTTTTGTATTCAATTCCCCTTGCGATAAACGATAACATTCTATTAGCTTTCCTAATGACTTGCTGTACCTGCAGACTAACCTATTGCAATTCATGCACTAGGACACCCAGATCCCTCTGCATCTCAGAGCTCTGCAATCTCTCACCATGTTGCTAATATGCTTCTTTTTTATTCTTCCTACCAAAATGGACAATTTCATATTCTCCCACATTATACTCCATTTGCCAGATCTTTGCCCACTCAATTAACCTATCTATATCCCTTTGTAGCCCCCTTATGTCCTCTTCACAACTTACTTTCCTATCTATCTTTGTGTCATCAGCAAATTTAGCAAACATACCTTTGGTCCCTTCATCCAAGTTATTTATATAAATTGTAAAAAGTTGAGGCCCCGGCACCACACCACCCATTACATCTTGCCAGGCAAAAAATGATCCATTTTTGCCTACTCTCTCTTTCCTGTTAGCCAGCCAACCTTCTATCCATGCCAATATGTTACCCCCTACACCATGAGCTTTTATTTTCTGCAATAACCTTTGATGTGGCACCTTATCAAATGCCTTCTGGAAATCTAAGTACAGTACATTCACCGGTCCCCCTTTATCCACAGCACATGTTACTTCTTTAAAGAACGCCAATAAGCTGGTTAAACGTGATTCCCTTTCACAAAACCATGTTGACTCTGCCTGATTACCTTGAATTTTTCTAAGAGCCCTGCTATAATATCTTTATTAATATATTCTAACATTTTCCCTAAGACAGATGTTAAGCTAACTGGCCTGTAGTTTCCTGCTTTCCGTCTCCCTCCCTTTTTGAATAAAGGTATTACATTGACTCTTTTCCAATCTAATGGATCCTTCCCTGAATTTAGGGAATATTGGAAAATTAAAACCAACGCATCAACTATCTCACTAGCCACTTCTTTTAAGACCCTAGGATGAAGACCATCAGGACCCGGGGACTTGTCAGCCCGCAGCGCCAACAATTTGCTCAGTACCACTTCCCTGTTGATCGTTATTTTCTTGAGTTCCTCCCTCCCTTCCATTTCCTGATTTACAGCTATTTCTGGGATGTTACTTGTGTATGGTGAAGACCGATGCAAAATACATGTTCAATTCATCTACCATCGCCTTATTTTCCCTGATTAATTAATTCCCCAGACTCACTTTCTATAGGACCAATGCTCACTTTGTTAACTTTTTTCTTTTTTAAATATCTATAGAAACTCTTACTATTTGTTTTTATATTTCTAGCTAGCTTTCTCTCATACTCTAATTTTTTGCTCCAATTTTAATCTTTTAGTCATTCTTTGCTGCTTTTTATATTCTATCCAATCTTCTGACCTGCCACCCATCTTTGCACAATTATATGCTTTTTCTTTAAATTTGATACTATCTTTAACTTTTTTAGTTAACCACAGTTGGTGGGTCCTTCCCTCGGAATTTATTTTCTCGTTGGAATGTATCTATTCTGTGTATTCTGAAATATCCCCTTAAATGTCTACCACTGCATCTCTTTTGACCTATCCCTTAACCTACTTTTCCAGTTCACCTTTGCTAGCTCTGCTTTCATGCCCTCATAATTGCCTTTATTTGAGTTTAAAATACTGGTCTTTGACCCACTCTTCTCTCCCTCAAACTGAATGTAAAATTCAATCATATTATGATCACTGCTGCCTAGGGGCGCCTTCACTATGAGGTCATGAATTAATCCTATCTCGTTGCACAATACCAAGTCCTGCTCTCTGGCTGTTCTAAGAAACTATCCCGGAAACATTCCATGAACTCCTCATCTTGGTTACTTTTGCCCATCTGATCTTTCCAGTCTATGTGTAGGTTAAAATCCCCCATGATTATTGCCATACCTTTTTGGCTAGCTCCCATTATTTCTTCCTTTATACCCCGTCCTACCGTGACTGTTAGGGGGCCTGTACACCACTCCCACAAGTGATTCTTGCCTTTATCATTTCTTATCTCGACTCAAACTGCTTCTACATCCTGGTTTCCTGAACTTAGGTCATCCCTCTTTATTGCACTAATACCATCATTAATTAACAGAGCCACCTCTCCGCCTTTTCCTAGCTTCCTGTCCTTCCTAAATATCATGTACCCTTCAATATTCAGATCCCAATGTATGTCATCTGTCATAGCTATCAGATCATACTTATTTATTTCTATTTGCGCTTTCAGTTCATCTGTATTGTTTCAAATGCTACGTGCATTCAGATACGGAGCCTTTAATTTTGTCCTTTTATTATTTTGTAAGCTCTAGCCTTGTCTGCTGATTTACTCTTAGATTTGTGCTCATTGTCCCTTCCTGTCATGGTCTGTTTATCTTTGCCCATATTAGTAACTTTTCCTCTTGCATTGTTTCTGCTCTTTGATTTACCACATTTTCCCAAATTTGATCCATTGCCCCCGCTATTTAGTTTAAACCCCTCTCTACTTCCCTGGTTATACAGCGCGCTAGAACACTGGTCCCAGCATGGTTCAGGTGTAGACGGTCCCAACGGTACAGCCCCCACTTTCCCCAGTACTGATGCCAGTGCCCCATGAACCGGAATCCACTTCTACCACACCAGTCTTTGAGCCACGCATTTATTTCTCTAATCTTATTTATCCTACTCCAATATGCACATGGCTCAGGTAATAATCCAGAGATTACCACCTTTGAGGTTCTGCTTTTTAATTTGGTGCCAAGCTCCTCATACTGACTATGCAGAATCTCTTTTCTTGTCCTGTCTATGTTGTTGGTACCTACATGGAACACGACAACTGGATCCTACCCCTCCCAGACAAGATTCACGAGGCTAATTCCTGGGAAGTGGTGTTTGTCTTACGAGGAAAGGTTGAGCAGATTGGCCCTATACTCATTGGAGGTTAGAAGATCAAGAGGTGATTTTATTGAAACATATAAAATTCTGAGGGGGCTTGACTGGGTTGCTGAGAGGATGTTTTCCCTCGTGGGGGAGTCTAGAACCAGGGGCACAGTTTCAAATTAAGCAGTCTCCCATTTAAGACAGATATGAGGAGGAATTTCTTCTCTCAGAGGGTCATTAGTGTTTGGAATTCTCTTCCCCAGCAACCAGTGGAGGCTGAGTCATTGAATATGTTCAAGGCTGAGTTAGACAGATTTTTCATTGACTTGGGAGTCAAAGATTATGGGGGTGCAGGCAGGAAAGTGGAATGAAGGCCACCATCAGATCTGCCATGAGGCGCCAAAGGGCCTACTCCTGCTCCTATTTCTTATGTTCTTATGTCCTTACCCTGAACTATACACGACCAGGGAAGTGAAAGTAAAAATATTATCAACCGTTGTAAATTTTGTAAGTGTCAAGCTGAATTATGAGGAAGCAAGAACTGCAAGAATCCCACACAGATCTTAAAAGCAAGATCAAAGAAAGCTGGTGTTCTTTTTGGAAAATATTAATGACGAACAGGAGAAGCTACATTCTCCCTGCGGTCAGATTAGTCAAATACTGCAGAATTTATATACTTTTAGTATTTACATACTTTTATTAATACTGGAAATCATTGCAATACGGTTTCCTAGTTCCTGTTTCACTATTTCCAGCATTGCAACTGTAACTACAGTTCAAAAGTACTTAAATGGATGTAAAGTGCTTTTGAAAGGCATTATTTAGATGCAATTCTTTTTTCTATCTGCCCCAAAGAACTGTACAATAGCAACTTTTTGGCTAGTTGCAGCATGTTACAACAAGCAGATATATGTTGACTACACAATTATAAAACAAAGTTGTGCTCATCAGCAGTCCTTGTGGGTTTTGAAGTGTAATAAATGGAGCAGAGGTTAACTATGTGCGTATTGCCTTTCTGCCAATGAGAACCATTTTTCTGAACTTGTACACACCTCCTAAAGTGGGAACCAGGAGCAAGAAAAATAAGCCAAGTAAAAGATTAAACTTCATTTGTGAAAGATACCAATAATATGAAAAGGTGTGATAGATCAGAATTGGCAGAAAAGAGTAAAATCAAAAGTTTAAAAAGTGTCAGATTAAGTGACAGGGCCTCTTCATCATTGCTCAGCTATTGCTGTCTCTCCTCCTCCTTGGCCTGCTGTAGCTGAGCAGGGGACAGTTCTTGGGTCTTGGACCCCACAATTCAAGCAGCTAAGAGATGTGACAGTATGTGACCTTACCCTATTGTTACGACCGAGGCAGGAGTAATGCACTGTCAATTCAGTCCCACTACTCCACAGGTCTCAGCATATTATTCAGGTTTTCCACCTACTGGAAATCAGTCAAATTAAACACTTTACTAACCCCCAGAATAAAAACGCACCAAACCAGGTATCTTTAAACAACAACAAAGTAATTATTTATTAATAAACTAAATCTTAAACAATATTGAGATAAATCTACGCCTAAGACTTTATAATGTCTTATTCCTCCTAACCCTCATGCAAACACACATATACATTCAAAAATCAACAGTTAACCGGTTCTAAAATTATGTTTTTAAATTAGAGCTGTTTCTTCGGAATAATAAAACAACTGGGTTGTAAGTCTTGGTGGGTTACGTTCCTGGTTTGGTGAGGTGTTCCAGAGTCAAATAGTCAGATGCCACCCAAAGTCTCCAGGTGAGTTTGATGAACAGTCTGTAATGGATAGACGTTCACAGCACTTCGGCTGCAGTAGGCGTCACACAGATCTTTCAACAAGGACTATAACAACAAGTCTATTTAGATTTTGAATTAGCAGTCTATCAGAAGAAACTTTACTGAGTTTCCAGAACTCCCGGAAACAGAAAATACAACAGAAAGTCACTCCTGAGGCAGCGACCTCTGAGAGACTGGAAGTAAAAAGGACTTTGCTACCTCCAATAATGCAAAGATTCCTTTCCAGGGTTTTTTTCCTCTTTAGGCGAAACACAGCCTGTCGGCCAATGTAGATTTTCTGCTGAGAGAGACAACTTTTGCCTTCAAGGAAAGCACGCTTCACTGGTCTGCCAGATCAAACCGGTTCTATCCAGTGTTAATACACAGTCAAACTGATACAATACGGCATGTGACTGTATCTCTCTTGCTTTTGCTTAGGAACAGGCTTGTAGTTCGCACACACAGTCTTCAGAGAATATTAAACTTCTTTCAGTCTTAAAGGCACAAAGACCCCCTTTAGTTTTTAAACAACAAAAAAAACACTTTCATGACACTATCCAAAACCCATGAGGTCGATCTTCAGGACATCCTCAATCTCAGTATCCACACTGTGGACCTGCAAAACTAGGGAGACATCTGAATCTTTATTTGGGTTAAGCAACCTGCTCAAGGTGTCCAATTATGCATTTTGCTGCCCAGTTTATATCTGATGTCACAATCGTGGCCCTGGACCTACACCAAATGTTTCTGCAACTGCAGAGGAGCACTCGTAAATGGTTTGCGCCATATGGTTTCAAGTGGTTTGTGGTCAGTCTCCATGGTAAAATGTTTTCCGATCAAGTAGGTGTGAAACCTAACGATAATAAAAAATAGAGCCAAGGTTTCACGTTTGATGTTAGAATAATTGGATTGGGTTTGTGACAAACTCTCAGACACAAAGGCGATTGGCTTCCCTTCCTGCATGATGCAGGCGCCTAATCCCTTCGGGGACGCGTCAACCTCAAGCATGGTCTCTTTCGTCTGGTCGTAATACTGCAGCATGCTCCCTGCCTTTACAGAGCTAACTTTAAGTACTCAAACACCTGCTGGTGGTCTTCCAGCCACAAGTAAGGGGTATCTTTATGCAGTAGTTCCCTAAATGGTGCAGTTCACTCAGCGAAATTGGGGATGTATAGGGCCAAAACGTTGAACAGACATTGGTCTTCCCGGTCCCATGGAGTTGGCATGGCTCTGACATCTTCGATCTTATCTAGGTTGAGTGTATTCCTGTGGTGGAATATATCAACCCAAAGAACTTGATGTGCCCAACGTTGACCTGGCACTTCTTGCTAGTAAACACAAGGCCCTCATGACGAACAGCCAGCATTAGCTAATGCAAGTTTCGGTCACGCTCTGCTTTGGTCCGCCCCATCACCACAATATCATCAGCTATACAGATACAGCCCAGGACATTTTCCGTAATCCTGTGCATATATTGTTGGTGCACAGACCAAAAGGTAACCATCTGAGACATTATCCCCCGAATGGTGTTCTAAAAGTTGTGAATTCATGTGACTTCTTGGCTAAGTGGACAGTAACCATGCTTCGTGTCGAGCTTTGAAAAATACTTAGCACCAGTAAACTTAGAAAACAGCTCCTCCAGGGTCAGGATTTTATGCGGTCATCTCTTGAGGGCTAAATTCAGTTGCCGCGGGTCTAATCAAATCCTGAGATTGCCATCTTTCTTCAGCAGGCAAGTGCACTCGGCGAATGACTCCATTGCACGCTATCTCATTCAACTCCACTTTAAGCTTCGCTTGCAAGTGCACACTGCACTTCCTTGGGCGTCGACAGTAGGAACTGCATCCTCCCTCACGAGCAATGTGGCATCACCCTTGAAATCACCGACTGCATCAAACCTGTCTGGGTAAAGTAGTTTCAGGTCTCTAACCGACGCAATGCATTCTGTGCTGCAATCGTCTGTGCCTTTCATTGCAGTGCTAACATCATGTATTGTGACGATTCGTAAACCTCAGCATATTGGAATGGTGGCAGAGAGAACATCTGCAAGACAAGATGGCAATCGCAACAAAAGGTATGCCAACACACAACTGCATCCTCCCTCACGTGCAATATGGCATCACTCTTGACAGCTGGTCCAGTTGTATCTACAATATAAAACATTTGGGGTAGCCAATCGGAGTTCCCATAGCTGCACTTCAAGGTTATCGTTCCAATGCACAAGAACCATTGTAGGCAGTCAGCCTAGCTGTGATGGGTTAGATACATAGAAAATAGGAGCAGGTGTAGGCCATTCAGCCCTTCCAGCCTGCTCCACCATTCATTATGATCATGGCTGATCATTTAGCTCAGTAACCTGTTCCCACTTTCCCCCCTTTTCCTTTGATCCCTTTAAACCCAAGAGCTATATCTAACTCCTTCTTGAAAACATACAATGTTTTGGCCTCAACTGCTTTCTGTGGTAGCGAATTCCACAGGCTCACCACTCTCTGGGTGAAGAAATTTCTCCTCATCTCAGTCCTGAAAGGTTTACCCTGTATCCTGAGACTATGACCCCTGGTTCTGGACTCCCCCACCATCGGGAGTATCCTTCCTGCATCTACCCTGTCAAGTCGTGTTAGGATTTTGTAGGTTTCTATGAGCTCCTCCCTCACTCTTCTGAACTCCAGCAAATATAATCCTAACCAACTCAATCTCTCCTCATACGTCAGTCCCGCCATCCCAGGAGTCAGTCTGGTAAACCTTCGCTGCACTCCCTCTATAGCAAGAGCAGCCTTCCTCAGATCGGCACCACAGATCCCCATTTCTTTAAGTACATGTCCTTCAGTATACGGGTGGCAGAATATTTGCACTTGCTCCGATGTCAATTTTTACTCTGAGCTTATGCTTGCCACTTTCCTGCAAACATATAATTCCAATCATGACAAATGCCTCAGATTGCATGATAGCATTGACATGTTGATCAAAATGAACTACATGGAATACATGTTCACTGTTTGCACGAATGCCTTCTTCAACCCTGTCCTCCTGACAATCTATCTCTCTGCTGACCTGATGTACCTGCTTGGGCTTTTGTAGTATGTTGGCATACCTTTTGTTGCATTTGCTATCCTGTCTTGCAGATGTTCTCTCCGCATATGATCTGCCACCATTCCTGTCTTGATCAATCAGAGTCAAGCTGCCTGGTTTAAATTTCAAACAAAGCTTGACAGTTAACTGTCAGTCACATAAACTGGTGCATTCTCCATGGCAACGCCTCTACCAATCAGAGTTCACTTGCCAACCAATCAGCACTCTCTTCTCATGCAATATAAAATTGTTCTTTTCCCTTACATTGGTATTCTTGCAGATTGCCCTGATGAGTGCAAGACGAAAAGCTTCGACAACGCGTCTCTATTTTCAGCAATTATTTACTAGTACTAATTTCTTTCATTTCCTCACTCTAATATTCCTGAGAGGTTTTTTGTATCTTCCCCCTTGAAGATAGACACAAAGGGATGGATTTTAAGAGCTCGCTGCAGCTCATTTAACATGGAAGGGGCGGGCTGTCCGTCGTCATAATTGCATCTGCTGCCTATGCGCAGGTGCTGGTGCCATTTTTAAAGGCAGCCAGCCCTGCCGGCACATTTACATTTTTAAAGAAGTAACCTCCCAAAATTAAATAAATACATTTATAACGCAAATTTCCGAACACCCAATCACAATTACAGTAACTATTTGCCCTTCACCCCGCTCCCCCGCAAAACACTTAGCTTTTACATCTGACCTTTCCCTTCGCAAGCTGCACAAAGTATAAACGTCACCCCTTCCCACCATCTTCTATACCCATTACATTTATTTGACCGCTTTCCCCCCTCACCCCACCCCACACTGAAAATCTTACCATCTCCCTCCTCCCCATCAGTGTGGCGCTGCCTTTTCCTGGACAGGGATTTGAAGATGCTGGAGTGCCGGCCACTGCGCTGAAGATCGTGGCGGGCCCTCAAGATTGCAGGGGAGTCTACTTAAATGTATTCATTTTATTGATTTGATTATTTTAATTGAGGTCCCACTGCCCAGTGGCAGGGGGTGCCACCACGGAGCCTCACTGCTGCCGGGAGGAGAGGGCCTGGCCCTCATGGCACCAAGGTCTGTGGCGGGTCTCATCTGGAGCCATCTTCAGGCCCTCCGCATCACAGAACTCAACGCCTGGGGAGAACAAATTCCAGCCCAAAGTATTTGTTTAGTTTTCTGCCATTTCCTTAGTGGCGCAGTGGTTAGCACCGCAGCCTCACAGCTCCAGGGACCCGGGTTCGATTCCGGGTACTGCCTGTGTGGAGTTTGCAAGTTCTCCCTGTGTCTGCGTGGGTTATCTCCGGGTGCTCCAGTTTCCTCCCACAAGCCAAAAGACTTGCAGGTTGGTAGGTAAATTGGCCATTATAAATTGCCCCTAGTATAGGTAGGTGGTAGGGAAATATAGGGACAGGTGGGGATGTGGTAGGAATATGGGATTAGTGTAGGATTAGTATAAACGGGTGGTTGATGGTCGGCACAGACTCGGTGGGCCGAAGGGCCTGTTTCAGTGCTGTATCTCTAAACTAAACTAAAATCCTCCTGTCTCTGCCTGTAGTGGGCCCACATTTGTCTTTGCTAATCTTTTCCTTTTTACATACCTATAGAAGCTTATTAGGTTAGTTTTTATGTTTCTTGCCAGTTCACTTTCATATTTTATTTTCTCTTTATCAATTTTTTGGTCCTCCTTTGCTGAATTCTAAAAGTAAGAGACACCTGACGACGCAGCAGCCAGCCGACGATAACAGAGCACTCCAAGCTGTGCACATGTGCAAACGGACTCTTGCTCTCAGTGAGATGCTGCGCACGCGCAGCCTGCGTTTTGCCAGGACTAATTGGCCCATGTGCGGGAAAACGACATCGCGTAACACCAATATTATCACATAATGCCAACATCATTGCGTATCCGCGCCTCCCACTCAGCTGGTCGGTCGTCTGAAAGTGGAAAGAAGAGAGACTGGAGCGAGCGTTGAATGGGGGACTTTGAGGCTGGAGCTCTATCTCCCTCACTCGCTCCCCCAAACTCAGCTACACGCTCCCCTCAGCCGTATCCCCCCACTCAACTACTCGCTTCCACCTCACTGGCTGCTCTCGTTCCAGGCCTCAACGCTTTCTCCCCCTCCCCACTCCCCGCTTAACCCCCTCAGTTGCTTGCTCCAGACCTCGCCACTGCTCCCCCCTCCCTAGGTTGATTATTCACTGCTTCCTGCTCCCCCGCACCCCGGCCACTCGCTACCCAGCCCCCACAACTCCAGCTGCCAGTTCAAGGCCGCACCGCTTTCTCTCCTCTGGGCCACTCACTCCTACGTTACCCCATCACCCCTCATGGCCTGCCTTGCTTCTTCGGGCAACGCACGGAGAACAATCGAACGTGCAGACGTAGGGTGGCGGGGAGCGAGCGGCCAGAGAGCGGTGGGGGGGGGGGGGGTGGTGGGAAGCGAGGTGCGGGGAACAATCGGCCAAGGGGAGGGGAAGGGGGTGAGGAGAAGTGGCAATCTCTGGAGTGAGCAGCTGAGCAGTGGGGGGAAACAGCAAGGCTGTAGCGAGCGCTTAAGGGAAGGCAGCGGGGAGCCAGCGGTGAGAAGACAGGCGTAGGTAGGAAAGATAGAGAGAAGGGCAATGGCAGGAGGTTGCGGGGACTGTTGTGGATGGGATGAAGGTGGGGATGGCAACTATTGAGGGGATTTTTGAGTTGAATTTGTTTCTCTGTGATAATTTGAACAGCGCCATCTTTAATACTGGTAGCTGCCTAAACGTCACAGACAATGACGTTTCAGTGGAAGAGGCTGCATTTGCGCATGTGCTAGTACTATGCCACCTAATGGTTGCATTGTCAGTAAATGCAACCATGCTAAAATACTCCCTACCTCAGGCTTACTACATTGTTAGCAACTTTAAATGCCTCTTCCTTTGACCTAATACAATATTTAACTTCTCTTTTTTTGCATTTATTTCATTTCATCTTAGTTTGTTCAGTTTGCTTACCCACTGTTTTTTTCAGGTTGTTTTTCTTCAGGTTTGCACTTGCTGATGTTCAATATTCAGTCTATTCACACCTATTCTGTACTAATGCTTTGTCTTTCAACACACCATTAACATATTGTTTGCCTTTGCTCCGTGACCTTTTGGTCAGCTATGTGGCCTGGTCCAATCTGCACCTTCTCCTTTGTTATCTCTTGCCCCACCCCCACCTCACTTGTTTATAATCTGTGACTTTTCTAATATTTGTCAGTTCCGAAGAAGGGTCACTGACCCGAAACGTTAACTCTGCTTCTCTTTCCACAGATGCTGCCAGACCTGCTGAGTGAATCCAGCATTTCTTGTTTTTGTTTCAGATTTCCAGCATCCGCAGTATTTTGCTTTTATTTTAGTGTTTAATTCACTGCCACTTCTCTTCCAGGAATGCCTACCTTGAAGAAGTTCTGCTCTTCTCTCCGACGGGATTTTCGTTTGTCTCTTTTACCTTGTTCACCTTCATTGCTTTCTATTTCCCTCCTGGTGTTTGATAAGGTATCTACCAAAACTCGTTTTCACAGCCACATCTCCTTCCTCAGTGACTGTCTCCGGCTCCGACTGATTCCACGTGGATTCCAACTGCAGTTTCACCCATCATGCTTTGAAACCACCCAGGATCACAGGTATCTCCGAGAAATACAACGTTCCTCGGACTGCTACTCTCGCCGCATCCTGAGATCCACACTCAGTGCTATGCGCCGCCATATGCACACACTGGACCTCTCTCTCCAGCAGCACCGTCTCACCTTATCTCAAAGCTGTTCTACTCCGCAGTTTCATCTCATCTTACGTCTCGTCCGACGCATTAACAAAAAACTTTTTTTCTTCCTTTCAGGTGTTAAGGAACGCAAGCTCCAGCAGCTGATGGGGACTAATGCCCCTCCAGATCCTCCTCCCGCTTCACTTCCCTCTGACCCCACCCCTTCTGATCTGACCCCTTGCCGTGTATTCACTATACCCTCTGACCTCCCCCTCTCTGATGCTGAGCATTCTGTACTCAGCAAAGGTCTCAGTTTTATCCCCTTACGCCCCCACCTCAATGAATTTCGCGCTCGGCATGACGTTGAGCTCTTCTTCCGTCGCCTCCGCCTCCGGGCTCACTTCTTCGACCAGGAGACCTCCCCCCGACCAGCAGACCCATTCACCCGCCTCCAGCATTCTCCCTCTACCTGGACCCCTCACCCTGGCCTCTTACCCGCTCTTGATCTCTTCATTGAAAACTGTCGGCAAGACATTGGTCGTCTCAATTTCTCTGCCCCCCTCACTCACTCTAACCTGTCCCCCTCTGAACTTGAGGCACTCCGTTCTCTCAGGTCTAACCCCGACATGGTCATCAAACCTGCAGACAAGGGTGGTGCTGTTGTTGCATGGCGTACCGACCTCTACCTTGCAGAAGCTCAACGCCAACTCACAGACACCTCTTCCTACCTCCCTCTGGACCATGACCCCACCACCGAACATCAAGCCACCGTCCAAAGGACTGTCACTGACCTCATCTCCTCTGGAGATCTTCCCTCTACAGCTTCCAACCTCATAGTCCCGCAACCCCGGACAGCCCGCTTCTACCTCCTTCCCAAAATCCACAAACGGGACTGTCCTGGCAGACCCATTGTGTCAGCCTGCTCCTGCCCAACTGAACTTATTTCTTCCTATCTAGACTCTATCTTTTCTCCGCTGGTCCAGTCTCTTCCCACCTACATCCGTGACTCTTCTGACGCCCTACGTCATTTTGACAATTTCCAGTTTCCTGGTCCCAACCGCCTCCTCTTCACTATGGACGTCCAATCGCTCTACACCTCCATCCCCCACCAGGATGGTTTGAGGGCTCTCCGCTTCTTCCTGGAACAGAGGCCCAACCAGTCCCCATCCACCAACACCCTCCTCCGCCTGGCTGAACTTGTTCTCACATTGAACAACTTCTCCTTCAACTCCATGCATTTCCTTCAAGTAAAAGGTGTCGCTATGGGTACCCGCATGGGTCCTAGTTATGCCTGTCTTTTTGTGGGATATGTCGAGCATTCTTTGTTCCAGTCCTACTCAGGCCCCCTCCCCCAACTCTTTTTCCGGTACATTGATGACTGTATCGGTGCCGTTTCCTGCTCCCGCCCCGAACTAGAAAACTTTATCAACTTTGCTTCCAATTTCCACCCTTCTCTCACCTTTACATGGTCCATCTCTGACACTTCCCTTCCCTTCCTCGACTTCTCTGTCTCCATCTCTGGGGATAGGTTGTCTACCAATATCCATTATAAGCCCACTGACTCCCACAGCTACCTCGACTACACTTCTTCACACCCTACCTCCTGTAAGGACTCCATTCCATTCTCCCAGTTTCTCCGTCTCCGACGCATCTGCTCTGATGATGCTACCTTCCATGACGGTGCTTCTGATATGACCTTTTTCCTCAACCGAGGATTTCCCCCCACTGTGGTTGACAGGGCCCTCAACCGTGTCCGACCCATTCCCCGCACCTCTACCCTCACCCCTTCCCCTCCCTCCCAGAACCGTGACAGGGTTCCCCTTGTCCTCACTTTTCATCCCACCAGCCTCCATATCCAAATGATCATCCTCCGCCATTTTCGCCACCTCCAGCGTGATGCCACTACCAGTCGCATCTTCCCCTCCCTTCCCCTGTCAGCATTCCGAAGGGATCGTTCCCTCCGCGACACCCTGGTCCACTCCTCCATTACCCCCACCACCTCGTCCCCGTCCCAGGGCACCTTCCCCTCCAATCGCAGGAGGTGTAATACCTGCCCATTTACCTCCTCTCTCCTCACTATCCCAGGCCCCAAACACTCCTTTCAGGTGAAGCAGCGATTTACTTGTACTTCTTTCAATGTAGTATACTGTATTCGCTGCTCACAGTGTGGTCTCCTCTACATTGGGGAGACCAAGCGCAGACTGGGTGACCGCTTTGCGGAACATCTCCGCTCAGTCCGCAAGCAGGACCCTGAGCTTCCGGTTGCTTGCCATTTCAACACTCCCCCCTGCTCTCATGCTCACATCTCTGTCCTGGGATTGCTGCAGTGTTCCAGTGAACATCAACGCAAGCTCGAGGAACAGCATCTCATCTACCGATTAGGCACACTACAGCCTGCCAGACTGAACATTGAGTTCAATAATTACAGAGCATGACAGCCCCCCACTTTACTTTCATTTTTAGTTATTTTTTCTTCCTTTTTTTTTTACATTCCTTTTTACATTTTTTACAATCTTTTTTTGCATTTATTTCATTTCATCTTAGTTTGTTCAGTTTGCTTACCCACTGTTTTTTTCAGGTTGTTTTTCTTCAGGTTTGCACTTGCTGATGTTCAATATTCAGTCTATTCACACCTATTCTGTACTAATGCTTTGTCTTTCAACACACCATTAACATATTGTTTGCCTTTGCTCCGTGACCTTTTGGTCAGCTATGTGGCCTGGTCCAATCTGCACCTTCTCCTTTGTTATCTCTTGCCCAACCCCCACCTCACTTGTTTATAATCTGTGACTTTTCTAATATTTGTCAGTTCCGAAGAAGGGTCACTGACCCGAAACGTTAACTCTGCTTCTCTTTCCACAGATGCTGCCAGACCTGCTGAGTGAATCCAGCATTTCTTGTTTTTGTTTCAGATTTCCAGCATCCGCAGTATTTTGCTTTTATTTAACTTCTCTTGCTAGCCATGGTTGGATCACCTTTCTTGCTAGGTTTTTGTGCCTCAAAGGAATGTAAATTTGTTGTAACTATTAATTACACATATTAATTTTTTAAATGCTAGCCATTGCTTGTCTACCGTCATACCTTTTAATGTAGTTTTTCAATCTGCCACAGCCAATTTGCCCCTCATACCTTTGTCGTTTCCTTTGTTTAGATTTAAGACCCTAGCTTTGATTGAACTACGTCACTTTCAAACTTATTGTAAAATTCTATCATATTATGGTCACACTTCCCTAGAGGCCCCTTTACAATGAGAATATTAATTAGCCCTTTCACATTGCACAAAACTAGATCTAAAATAGTTGGTTCCTCAACATACTGTTCTAGAAAACCATCTCCTATACATTCCATTGAAGATGACACTGCTGACCATCTTGATGCCATAATGAGCCGCAGTCTGGTAGATCCTACAGATACCTCCAGACGATCGCTAGAATGATCCAAGTGTAGAAATTCAGCACTACGGTGACCATCAACATCACAGGCAATGGGTGCCCACCACTTCCCCTTGGTCTCAACTCCTCCTCCATCATGGTGCACAGCTCAGTGACCTCCTCCCTAAACAGGCACAATCTTCAGCAACACTGCTGTTCTGACAGTTGCAAGAAGCAGAGTGTCTGATGGTAGGTACCATCTTCTGCGCACAAGAGGATGGTTGCACGCCTCTCTGCATCCTCCTCTTCCCTGCTCCCTTCCAGCCTCATGATCCTTGTGCTCCTCTGGGTGCTGCTGCCCTACTCACAGTGGCAGCAGCTCACTCCTTCTCAGATGCTCCTCCTCACTGGAAGTCTCTAGGCCTGACTGAATGAGGCCCATAGCAAATCGCTGTTCTTACTTCTCAGGGTCTCCCACCCCTTCCCTCTTACTCTGTACATACAAGTGCCAACTCAGAAAGGGCACACAACCAAAATGTCTCCACTCTGGTAGCCATGTTTGGCTTGCCTCCATATTGCTACAGCTACTGTCTACTCAGTTTCATTCTCCATGCCAAACCACACTACTTCTCGCAATGGTTGTTGACTTCAGCCAAGACAGACCTTCCGCTGAGCTCCCGCATCCTTTAAGCTGGTGAGGCTTGAATGCTCTATTGTTCTTGTGTACCCCTTGCAAAATGGAAAAGCATTAGCAAAATTGCAATCAATTGCCTGTTTAACAGGCTTAATTATCTTCCCGGCACCTTTGAGCGCAGCCTCCGCCAGCCAGCCCAGCCGCCCGGGGAATATATCCTGACGACATAAACACATCAGCCTGCCGCCATTGCCCCATCCCTTTCGCTTCCTAGCCTGTCTCCAATGCACTGACAAATTCCCAGCCTATATTTCTGTGGGGGCTTATCACATCCTCAGGATATCCAAAGTGTTTCCCAACAAATTGATTACTTTTGAAGTTGTAATGTAGGGAACACTGCAGTAAATATGCACAAAACAAGGTCCCACAATCTGTTCTTGTTAGTATGGGCTGGAGGAGGAATGTAGGCCAGGAAACTAGAAGATCTCTCTGTTCCTTCTTTAAATAGTGCCAGGGCTTAGTTTATTGTCTCATCTGAAAAAGCACATTTGTGCACTGAAATGACAGGATTGGTACCCAAAATCTTCTGACATAGTGAACAAAGTGGAGCCAACCTAACACATATTTATCCAATATAGATAGTCATTTAAAACAGCTGTGTAGACAATTTCAGGAATAACATTTTATTTCAAATATAAATATCTTATTATGTATTGATTTTATCAATTAGTTAATTCAAACAGATGTACCTTCAGCTCTGCAAGAAAACCTCCAACCTTCAGCAATTTCTCTTGGTAATAACGAGCTGGTAACAGTTTCTCATACTTGTTCCAGATGCGAAATAAGACATTGGCTCTAACAAATTAAAATGAAGCAATGCTAATAATTAATCTGTTTTGGCAGGGGTCGGGGAAACAGACATCTTAACTTTCAATTTTGGGACAAACAAATAGATACGTAGGTGTTCATGCTACTGCTATTAAAAATGTTCCATTAACTCACACATTTAAAATACTAGTTGATCTCCTGTTGAATTGCACACAGAGACTCAAGAGCAAGCATCTTCAAGTGAAGTGGGATTAGAGAGTGGGAGATAATTTAACCAGGGCACACAAATGTGATTCTGGGGATCGGCATTTTGGTGCGGTGGAATTGAGAGATCAGGGAGATGAAGAAGAGAAAAATTATGAAGATATTTTTGAACCATCATAAGATAGATTAGGAAAACCTGTTTACCAATAGCTGGAGATTGAACAGGGGCAAGGGGAGAAGGTGGCAGGGAACTGGGGTTTGAGAAGAGGGCGACAGGAGGCTAAGGGGGTCGGGGGAGAGGGTTACAGGGGACTTGGGGTCAGGAGAGAACCTTACAAGGAACTGGGGGTTGGAGATGGGTCGTAGGGGTGGGAAGGAGACTTAGGAATGGGGGTCAAAAGAATGGGGCTCAGGTGAGAGGTGAGAGGGAGACTATGGACTGAGCATCAGGGCAATTGGCACTTGGACAGATGGACAGAGGAAAGGCAGGGACTAGAGAATGGGGCCCGGCATTTCTTGCAGAGCTATGAGGAGCAGCAACAACAACATAGTGACTGGGAGTGGGCTGTGAGAGGAGCAGCCAGTAATGGGGTGAGCGAAACCTGGAGCCTTTACTGTGGGTATAATGAAGGAATGTTAGCACTTTGGGTGAATGGGGAACTGGAGGACCAAGAAGGAGAATTCTCACTGCACATGAGCAGCTGCAGCCCCGATTTTACATCACAAGCTCAAATACATGGAGGATTGAGATTCAGGAGGAATGAGTATGAGCTGGCCGAGTTCCACACTAGTGCTGTGGAGCTGGGAGGAGCACTATTCCTCTATGTTCCTCCTGGCTTCACAGAAGGGGAAGTAAAAAACATTTTCCTTACTATTTCTTCACTAGCCACCACCAATCCCCTTAAGAACTGCTGCCTAGGCTTTTGTAGAATTTGGAAATACTAGTTGGAATTTGCTTCACCTGGTTCTTCAAACATTTTACAGAAGGGTTATGAAACAGTTATGGGACCCTTCTTTGCATACTTAAATTCGTAGGTGCACATTAGGTGCAGGATCTCACAACCAGAAATTCTTATTCACCTGGGTCTGTTTCACACCCAAAAGAGAAGCATAACAAGAACAACTTGCATTTAAATAGCACCATTAATGTGGTAAAACATCTCAAGATGCTTCCCAGGAACATTATCAAACAAAATTTGACCCTGACCCATATAAGGAAATATCAGGATAAAATCAAAATACTGATGATGGAAATCTGAAATAAAAACATACAGTGCAAGGAATACTCAACAGGTCTGGCAGCTGGAGAGAAAAGCAGAGTTAACATTTCAGATCTGTGACTTTCATCAGAACTGGCAAACGTTAGAAATGGAATAGGTTTTAAGCAAGTAAAGTGGGGGTGAGGGGAAAGAGAACAAAAGGGAAGGTGTGGGATAGGACAGAGGGTCAGAGAGATTGTCTGACAAGGAGGTCATGGGCCAAAAGCAAAGAGAGTGTGCTAATGGTGTGGTGAACACCGCCGCCTAGTCCGAAAGCATGATCCCGAGCTTCCGGTTGCTTGCCATTTCAACACATCCCCCTGCTCTCATTCCTACATTTCTGTCTTTAGCCTGCTGCACTGTTCCAGTGAACATCAAATCAAGCTCGAGGTACAGCACCTCATTTTCCAATTAGGCACTCCACAGCCTTCAGACTGAACATTGAGTTCAATAATTTCAGAGCCTGACTGGCCCTTGCTGAGTATTATTTTCTTTTATTTCATTATTTTTTTTTTAACCATATGCCTGCCTTAAACTGGGTTTTTCATGTATGTGCTTTTGGCTACGGCTGTTCATCGTTCTGTCATTAACACTCTCTCTGCACTAATGCTTTGTCTTTCACCACACCATTAGCACACTATCTTTGCCTTTGCCCCATGACCATCTTGTCAGTTAATCTCTCCGGCTCTCTGTCCTGTCACACACCTTCCCTTTTGTCCTCTTGTCCCCCCCCACCCCCGCTTTACTCGCTTAAAACCAATTACATTTCTCACCTTTGCCAGTTCCGATGAAAAGTCACAGACCTGAAACGTTAACTCTGCTTCTCACTCCACAGATGCTGCCAGATCTGCTGCGTATTTCCAGCACTTTCTGTTTTTATTAAGGAAATATTAGGACAGGTATCAAAAGCTTGGTCAAAAAGGTAGGTCTTGAGGACTGTCTTATACGAGACGGGTAGAGAGGCGGAGAGGTTCATAGAGGAAATTGTGGAACTTAGTGACACAGCAGTTTAAGACACGATCGCCATTGGGCTGCCACAGCAGTGCAAATCGGGTATGTGCAACAGGCTAGCATTGCAGTGCTGGAGAAAAAGATGTCCCAGAAGGATCGAGAACAGAATCAATTTGACTAGAGCTAAGGAACAAAAAAAGTGCGGTTGCATTGCTAGGTTGCAATGTCTATAGGCCACCACTAGTGGGAAGGACGTGGAGGAACAAATTTGCAAGGAAATTACTGGGAGAGGTGCAAAAATTATAGGATAGTTATAACAGGGGATTTTAATTATCCAAACATACACTGGGATAATAGTAGTGTAAGGGCAGTCAGGGGCAAGAGTTCCAAAAGTGTGTTCAGGAAAATTTTCTACAACAGTATGTTGCTAGTCCAATGAGAAAGGAGGCACGTCTAGAACTGGTTCTTGGAATGAGGTGGGCCCAGTGGATCAAATATCATTAGGAGAGCATTTAGGGGATAGTGATCATTGTATCATAAGGTTAGGCTGTCTATGGAAAAGGACAAAGAGCAATTCAGGGTAAGAATAATTAACTGGGGGAAGGACAACTTCAATGAGGTAAGAATGGAGCTGGAGAGAATAAATTGGAGTCAAAAGCTGGCAGGAAAACCAGTAGATGAACAATGGGCTACCTTCAAAGAAGAGATAGTTCAGGCACAGTCAAGCCATGCCCCTCGAAGGGGAAAAGTAAGGCAAATGAATCCAGAGCTCCCTGGATGACGAAAGAGATAGAGATTAAGATAAAGAAGAAAGAGTATGCTTATGACAGATGCAAGGTAGAAAATACTATTGAGAACCAGGCTGAATATAGAAGGTCCAGAGGGGAAGTGAAAAAGTAAATAAGAGAAGCAAAGAGAGAGCATGAAATGAGACTGGCAGATAGCATTAAAGGATATCCCAAAGTTTTCTATAGGCATATAAAAAATAAAAAGTAAAAGGAGGAGTGGGGCCGATTAGAGACCAGAAAGGGGATTTACACATGGAGGCAGAGGGCATAGCTGAGGTATTAAATGAATAGTTTGCATCTGTCTTTACCAAGGAAGAAGATGCAACCCAGGCAATGTTGAAAGAGGAGGTAAGTCAGACACTAGAGGGCTTTAAAATTGACAAAAAGGAAGTATTGGATAGGCTATCTGTACTTAAAGATGCATTCAAGGATACTGAGGGAAGTGAGGGTGGAAATCACAGAGGCACTGGCCATAATTTTTCAGTCTTCCTTAGACTTGGGGGTGGTGCCAGAGGACTGGAGAATTGAAAACGTTATACCCCTGTTCAAAACAGGGTGAAAGATAAGCCCAGCAACTACAGCCCAGTCAGTTAACTTCGGTGGTGCGAAAACGTCTAGGAAAAATAATTCGGGACAAAATCAACAGTCATATGGACAAATGAGAGTTAATTAACGAAAGCCAGCATGAATTTCTTAAAGGAAAATCAACTAACTTGCTGGAGTTTTTTGAGGAGGTAACAGAGAGCGTTAATGAGGGCAATGCTGTTAATGTGGTGTACGTGGACTTTCAAAAAGCGTTGATGCAATGCCACACAACAGACTTGTGAGCAAACTCATAGCTCATGGAATAAAAGGAACGGTAGCAACATGGATACGAAATTGGCTGAGTGACAGGAAACAAAGAGTAGTGGTTAATGGATGTTTTTCAGGCTGGAGGAAGGTTTGTAGTAGAGTTCCCCAGGGATCAGTTTTGGGACCCTTGCTTTTTCCAGATATATATTAATGACCTAGACCTTGCTGTACAGGGCACAATTTCTAAGTTTGCAGATGATACGAAACTTGGAAGCATTGTGAACTGTGAGGAGGAAGGATAGTGTAGAACTTCACAAGGCCGTAGACAAGTTGGTGGAATGGGCAGACAGGTGGAAAATGAAGTTCAATGCAGAGAAATGTAAAGTGATTCATTTTGGTAGGAATAACATGGAAAGACAATATAAAATAAAGGGTACAATTCTAAAGGGGGTGCAGGAACAAAGGGGCCTAGGTATATATGCGCATAAGTCATTGAAGGTGGCAGGACAGGTTGAGAGAGCAGTCAATAAAGCAAACAGTGTACTGGGCTTTATTAATAGGGGCATAGAGTACAAGAGTAAGTAAGTTATGTTGAACTTGTAAAAGACACTAGTTCAGCCTCAGCTGGAGTATTGCGTCCAGCTCTGGGCACTGCACTTTAGGAAAGACATGAGGACATTGGAGAGAGTACAGAAAAGATTCATAAGAATGGTTCCAGGGATGAGGAATTTCAGTTATGAAGATGGATTGGAGAAGTTAGGACTGTTTTCCTTGGAGAACAGAAGGCTGGGAGGTGATTTGATCGAGGTATTCAAAATCATGAGGGGTCTGGACAGAGTAGATGGAGAGAAACTGTTCCCACTCATGAAAGGATCCAGAACAAGAGAGCACAGATTTAAGGTATTTGGTAAGAGAAGCAAAAGTGACATGAGGAAAACCTTTCTCGTGCAGCGAGTGGTTAAAGTCTGGAATGCATTGCCTGGGAATGTGGTGGAGGCAGATGCAACTGAAGCATTCAAAAGGGAATTGAACAGTTATATGAAAAGGAAGATTGTGCAGGGTTATGGGGAGAAGCCGGGGGAATGGAACAGAGAGAATTGCTCTTTCAGAAAGTCAGTGCGGACATGATGGGCCGAATAGATTCCTTCTGCACTGTAATGATTCTGTGATTCTGTGAGGGAGTGCGGCAATCTCGGAAGGCTGGATGAGATAGAGGTACAGACTATGAATGCTAGGTTCTACAACAATCATAGAATCATAGAACAATGGGCGGCACAGTGGCGCAGTGGTTAGCACCGCAGCCTCACAGCTCCAGGGACCCGGGTTCAGTTCTGGGTACTGCCTGTGTGGAGTTTGCAAGTTCTCCCTGTGACTGCGTGGGTTTTCGCCGGGTACTCCGGTTTCCTCCCACAGCCGAAAACTTGCAGGTGATAGGTAAATTGGCCATTGTAAATTGCCCCTAGTGTAGGAAGGTGGTAGGGAATATGGGATTACTGTAGGGTTAGTATAAATAGGTGGTTGTTGGTCGGCACAGACTCGGTGGGCCGAAGGGCCTGTTTCAGTGCTGTATCTCTAAATAAATAAATAAAGTGGCGCAGTGGTTAGCACTGCAGCCTCACAGCTCCAACGACCCGGGTTTGATTCTGGGTACTGCCTGTGCGGAGTTTGCAAGTTCTCCTCGTGACCGTGTGGGTTTTCGCCGGGTGCTCCGGTTTCCTCCCACAGCCAAAGAATTGCAGGTAGATAGATAAATTGGCCATTATATAAATTGCCCCTAGTATAGGTAGGTGGTAGGGGAATTGAGGGAAGGTGGAGATGTGGTAGGAATATGGGATTAATGTCGGATTAGTATAAATGGGTGGCTGATGGTCAGCACAGACTGGGTGGGCTGAAGGGCCTGTTTCAGTGCTGTATCTCTAAATAAATTTAAGGCACAGAAAGAGACCACTTGGCCCATTATGTCTCTGCCAGCTGAAAAATGATCCACCTATTCTAATCCCACCTTCCAGCATTTGGTCCATAGCCCTGCAGATTACGACACTTGAGGTGCATATCTAGACTCCTTTTGAAAGAGTTGAGGGTCTCTGCCTCAACAACCCTTTCAGGCAGTGAGTTCCAGACCCCCACCACCCTCATGGTGAAAAGGTTGTTCCACATCTCCCCTCTAATTTTTCTACCAATCACTTTAAGCCGATGCCCCCTCGTCACCGACCTCTCTGCTAAGGTGAATAAACCCTTCATCTCCACTCTATCCAGGCTCCTCAAAATTTTGTACATTTCAATCAGATCTCCCCTCAGCCTTCTCTGTTCCAAGGGAAACAATCCCAGATTATCCAATCTTTCCTCATAGCTGCATTTTCCCAGTCCTGGCAACATCCTCATAAATCTCCTCTGTACCCTCTCGAGTGTAATTACATCCTTTCTGTAATGAGGTGACCAGAACTGCACACAGTACTCAAGTTGTGGCCTAATCAATGAGTTATACAGTTCCAGCATAACCTCCCTGATCTTATATTCTATACCTCGGCTAAGAAACAAAAGGATTCCATATGCTTTCTTAACCACCTTATCGACCTGTGTTGCTACGTTCAGGGATCTGTGGACATTCCCTCCAAGGTTCCTCACTTCCTCTACACTTCTCAGTACTTTCCCATTAATCGTGTATTCCTTTGCCTTGTTTGACCTCCAGGTTGAGTTCCATTTGCCCCTTTTCTGCCCATCTGACCAGACCATCAATATCTTCCTACAGCCTACAGCTATCCTCCTTGCTATCTGCCACAAGACCACTCTGTGTCGTCTGCAAACTTCTTGATCATGCCCCTTACATTGACGTCCAAATCGTTTATACCACAAAAAGCAGGGGACCCAGTAATGAGCCCTGCGGAACGCCACTGGAAACAGCCCTCCAGGCTCTAAAACATCTGTCAACAATTACCCTTTGTTTCCTGCCATGAGCCAATTTTGTATCCACCTTGTTGCATTTTTCTGGATCCCATGGGATTTTATTTTTTTAAGCAGTCTGTCATGGGGGATCTTGTCAAAAGCCTTGCTAAAATCCATGTAGACCACATCAACTGCACTACCCTCATCTATCTTCCTTGTTACTTCTTCAGAAAATTCGAGCAATTTGGTCAAACAAGATCTTCCCTTAACAAATCTATGCTGACTATCCTTGATTAACCTGTGCCTTTCTAAGTGACAGTTTATCCTGTCAATAAAATCCAATAATTTGCCCACGACTGAGGTTAGACTGACTGGCCTTTAATTATTTGGTCTATCCATTGCTCCCTTTTTAAACAGAGGTACAACGTTAGCAATTCTCCAATCCTCTGGCACCACAGCTATATCCAGTGAGGATTGGAAAATGATGGTCAGACCTTCTGCTATTTCCTCTCTTGCTTCTTTTAACAGCAGTACGTTTCATCTGGCCCTGGTGATTTATCAACTTTCAAGGATGCTGATCCCATTAATACTTCCCCTCTCCCTATGTTTATCACATCCAATACTTCACACTCCTGCTCCTTAACTACAATATCTGCATCGTCCCCCTCTTTTGTGAAGACAGGTGCAAAGTATTCATTAAGAACCATACCACCATATTCTGCCCCTACACATAGGTTACCTTTTTGGTCTTTTATGGGCCCGACTCTCTCCTTAGCTATCCTCTTATTCTTAATGTATTGATAAAACATCTTTGGGTTCACCTTGATTTTGCTTGCCAATATTCTTTTATGCCCTCTCTTTGCTATCTTAATTTTCTTTTTGATTTCACTCCTCCACTTTCTATACTGCTCTCAGCTTTCTATAGTATTGAGTTCTTGGTGTTCTGCCTTAGCTTACCCTGTGACAATGTGACCAAATAACTTCTACTGAATGTGGCCCATGCCAAGTGCTAAATTCAGGCCCGTCATGTAAATTGACTTTGACCCCAACCCGTCCAAGTTGAAAGGTAGTTGTTGCTCTACTGACGAGGAGATGCAAAATTGTGGCATTACAGCACCACAAAAATTTGCAGCAGGGTGCAATTGCAATGCGAAAAGTTTACATAGGTAGTTCCCATTATAAATGTTGATATAGGAATTTATAAAGGCTAAAAGTTGACATTAAAGTGTGGCAAAAACAGGAAGCAAGGTTTTGTAGGCGGAAAATGCACGCAGATGTCTATTTTTTAAATATATTAAATAGATTGGTCTGCCAAAAATTAGGAACAAACGTTCTACATTAGTGATCACCGCTGGCTTTAATTGGATATAAATCTGTACAGCCTCCAGAAAAATTAACAAAATACAAGAAGGAGCCTGGAAGCCGGGGTGGGCGATGGCGGAGTCGATATGACACGATCTGTTCTGGCTGTATAAGGAGGGGAGGTGGGTTTCAGTCTTACCCTCTGCTGTATGAGACGGGGGAAGTCGCCTTCCCAATACTTTTCATAAAGTCGTTCAGTTTTTGTTCAAATGAAGATACAACAGGGTTTTTCTGGTCGAATTTCCCATAAAACTCGGCGGGCATTGGCTCCATCGCAGCACTAACAGTAGGGAAGGGGTTCCTGCCCCCTCCTTCGCCACGACCAAACCTCCGCACCAACTGTAAAACAAGCCGTTGCTAAGAGACCGGCCCCGCCCCGCCCCGCCCCGCCCCGCCCTTGCCAACCGCCGAATCCTCCAAAGCTGAGATTCCCTGAGACTGATTGAAGCCTCTGGCCCCGCCCCACCGTCTCCACGGCAACAGTCCGCTCACGGATGGACATGTGAGCCCCGCCCACAAGCTGCTGAGCGCGCTGTCATTCAGAGGTTGGCGGACATCAAGTCGAGCAGTTGATCACCTGTCCGAGGGACGCTGACCCCATAATCAAACAGTTATTTACAGTTCAGAAAGCAAGAGATACATAAGTAAAATGAACTGCGCTTCCAGGGTTTGTGTTGGTTTCTATTTGTTAGAACCTTTTTCCCCAATGGTAGGTGCTGCGATGTATTAAATGGAAGGAAAATATTTTCAGTTCAATCAAGGAAGCACGTGGAGTTTCAGCACTGAGGTAACGGAGTTTAAAATAAGATAAATGTAATAAAAATCAAATATTTAACATGGTCACACTTACTATAACAGATCATAGAATCATGCAGTACAGAGGGAGGTCATTCGACCATCGTGCCTGTGGCGGCTCTTTGAAAATGCTATCCAGTTCGTCACACTCTGCTGATTTTCCTTTAGTCCTGCCTTTTTTTCCTATCAAGTATTTATCCAATTCCCTTTAGAAAGTTACCATTGAATCTGCTTCTGTACCTTTTCAGGGAGTGCATTCCAGAATATAACCACACTCTGCATTAAAAAAAAAATGTCCTGAGCTTTCCTCTGGTTCTTTTGTCAACTATCTTAAATTTGTTTCTGCTGAGTTACTGATCCTCCTGTTAGTGGGAACAGTTTCTCCTTATTTACTCTAACAAAATCCTTTTGAACATTTCTGTTAAATCTCCCCTCAACTTCTCTGTTCTCAGGAGAACAATTTCAGCATCTCCAATCTCTCATGACTGGTCCCATTCTAGTAATTTGAGTACAGGGGTAAATATGTCTTCCTACAATTGTGTAGAGAATTGGTGAGACTGCACCTGGAGTATTGTGTAAATTTTTGGTCTCCTCATCTAAGGAAGGTATACTTGTCATAGAGGGAGTGCAATGGAGGTTCACCAGACTGATTCCTGGGTTGGGAGGATTGTCTTATGAGAAGAGATTGAGGAAACTGGGTCTGTACTCTCTAGAGTTTCGAAGAATGAGAGTTGATCTCATTGAAACTTATAAAATTTGTACAGGGCATGACAGGGTGGATGTGGATAGGATGTTTCTCCTGGTTGGTGAGTCTTGAACCAGAGGACATCGTCTCAGAATAAGGGGCAGGCCATTTAAGACTGAGATGAGGAGGAATTTCTTCACTGAGGGTGGTGAATCTTTGGAATTCTCTACCTCAGAGGGCTGTGGAAGCTGAATCATTGAGCATGTTCAAGACAGAAATCGATGAATATCTGGATACTAATGACATCAAGGGATATGGGGATAGCACGTTCAAGTGGCATTCAGGTAGATGATCAGCCATGATCTAATTGAATGGAGGGGCAGACTTGAGGGGCTGAATGGCCTACTCCTGCTCCTATGTTCCTATGTACCTCTCCAGGGTCTTGACATCTTTCCTAAGGTGTGGTGCCAGAATTGGACTCAAGACTCCAGCTGAAACCGAACCAGTGATTCATAAATATTTAGCATAATGTCCTTGGTTTTTCTCTATGCCTCTATCTCTAAAGTAGAAATGAGGATTTACTGGTATGCAGATTTCCTCTTTAAAGATGTTACACTTTACATGATGGAAAACATTAAACAGATGTTCTTAAGTTAACTTCTACACTTTTTAAGAGTTATGTCCTGCACATCAGTAGTATCACACCTTTCAAAGACCTCTTTGGTGAAGTCATATGTAAGGGCACTACACCTCCAAAGCATCACAGGACGACAGGACAAAAATTTGGAATGAATGAAGTAACTACTTGTATGTTGACACCAATCAAATAATCAACTGGCAAAAAGAAAATTAATCAAAAGTTGAACAACTACCAAATGAGGAACACGAAACCAACAAGCTGCCATTTTTGAACCAGCATGCAACACAAATCAAATCAGTAAAAAAAATTCTTGACACTTTTTTATCTTTTATTTTCCATCTTCTCTAAGGTGGATGCAGCTAAAGATACCAATTCTGATATAAACACAAATAAATAAATTTTGAAAAACAATCGTGCCTATCAATAAAATAAAAAAGGACTTGCATTTATATAGCAAGGGAACAGAGTTTGTGGCAGGGACCAAAGGCAATGGCCACCGGATGTCTCAAAGTGCTTTATAGCCAATGAAGTATTTTTGAAGTGTGGTCACTGCTGTAATGTAGGAAACGCATACAGCAAGCTCCCCCAATCAGCAATGTGATCATGACCAGATTATCTGCTTTTTGTGATGATTGAGGGATAAATATTGGCCAGGACACCGGGGAGAACTCCCTTGCTCTTCTTCAAAATAGTGCAATGGGATCTTTTATATCCACCTGAGAGGGCAGACAGGGCCTCAGTTTAACATCGTATCCAAAAGGCAGCATTTGAGTGTTAGCCTTGATTATTGTGCTCAAGTCCTGGACCAGGATTTTCCCTCCAGGGTTGGGAAACTGATGTTGGGACCATTTCTGGGCCCAGGGCGGTTGGAGGGGTGGTGAGCAGTGAGTAGCAATTTTTGCAGAGACAGGCTGCTAATTATCTAGAGGACGGGTTGGGCAGTCAATTAGCAGTTGTGGGTACGGGATGGAGGCGGAACTCTATAAGACCGGACCCAGCAGACACTCCAGCTGAGGAGCCTGAGGGAACATGCTGCTCCTGAACATGGGAGGAAATTGCGCCCAGGGTACTAACTGTCCCCTCAGCAAGACTCAGAGCCCTAGTGCTGCTGAGGACTTGCCAGCACTGACACTTGCAGCTTCTTATGTATATAAGCCACTAGCATTAATCAGAAAGACCAGAGGTGCCTTATCTCTTTGCAGGAGAAAAGGGTGCACAATGCCAAGGAGAAGGTTCTGACTGGCAGAGGAGTGCCCTATTTCCATGTCGTCACTACCATGGAGGAAGGAGCCATGGAAATCACAAGGGTGACCCTGCATGAGCACGTCAGGGAAGGAGAGATGGGCATTCCTGGTGGAGAGGGTGAGAAGATATTGCATTCAATAGATGAAGAGGATGGAGTGCACTCCACCCCATCCGACAGCATGCCAAAGACTCAGCTGCATTGGGAAATCTGAGCAGGCTTCTGCTATCAAAGACAAGTTCTCATGATCTCCTCTTGTGTCTCCCACAGGTTCTGACGTGGAGGGGGAATGCATGAGTCCTGTCATGCTACCAGAGCCATCGCAAGAGCCAGCACCATCACATCTTACAAGTGCACCCTCCACCAGTGCAGATACACTCACATCAGTGGGTCCTTCTCTGCTCTTAGATAGTGTGGCACTCGGTGAAGAGCACAGTGCTAGTAAACAGGAGGAGGTGAGTGAGGCAGAGGCAATTGTGGGAAGTTGCCCTCAGAGGATGGAGGAGAGACACAGCCATTCTCAGCTGGGCACAGATGCAGGGCCTCAGGAATCACAAGAAAGCAGGCTCTGCTTAGACCAGCAGCAACAGATGTGTAACCACATGTTCCCTGAGGCAGTGAGAGGTCATGGTTGAGATTGGAGGGGTCCATTCAGCTCATGTGCACCACCATGGCTCAGGTCATTGAGGGAGTGGCCAACCTCATGGAAAACCATATGGGGCAGCACTCAAAGTGGATGCAGGAAGAGCACGCTGATATACACAGAATGCATGCAATGCTGTGTAGCATTGACCAGTCAGTGGGGCTGATGGCGCAAAGATGTTTGGAGTGGATGCCAGTTGTGCCCCAACTGGTGCTCCCTCCAGCTATCCAGAGCACCAGCCAAGGGCTGAGGCAGTCACTCAAGAGGATGAGCGTGCCACCCCTCATGAATCACCATCATCATCATCAGCCTCCTTGGGACATCTGACTGAGGGACCATACATGCAGCAGGGCCCTGTGACGGAGACTGTCCCTGCATTGACATCAGTGCAGGAGCCTCTGGAGATGCTCCCCCACAGGCACCTCCACAACAAGGACAACCGCCGCATGCATCTCAGCTGCCAGCAGAGACAAGCGAGCAGGCTGTCTCCACCTCATCTGAGGCCACAAGGGGAGCACGACGTAGAAGTGATCAAGAGCAGAGCTAATAGTGGTTCACTGGGGTTTGCTTCACTTTTAACTGTGCACTTTGTAACTTTTGGAAGACACTGTAAATGTTGACATATGACGCCAACATGTGAGCTTCCATTCTTTAATGGTGAAACTGGAAAAGAAGGAAGGGATGGTGAAGGGAAACAAAGGTCTTCAAAGGAAGTCAGTGGACAGATCTGCATCATTCATGCATTCCGGCATGGACTTGATGGGCCAAATGGCTTCCCTCTGTGCCATAATGACTCTATGACTCATTGGCAGTAAGAATGGATCCATTCAACATTGCGTCTTCTTCCTGGGTTAGAAGGGCTCACCTGAAACGTACCTGGATCAGGTAATCCCTATCATTAATGGGATCCTGACAAGACCTTTGAGACTTCGCCAGGCCCAACCTCCTCTTTGGGCAGCCAAGACACCTGCATCTTTCTCCTTCCCCTCCTCTTCCTCCGATGAGCTGTGTCATTCCAGGCTCTCATGCTCTTTAAGGTCCACACCTTTCCAGAGGGCTAAATTATGGAAAGCGCAGCAGACCAGCACAACATGCGAGATCCATGTAGTGGCACCAAACCCGCTTCTGCAGAAGCCTGATGGCCTGCTCAATGGTGATTCTTGTGAGCAGACGGTTTTGGTTGTAGCGCCTATGTGCCTCCGTCTCGGGATCATGTAAAAGGGTGAGTAGCCTTTTTGTCAAGGTACGTCCCTTGTCCCCTACAGTCCATCCACACAGTTTGTGGGGTGGAATAAAGAGCTGCGGCATCTTAGACTATCGGACGATGAAGGAGTCATGGCAGCTGCCAGGAAAGTGAGCATGCACACACATGAAGATCTTGTTGTGGTCACAGACCAGCTGAAGGTTGAGGGATTGGAAGCCCTTCCTGTTGATGAATCTCACTGGCCAGTCACTCGGTACCTTGATGGCCATATGGGTGCAATCAATGATGCCTGCACTGCAGGAATCAAGCGATGGAGGAGAATCCCACTGCCCTTTGTGCCTACGAGGCCACATCTGTTTGAAATTGTATGTACAGTCCAGCTCTTGCAAAAAGGGCATCAGTGACCTGTGAAGATGCAAAGGTGAGCTGCTGGTTGCGAGATGCCACAAAGGTCCGCTGATGATGGAGCCAGAGGCCAGGAAGTTCAAGGCAACAGTGACTATGATGGCTACTGGCATGGCATGGTGAACAGTGCTACAAGGTGTGAGGTCTTCCACGCAAGGGCACAAATCTCAGTGACCTTCTGCCTGGACAGGCACAATCACGGCACTGTTTCTCCAACATATCCAGGTAGCTCCGACTTCAGTGGTACACCCGATGATGAGGGTATGGCCTCCGTTGTCTTCCTGCCCCTCATCTTTCTCCTCTGCCTTTCTCATGCCCGGGGCTCGGCCTCTGCCACTGAGGATGTTGATCCTCATCGCCACTCGATCTAATATCTGAGAACCATAATCCCATCACCAGTTATTGCTTACATGTATCAGCTGCACTCACAATAATGTCTGGAACCCCAACTCCCTCCTCTTATGGCCCCGCAATACCAGGAGGGTCACAACCCCCTGCACTGCCCGAGTGCATAAAGACCACTCCCCCCTGCAACCTCTACATACCCGATGGCACCTGTGTGCCAATTGCTGAGTGCCCCTTTTAGCTGTGCTCCCTGTTTTGGTCCTAAACGAGTTGGCAGTGACCTCGTTAACAGGATTAATTGGCCTTATTTCCAAATCGGGCAGGTTTCAGGGGCCCGCCTTCCCTTGTCCTGAGGAAAATCTCTGATAGCAGGAACAGCGATATAAAACCGGCATGCTGGCTAGCAGCACTATTTTTAGTGCTCCCTCACCTCCGTTCCTGCCCCCATTAGGAGCTAAAAATCCTTTCCCTAGAGTGGGACTTCAACCCAAAACTTTCTGACAGAGACAAGAGTGCTACCAACTGAGCCACAGACGACCTTTCATCAGAACTCAGAAAGGTCACAGGCTCGAAACTTTAACTCTGTTTCTCTCTCTAGAGATGCAGCCAGACCTGCTGAATATTTCCAGCCTTTTCTGTTTTTATTTCTGATTTCCAGCTTAAGTTGTAGATTTCACTTAAAGGATGTTGCAGGAGATTAACAGTTACTGTGTACAAATTCTGTGTGCAAGAGAGACGCATCATTTGCATTTTTTTGCAATACTGATAGCTAGGCACTAACTTCATAATAACTATGGAGCATGAATAACGGGGAAAATTAAAAGTTTTTTTTCAAGGTTTTATGTCATTAAGTGCAAATGAGCTCATGCTGTTGTTTGGGATGTACTTTTCTGTTTGCTGCTAAGGAGTACAAGTGGTTGTGCCAGGACCAGTGGAGAATGTTTTTGAGGTGATTTTGTGGTAACCTCAAAGACTGTGGACAGATTCAGGCAGTCAGCCAGGTATAGACCACCATTGATGATCACTTCTTTACGTGCTACTTATTCAAGTCCCAGCAATGTCAGAAACTTTCCTGAGCAGAACTACATCAACAGTTTTGGAGAAGGCTGAACAATGAAATATGCTTGCATTTTAAATTAGTTTAGTAAAGCTATAATATATAGTACGTAATGCAAAAATTATATTTGGCATATTGTATTTCTCAGTATTAGTAAGGATTGCAGTATTTTTATTAGTCATGTGATATATTGGGGATAATTTTAACCAAACTCACCAGCATGAATATGATCGGATCGAGTTAACATTTCAGAGTTAATGTTTCAGGTCAGTGAACTGGCCAGTTCTGATGAAAGGTCACTGACCTGACCTGAAACATTAACTCTGCTTCTCTCACCACAGATGCTGCCAGACTTCCTGAGTATTTCCAGCATTTCTTGTTTTTATTTCAGATTTCCAGCATCTGCAGTATTTTGCTTTTATGTTAAAATTGGCCTTATCGCCTTAGAAGAGGAGGCAGCAAGAAAAACAAAGGTGCAAGGTAGTTTGCAAGTAGTTTTCCTTTGACACCATTGACCACACCATCCTCCAATACCTCTCCACTGTCATCCAGCTGGGTGGGACTGCTCTCACCAGGTTCCAGTCTTATTTATCTAATCATAGCCAGAAAATCAACTGCAATGGCTTCTCTTCCTGCTCAAGCACCATTACCTCTGGTATCCCCCAAGGATCTATCCATGGCCCCCTCCTATTTCTCATCTACATGCTGCCCCTTGGCGACATCATCTGAAAGCACAGCGTTAGTTTTCACAGGTATGCTGAGAACACTCAGCTCTACCTCACCACCCCCTCTCTTGACTCCTCCACTGTTGCTAAATTATCAGAATGCTTATCCAACATCCAGTACTGGATTAGCAGAAACCCCCTCCAGTTAAATATTGGGAAGACTGAAGCCATTGATTTTGGTCCCTGTTCCAAACTCAGTTCCCTACATACTGACTCCATCCCTCTCCCTGGCAACAGTCTGAGATTAAGCCAGTCTGTTCGCAACCTTGGTGTTACATTTGACCCCGAGATGAGCTTCCGACCTCATATTCATGCCATCACTAAGACCACCTATTTCCAGCTCCATAGCATTGCCCGACTTCGCCCCTGTCTCAGCCCATCTGCTACTGCAACCCTCATTCATTCCTTCGTTACTTCTAGACTTGACTATTCCAACACACTCCGAGCTGGTCTCCCACAATATACTTTCCATAAACTTAAAGTCATCCAATACGATGCTGCCCTTGTCTTAACTTGCATCAAGTCCCATTCCCCTATCACCTCTGTCCTCGCAGACCTACATTGGCTCCCAGTCAAGTAACATCAATTTTAAAATTCTCATCCTTGTTTTCAAATCCCTCCATGGCCTCGCCCCTCCCGATCACTGTAATCTCCTCTAGCCCCGCAACCCCCTGCAAAATATCTGCGCTCCTCTAACTCTGGATTCTTGTGCATCCCTGATTTTAATCACTCCACCATTTGTGGTCGTGCCTTCAGCTGCCTGGGCCCCAAGCTCTGGAATACCCTCCCACCTCACTTTCCCCCTTTCAGACCCTTTTTAAAACCTACTTCTTTGACCAAGCTTTTGGTTATCAGACGTAATATCTCCTTTTGTGGTTCGGTGTCATACTTTGTTTTATAATGCTCCTGTGAAGCTCTTGGGACATTTTATGACGTTAAAAGCGCTATATAAATATAAATTTATCCGTTTTACCGAGAGATTCTAGTCATAAAGGATTCTTTGCTCACAAAAGTGCATAACCATGTGTATTGTAAGAACAATATTGACAGTTGTCTATCTGGAGCCAGAGCAGTGCAGATAAAGAAAGGTTGGATAGCATCATGAAGAGGGAAGTAGGAGCAGCTCTGGTGACAATCCATATTCCTTTTATTCGTTCATGGGATGTGGGTGTCACTGGCTAGGACAGCATTTATTGCCCATCACTAATTGCCCTTGATAAGGTGGTGGTGAGCCACCTTCCTGAACTGCTGCAGTCCATGTGGGGTAGGTAGTTAGGAAGGGAGTTCCAGAATTTTGACCCAGCGATAGTGAAGGAATGGCGATATAGTTCCAAGTCAGGATGGTGTGTGACTTGGACGGGAACTTGCAAGTGGTGGTGTTCCCATGCATCTGCTGCCCTTGACCTTCTTGGTGGTGGAGATCACAGGTTTGGAAGGTGCTGTCGAACAAACCTTGGTGCATTGCTGCATTGCATCTGGTAGATGGTACACACTACTGCGTCGGTGGTGGAGGGTGTGAATGTTTGTTGTCAATCAAGCGGGCTGCTTTGTCCTGGATGGTGTCGAGCATTTTGAGTGTTGTTGGAGCTGCAGCCATCCAGGCAAGTGGAGAGTATTGCATCACACTCCTGACTTGTGCCTTGTAGATGGTGAACAGGCTTTGGGGAGCCAGGAGGTGAGTTATTCGCTGCACGATTCCTAGCCTCTGACCTGCTCTTGTAGCCTTGGTATTTATATGGCTACTCCAGTTCAGTTTCTGGTCAATGGTAACCCCTAGGATGTTGATAGTGGGGGATTCAGCGATCACAATGCCATTGAATTTCAAGGAGAGATGGTCATTGCCTGGCACTTGTGTGGCGCAAATGTTACTTGCCACTTATCAGCCCAAGCCTGCATATTGTCCAGGTCTTTCGGCATTTCTACACAGACTGCTTCAATATCTGAGGAGTTGCGAATGGTGCTGAACATTGTGCAATCATCAGCGAACATCCCCACTTCTGACCTTACGATTGAAGGAAGGTCGTTGATGCAGCAGCTGAAGATGGTTGGGCCTTGGACACTACCTTGAGGAACTCCTGCAGTGATGTCCTGGAGCTCAGATGATTGACCTCCAACAAACACAACTATCTTCCTTTGCGCTAGGTATGAGTCCAACCAGTGAAGAGTTTTCCCCCTGACTCCAGTTTTGCTAGGGCTCCTTGATGCCATACTCGGTCAAAGGGTAGTCACTCTCACCTTGTTAGGGTCTGAAGTTCTGTTAATGGATGATAAATACCTAGTAGTTCAAGATAATAGGGTGAACAGGTGTAGGGTGTTCATTAGTTAATTGTATTCAAGTGTGTTTTTATAAAGAACAGCCAGCTACCACTGGCTGGTGGTGTTGTTTGGAGAGTAGAAGTAAATTCTGTGGCAAGTGTCAGGATACTTTTTTGCGGGAGGGAAGAAATCTGTGGTCTAATTTTATACTGGCTCTTCCTAAGTTTGAGGAAAGGGACGTAGAGGCATTTTGTGGTGTGTCATTAAGTCAGCAAAGGATCAGTACTGCTTTAAGAACAAGCAAGCCTCAGGAGTTATCGAGAAGGTGCATTCTGGTTGTCATTGGATACAGCCCTACAGAGAGGGAACCAACTGATTTCAGCTAGTGCATCCTGGTTGCTTTGAACACAGCCACTCAAAGACTGAGGATAAATATACAATGTTGCGATTAACTTTTTGAAACTAGCTGAAAAACTGGTATTTGACAGACACAGACTGTCTGCCAGCATGTACTGAAGGAAATAGGAGAGCTTTCCCTCTGTCTGTTTGAACTCTATTTATTATACTTTCTTAAAATTTTAAAGAAGCTTCAAGCCAGATTAATTCCTGAAAAGGAAATAACCAATTACTTTACTGTAATCTGTATATTCATCTGGAAAAAAAGAAGAGCATCAATTCAACTGCTGAACTAGACTACTGGCTGTCGTACTGTTGAAGAATCTTTTTTCCCCCATTGGACACCTGTGAGGACGTCAAGCAACCACGTTGGAAGATTCTGCTTCAGCAGGAGCGTAAATCTCCAAGGACTTTGTTACTTATTTTTAAATGTGCTTTATATCTTGGTAGTGTTTAAGAATTTAGTTTTCTCTAATAAACAGTTAATTTATTGATCGAAAGGTTTGGTTTGCCATATTAGGGGATTAATACATAGTTCAGTTTGGCTATGGTTTTCTTTAATTTGGAAAGTTTAAAGTGATATGTTAGGCGATCTGTGGAGGGACGAGACTGAATTGACGGTGCTTTTCTCCCACCGCAATCAGAATCATATATTTTGACTGGAGGCTTTGACTTGAGCAGTCAGTCGTAACATGTTAATTGAGGGCTCTTCCGGGATTGAATCATATTTTAATTAAGTGGCCTGCATCTGGGATCAGAATCAGACTAATTTGGAGGGCTTGCATTTGGAATCATATTAATGACTCATCTCTGGGATAACATATTTAAATTGGGATCAATTGGATACTCGATTGTTGGGATCTAAATTGAATGCCATTTACAAAACTATAAAAGAACCAGATCTCTTGTATAATAAGGTACAGTCTATACCATTGATGGCATTAGTGGTTGCAGCAGAGTTTTTGGGAAAGCAGAATGTTTCCCTGAGTGACTTGATAACTTTAACTAAGAGCAAATTAAAAGGGTTGGAATTGAAATTGTGACAAAAAAGCAGAGATAATTGACAGAATAGCCAAACATCTGGAATTAGTGGATGATGGTGATGAAGGGCAATATGAGGGACAAGAAAGTAGTAGGTCCAAGAGTGATGCAGTGGAATTGGCTAGGATTCAGTTAGAAACTAGAAAACGTGAGGCTGAAAAATAATGAAAACTTGAACTGGAAAAAGAGAAAATGGAGAAAGAGGGAATTTAAGTTAAGAGCTAGAATGAAGACAAAGTGCTAGTCTTGAATCCAGAGAAGATTCAGATCAGGAAGAATCTGAATTTAGCTCAGGACCCAGCGAAAAGTTGTTTAAATTTATACTGGCTCTTCCTAAGTTCGGGGAAAGGGACGTAGAGGCATTTTTCATATCTTTTGAAAAAATAGCCAAACAGGTGAAATGGCTGAAAGCTGTACACTGCTTATGCAGGGCAGGTTGGTAGGCAGAGCTCAGGAAGCTTATTCCATGCTTCCTGAAAAGGCTTCTGCAGATTGAGATGGCAAAGTTATTCTCGTTGCCTATGAGTTAGTCCCTGAAGCTTACTGTCAGAAGTTGAGGAACTTATGGAGATTGGCTGGGCAGACATATTTAGAATTTGAGATGAAGCAAATTACTTTTGAAGATAGAAACCACATATGAAAATCTTCCAGAATTGATTCTGTTAGAGTTTAAAAACTCCATTCCTTCGGTAGTGTGAACTCATGTAGATAACCTGAAAGTTTTGAAAGCTAGACAAGCAACAGAAATTGCTGATGATTTTGAGCTTGTGACTAAGCCAACCTATTTTTTCCATCACCCCCATAAACTAGAGAAGGATAGAAAGTGGGAGAGTGAAAGGAAAGCAAGAAGCCGGGGACAAGAAGGAATAGCTGGGAATGCCCCACGATGACCTCAGGTCAGAAAGGAAGGTGCTGAGGGTAAAAGTAAGATTCGCAAGCCAAAATGTATCATTACAACAAAATGGGTCATCTTCGTTCAGCTGGAAATTGAGGTAAATCCATAGGACTTGTTGGGGTACACAAAGCTAGTGCAGAGGAAAAGACTCTGTCTGAGAGTATAGCAGACCAGACTATAACTTTAACGACAGCTGTGAAACCCGATACTAAAACTAAAAGGAGTGTAGAGGTTAAGAATAAAATACCTGAGTTAGTGAATTTCTGTCAAAGGGGAGAGTAACTCCGTATCCTGTAAGTGAAGCAGGAAAACTTAACATTATACTCTGACACAGGAGCAACCCAAACACTCTTGCTGGGGAAAGAGAACTTTTTCACCAGCGAACGCCTTGAAAACGAAAGTTTTCGTTAATGGATTTGGCAGGGAGTATATACCCGTACCTTTAGTATAAAGTACGCCTAGAGGGTGACTTAATATCTGCGATAGTAAATGTAGGTGTTGTCCACAGTTTGCCAGTAAAGGGAATTCATCTACTCCTAGGAAATGATTTAGCAGGATCAAAAGTATCAGTTTCTCCTATACTTAGAGGAACCAAGTGAAATTAAGGAAACAAAGCAATTATAGGAACAAGTTCCAGGAATATTTCCTGCATGTGCAGGCACCCGAGCAATGGCTAAACAGGATCGGAGGTAGAACATAAGAACTAGGAGTAGGCAGTTTAGCCCCTCGAGCCTGCTCCACCATTCAATATGATCATGGCTGATCTCATTTCGGCCTCAACTCCACTTTCCTGCCTGTTCTCCATAACCCTTCAACCCATTACTAATTAAAAATCTGTCTATCTCCTCCATAAATTTACTCAACGTCCTGGCATCCACCACAATCTGGGGTAGTGAATTCCATAGACTCTCAACCCTTTGAGAGAAGTAATTTCTCCTCATCTTTTTGTTTTAAATCTGCTACCCCTTATCCTAAAACTATGATCTCTTGTTCTAGATTGCCCCATAAGAGGAAACAATCTCTCTGTCTACTTTGTCAATCCCCTTAATCATCTTATATACCTCAATTAGATCTCCTCTCATTCTTCTAAATTCTAGAGAGTAAAGGCCTTAAACTGCTCAATCTCTCTTCATAAGACAAACCCCTCATCTCTGGAATCAATCTGGTGAACCTCCTCTGAACTGCCTCCAATGCAGCTACATCCCTCCTCAAGTAAGGGGACCAAAACTGGACCGAATACTCCAGGTGCGGTCTCACTAATGCCTTGTACAGTTGCAGCAACACTGCCCTACTTTTATACTCTATTCCTTTCGCAACAAATGCCAAAATTCCATTTGTCTTCCTTATTACCTGCTGCACCTGCATACTAGTTTTCTGCGATTCATGCACGAGGATACCCAGGTCCTTCTGCACCGACGTACTCTGAAGTTTCTTTCCATTTAGATGATAATTTGCCTTTCTATTCTGCCGACCAAAATGGATAACCTCACACTTATCCACGTTAAACTCTATCTGCCAAATTTTGGCCCATTCACCTAACCTATTCATATCCATTTGTAAATTTCTTATTTCTTTATTGCAACTTCTTATCCCACCTATTTTAGTGTCATCTGCAAATTTGGCTATAGTACCTTCTATCCCTGCATCCAAGTCATTAATATAGATTGTAAATAGTTGGGGCCCGAGGACCGAACCCTGTGGCACCCTACTAGTTACATCTTGCCAACCAGAAAAGGACCCATTTATCCCGACTCTCTCTTCTGTTGGTTAGCCAATCCTCTATCCAAGCTAATAAATTGCCCCTAACTCAACGTGATCTTACCTTGTGTATTAACCTTTTGTGCGGCACCTTATCAAATGCCTTCTGGAAGTCCAGATATACTACATCTACAGGATCCCCATTATTCACTTTACTTGTTACATCTTCGAAGAACTCTAGTAAATTAGTCAAACATGATTTACCCTTCATAAAACCATGCTGACTCTGATGGATTGCATTTTGACTTTCTAAATGTCCTGTTATTACTTCCTTAATAATGGATTCTAACAATTTCCCAACGACAGATGTTAAACTAACTGGTTTATAGTTTCCTACTTTCTACCTCCCTCCTTTTTTGAATAAAGGCATTATATTAGCATTTTTCCAATCCACTGGAACCTTCCCCGCATCCAGGGAATTTTGGAATATTATAACCAATGGATCCACTATCTCCACTGCCAATTCCTTTAAGACCCTAGGATGTAGGCCATCAGGCCCTGGAGATTTGTCTGCCTTCAATTCCAATAGTTTGCTTAGTACTTTTTCCCTAGTGATGATTGTTTTAAGTTCCTCCCTTTCTATTACCTGTTACTATTGGGATGGTACTAGTGTCCTTCACCAGGAAAACTGAGGCAAAATTCTGATTAAGTGTCTCTGCCATTTCTGCATTCCCCACTATTAACTCCCCAGTCACATCCTCCAAGGGGCCAACATTCACTTTAGCTACTCTCTTCCCTTTTATATACTTACAGAAGTTTTTGCTAGATGTTTTTATATTTTGTGCTAGTTTTCTTTCATAATTTACCTTTGCTCATTACTTTATTAGTAACCCTTTGATCTTTAAAAGTTCCCAATATTCCAGCCTGCCACTGGCCTTTGCAATATGGTATGCCTTCGTTTTTGTCTTTGTTATCCTTAACTTCCTTGCTTAGCCATGGATGTTTTTTCCCCCTCTTACAATCTTTCTTCCTCTATGGAATATATTTTGGTTGGGAGGAATTGATTATCTCCTTAAACATCTGCCCTACATTTTAGTCTTCCTGCTCAGTCCACTTGGGCCAAAACTGTCCTCATGCCTATGTAATTACCTTTGTTTAACTGCAGAACGCTAGTGTGGGACTCCAGTTTCTCGCCCTCAATGTGAATTTGAAATTCTAGCATGCTATGATCACTCTTCCTTGGAGGATCCTTAACTATGAGATCATTAATCAATCCCACCTCATTACATAATACCAAATCTAGAATAGCCTGATCCCTGGTTGGTTCCACAACATATTGCTCCAAAAAACAATCTCTAATACATTCAATGAACTCTCCATCAAGGCTACCCTTGCCAATTTAATTAATCCAGTCTATATGCATATTAAAATCACCCATGATTATTGCCCTACCTTTCTTACAAGCACCCAGTATTTCTTGGTTTATACTGTGCCCCACTGCGGAACTACTATTTGAGGACCGATAGATTACTCCCACCAGGGACTTCTTTCCATTTCTTATTTCTACCCAGACAGATTCTACAGTGCCTATATCATTTCTCACTACAGCACTGATCTCTTCCTTTACTAACAAAGCTACACCATCTCTTTTTCTTTCCTACCCTTCCGAAATACTGAATACCCTTGGATATTCAATTTCCAAACCTGGTTTCCTTGTAACCACGTCACCATGCTTCGTGCATTCAGATACAAAGCCTTTAAGTTTGTTCTATTATCAAATTTCCCTACTCTTGTGCGATTCCTTGGTGCAATATGACATTCACACGTTCTGTCCCTACCTATTTATTTTCTGGTAACAATCAGCTTCATCACTAACCTGCACACCTGCCTTCTCCTTTAACTTTGACTTCCTAATTTTCCATGCAACTGAACCCTCCCTTCCACTATTTAGTTTAAAACCCTATCTACAGCCCTAGTTATGCGATTCACCAGGACTCTGATTCCAGCATGATTCAGGTGGAGCCCGTCCCATCAGAACAGCTCCCTCCTTCCCCAATAGTGGTGCTAATGCCCCATGAATTCAAACCCATTTCTCCCACACCAATCTTTGAGCCACGTATTTACGTCCTTAATCTTATTGACCCTGAGCACATGGCTCAGGCAGTAATCCGAAGAAGGGTCACTGATCCGAAACGTTATCTCTGCTTCTCTTTCCACAGATGCTGCCAGACCTGCTGAGTGGTTCCAGCATTTCTTGTTTTTATTTCAGATTTCCAGCATCTGCAGTATTTTGCTTTTATATCTGGAGATTATTACCTTTTTGGTTCTGCTTTTTAATTTAGCTCCTAGCTGCTCATATTCTCTCAGCAGAACCTCTAACCTCGTTCTGCCTATATCGTTGGTACCTACGTGGACCACGACAACTGGATCTTTCCCCTCCCACTCCAAGTTCCTCTGCAGCCCAGAGGAGATATCCTGAACCCTGGCGCCAGGTAGGCAACACAGCCTTCAGGACTCTCGATCCTGGCCAGAGAGAACATGCCTATGCCCCTAACTATACTATCCCCGATTACAACTACATTTCTCTTTTCTCCCCCCACTTGAATGGCTCCCTGTACCATGGTGCGATGGTCAGTTTGCTCATCCTCCCTACAATGCTTGCTCTCGCCCACACAGGGAGCAAGAATCTCGAATCTGTTGGACATGGACAAGGGCTGAGGCTCCTGCAACACTACCTCCTGGATCCCTCCACCTGTCTCACTCATAGTCACACCCTTCTGTTCCTCACCACTGGCCGAATTCAAGGTAGTTAAACAAAGGGGTGCGACTGTCTCCTGAAACACGGCGTCTAGGAACCACAAATAGATAGCCAAGTATCTGAAACCTTATTTGTGGATTTAGATAATCCAAATGAGATGTTTAACAGATCATCTATCATTGCAGCACAGCAAGCTGATCCAGAGATATACCAAATAGCACAGATGGCTCTGTCAGAAGCTGAGGTGAAAGGAGTTCCGGAAGGCTATTATATGACAAACGGGTTTTTGAGGAGGAAGAGAACTGCAGACCAAGATTGGACAGTTGTTTAACATATAGTGGTGCCACCTAAATATCTCCACCTTTTATTAAGGTTCGCACACGACATTTCTTTTGCAGGACATAGGGGAAGTCGGAAAACCAAGTCACACATAAGCCAACATTATTACTGGTCAGGCCTAACAAAGGATGTGAGACAATTTTGCATTAAATGCCATATCTGTCAAATGGTGAGAAAACCACAGCCTACCATAAAACCTGGGGATGAAGTATTAGTGTCGTTACCATTACAGGGAGAACCATTAAAAGCACGGTTCAGTGGCCCATATAGAGTGATCAAAAGAGTGGGTAAGGTAAATTACTTGATTGACATCCCTGATCACCGGAAGAAGAACCGGTTGTGTCACATTAATATGCTCAAACAATATTACCACAGGGAGGAGGATAAGCCAATACAGTTATGTCAGGTAATCAGGACTGTTGAGAAGGAAAAGGATAGTGAGGATCAGGCAGAAGCGGGCATAGGAAATTCTCAGATTGAACCTCCAACTGTCAGATTAGCGAATACAGAATGGCGAGGAAAATTAGACAATAGGCTTTTGCACTTAGAGGCAAAACAGCATGAAGTCCTAACCAGGCTTTCACAATGTTTCAAAACGTTTGTAGGCATAAACCAGGATGTACAACATGATGTGGGTATAGGGGGAACCATTTCTTTAAAACAACATTCTTGCCGCTTAGGTCCAGACAGACAGGCCCAAATGGAAGGAGAGGTACAATGCATGTTGAAGGGCAGCTTAGTTGAACCTAGTCAGAACAGCTGGAATTCGCAGGTGGTCTTGATGACTAAACCTGATGGGTCGGCTCAAACTTGCATAGACTCTAGAAAAGTAACTGTGGTAAGGAAGGCAGACTCCTACCCAAATTCTTATTTAAAGGACTCTACCAACACCCTATTAAATGGTGTCCCCAAAACTGATATGGGAATTAGAGGTGCCGGTTTTATGGCAGTTTGCAGTTTTCCCACAATTTGGCAGGTATGGCACGTTTTACAAAACTCCACCACATCCTGTTACAGGCTAGTAAAAACGTCGGCCTATACGTGATTGGGTCTTCCGGATCCCCACATGTCGCACTATAGGTACTTTGGGATACAGATAGGCATTTCTGTAGCCGCAAACGTGACTCCAGGATGGTATATTGCCGCCCTGGTGCTAGGGTTAAGGATGTCACGGAGCGGCTGCAGGACATTCTGAAGGGAGAGGGTGAACAGTCAGAGGTCGTGGTACACATTGGTACCAGCGACATAGGTAGAAAGAGGGATGAGGTCCTGCAACAAGAATTTAGGGAGCTCGGTAGCAGATTCAAAAGCAGGACCTCAAAGGTTGTAATCTCTGGATTACTCCCGGTTCCACGTGCTAGTGAGTAGAGGAATAGGAGGATAGAGCAGATGAATGCGTGGCTGAGGAGATGGTGGAGGAGGGAGGGCTTTAGTTTCCTGGATCACTGGGTCTATTTCTGGCAAAGGTGAGACCTGTACAAGTTGGATGGGTTGCACATGAACTGGAACGGGACCAACATCCTTGCTGAGAGGTTTGCTAGTGCTGCTGGGGGAGGGTTAAATTAATTTGGCAGGGGGATGGGATCCAGGGCGGAGGTACAGTAGGGGGTGATGCACAGTCAAATATAGAAGAGAAACTGAGTCAGTCTGGAAGGCAGAGCAAACATAGACCTGTTAAGGCACAAGTGAAAAATGCAAGGCTGGATTGCATCTATTTTAATGCAAGGAGTCTTACTAGTAAGGCAGATGAATTGAGGGCATTGATTAGCACATGGGATCATGATATTATTGCTATCACAGAGACATGGTTGAGGGAGGGGCAGGACTGGCAGCTCAATATTCCAGGGTATAGAATCTTCAGGAAAGACAGGGGAGGGGGTAAAAGAGGAGGTGGCTTTGCACTGTTGATCAAGGAGTCAATTACTGCAGTAGGGAGGGATGATATCTTAGAAGGTTCCTCAAATGAGGCCATATGTGTAGAACTTAAAAACTAAAAGGGGGAAATCACTTGGCTGGGAGTGTACTACAGACCTCCAAACAGTCAGGGAGAGATAGAGGAGCAGATATGTCGGAAAATCTCAGAGAAGTGCAAAAAGAATAGGGTAATAATAGTAGGGGATTTCAATTTCCCCAATATCAACTGGGATAGTCTTAGTGCAAAAGGCTTAAAGGGGGCGGAATTCTCAAAATGCATACAGGAGAGCTTTTTGAGCTAGTACGTAGAAAGTCCTACAAGAGAAGGGGCAGTACTGAACCTAATCCTAGGGAATGAAGCCGGACAAGTGGTAGAAGTGTCAGTGTGGGAGCATTTCGGGGATAGTGACCATAACTGTAAGATTTAAGGTAGTTATGGAAAAGGACAAAGATGGACCTGAAATAAAGGTACCGAATTGGGGGAAGGCTGATGTCAATATGATAAAACAGGATCTGGCCAGAGTGAACTGGGAGCAGCCTTATAGGAAAGTCTACATCAGACCACTGGGAGTCATTCAAAGAGGAAATGGTTAGCGTTCAGAGCCAACATGTACCCGTTAAGGTGAAGGGTGGGACCAACAAGTCCAGGGAACCCTGGATGTCAAGGGATATAGAGGATTGGATCTGCTTATGGCAGATACAGAGCGCTGAGAACAGCAGAGGCACTAGAGGAGTATAGAAAGTGTAGGGGAGTACTTAAAAAAGTAATTAGGAGAGCAAAGAGGGGACATGAAAAAACACTGGCAAGCAAGATAAAGGAAAATCCTACGGTATTTTATAAGTATATTAAGGGCAAGAGGATAACCAGGGAAAGAAGGGGCTCATTAGGGACCAAAGTGTGTGCATCCGGAGGACATAGGTGAGGTTTTAAATGATTACTTTTCATCTGTGTTCACTATGGAGAAGGACAATGTAGGTGTGGAAATCAGGAAGGGCAATTGTGATATACTTGAACAAATTAACATTGAAAGGGAGGAAGTATTAACTGTTTTAGCGGGCTTAAAAGTGGATAAATCCCCAGGCCCAGATGAGATGTATCCCAGGCTGTTATGTGAGGCAAGGGAGGAGATAGCAGGGGCTTTGACGCAAATTTTCAAATCCTCTGTGGCCACAGGAGAGGTACCAGAAGATTGGAAGACAGCAAATGTGGTACCATTATTCAAAAAGGGTAGCAGGGATAAACCAGGTAATTACAGGCCGTTGAGACTAACATCAGTGATTGGGAAATTATTGGAAAAAGTTCTGAGGGAGAGGATTAATCTCCAGTTGGAGAGGCAGGGATTTATCAGGGATAGTCAGCATGGCTTTGTCAGGGGGAGATCATGTCAAATGAACTTGATTGAATTTTTCGAGGCGGTGACTAGATGTGTACATGAGGCTAAAGCAGTTGATGTAGTCTATATGGACTTCAGTAAGGCCTTTGATAAGGTCCCGCATGGGAGATTGGTTAAGAAGGTAAGAGCCTGTGGGATCCAGGGCAATTTGGCAAGTTGGATCCAAAATTGGCTTAGTGGCAGGAGCAGAGGGTGATGGTCGAGGGTTGTTTTTGCAAGTGGAAGCCTGTGGTGCAGCGCCGGGATCAGTGCTGGGACCCTTGCTGTTTGTAGTGCACATTAATGATTTAGACGTGAATATAGGAGGTATGATCAGTAAGTTCGCAGATGACATGATAATTGGTGGCGTTGTAAATAGTGAGGAGGAAAGCCTTAGGTTACAGGACAGTAAATTTGGGCTGGAGAGATGGGCGGAGCAGTGGCAAATGGAATTTAATCCTGAGAAGTGTGAGGTGATGCATTTTGGGAGGGCTAACAAGTCAAAGGAATATACAATGGATGGTAGGACCCTAGGAAGTACAGAGGGACCTTGGTGTACTTGTCCATAGATCACTGAAGGCTGCAGCACAGGTAGATAAGATGGTTCGGAAGGCATATGGGATACTTGCCTTTATTAGCCGAGGCATAGAATATAAGAGTGGGGAGGTTGTGATGGAGCGTGTAAAATGCTAGTTAGGCCACAGCTGGCATACTGTGTACAGTTCTGGGCACCACACTATAGTAGGAAGGATTTGATGCACTGGAGAGGGTGCAGAGGAGATTCACCAGGATGTTGCCTGGGCTGGAGCATTTCAGCCATGAAGAGAGACTGGATAGGCTAGGGTTGTTTTCCTTCGAGCAGAGAAGGCTGAGGGGGGACATGATTGAGGTATACAAAATTATGAGGGGCATTGATAGGTTAGATAGGAAGAAACTTTTTCCCTTAGCGGAGGTGTCAATAACCAGGGGGTATAGATTTAAGGTAAGGGACAAGCGGTTTAGAGGGGATTTAAGGGAAAAAAATTTCACTCAGAGGGTGGTTGGAATGTGGAACACACTGCCTGAAGTGGTGGTAGAGGCAGGAACCCTCACAACATTTAAGAAGTATTTAGATGAGCGCTTGAAACGCCACAGCATACAAGGCTACGGGCCAAGTGCTGGAAAATGGGATTAGAGTAGTTGGGTGCTTGATGGCCGGCACAGACACGATGAGCCGAAGGGCCTGTTTCTGTGCTGTATAACTCCGACTCTATGGGGCGGCACAGTGGCGCAGTGGTTAGCACCGTAGCCTCACAGCTCCAGCGACCCGAGTTCAATTCTGGGTACTGACTGTGTGGAGTTTGCAAGTTCTCCCTGTGTCTGCGTGGGTTTTCTCCGGGTGCTCCAGTTTCCTCCCACAAGCCAAAAGACTTGCAGGTTGGTAGGTAAATTGACCATTATAAATTGCCCCTAGTATAGGTAGGTGGTAGGGAAATATAGGGACAGGTGGGGATGTGGTAGGAATATGGGATTAGTGTAGGATTAGTATAAATGGGTGGTTGATGGTCGGCACAGACACGGTGGGCCGAAGGGCCTGTTTCAGTGCTGTATCTCTAAACTAAACTAGACTCGATAGGAATTTCATGTGCTATGTTTAATATTTCCCGCGATAGTTAGGCAGTACCACTGTCGGGTGAATTCCCGTCCATTCTTCGTCCACAGGTCTGTGAGGAGGTTTCCTCTTCCTCATCAGAATCCCATTTTTAATATAGTAATCTTCCAGAATGCCCTTTGCTTCCGCTTCAGTTAGAGCCGAGTGTGCCACTTTACTTAACTCTGGATCGGCTTACTGAGCCTTAATCAGAGAAGACTTACTGAACGTTTCCTTCGGATTATCCAAATCACCAAAGTCAGTTTCAGATATTCTGCTATCTGTCTGTGGTGCTCATTTGACCTTGAACAATGGAACTTGTTTAGCCATTGCTCGGGTCACTACACAAGAAGGAAAAATTCCTGGAACCTTTTCCTGCAACTGCTGTGTCTCTTTGACTTCACTTGGTTTTCCTTGATTACTGGAGAAACTACTACCTTCGCTCTGGCCAAATCATTCCCCAGGGGTAGGTCAACTCCATCTTCAGGCAAACTATAGACAATTCCTACAGTTACCTTTCCAGACATTAGGTCATACTCCAGGTGCACCCGATACAAAGGGACTCCCCGCCGATACCATTCACTAAAACCTTGGCAATCAGTGCGCTCTCTGGTGGAAAAGTTATGCCTTTCCCCAGGGTTTGGGTGGCTCTTGTATCCCTAAGTGTTACTATCTGTTTACTTGCCTCACTTGAGGGATAAGGAGTTACTTTTCCTTTTGACAAGAATTCCATACCTCTCACCTGCACTCACAGTGCTTTTTGTACTTGGCCTTACAGCTGCAGTCAGAGCTACAGCCTGATCTATTGTACTCTCAGTCTATTTCTCTGTATTGGCCTTGTGTACCCCAGTAAGTCCCATGGGATCAACTTCCAGCATTTTGCACAAAGGTATCCTCCCATGTGGCAATGGAAACACTTAGGCTTTCGGAACTTACTTCTACCCTCAGCATCTTCCTTTCTGGCCTGAGGAGGAGATCCTGGGGTGTTCCCAGCTGTCCCTTCTTGTCCCCAGCTACTTGCCTTCCTTTCACCCTCTCACCCTCTATCCTTCTCGGGTTTGTGGGGGTGACAGAAAAAGGGTTTGGGTTTGTAAACAAGCTTGTAATCATTAGTGATCTCAACTGTCTGTCCAGCTGTTGAACATACGAGCATACGAATTAGGAGCAGGAGTAGGCCTCTCAACCCCTCGAGCCTGCTCCGTCATTCAATAAGTTCATGGCTGAACTGATTACTCCACATTTCCACCTACCCCGATAACCTTCCACCCCCTTGCTTGTCAAGAATCTATCTACCTCTGCCTTAAAAATATTCAAAGACTCTGCTTCCACCGCCTTTTGAGGAAGAGAATTCCAAAGACTTACAACCCTCTGAGAGAAAAGATTTCTCCTCATCTCTGTCTTAAATGGGCGACCCCTTATTTTTAAACAGTGACCTCTAGTTTGAGATTTCCACATCCACCCTGTCAAGACCCCTCAGGATCTTATATGTTTCAATCAAGTCGCCTCTTACTCTTCTAAATTCCAGCAGATACAAGCCTAGTCTGTCCAATCTTTCCTCGTAAGACAGGCCACCCATTCCAGGTATTAGTCTAGTAAACCTTCTCTGTACTGCTTCCAACGCATTTACATCCTTCCTTAAATAAGGAGAACAGTACTGTACACAGTACTCCAGATGTGGTCTCACCAATGCCCTGTATAGCTGAAGCATAACCTCCCTACTTTTGTATTCAATTCCCCTCGCGATAAACGATAACATTCTATTAGCTTTCCTAATTACGTGCTGTACCTGCATACTAACCTTTTATGATTCATGCACTAGGACACCTAGATCCCTCTGCATCTCAGAGCTCTGCAATCTCTCACCATTTAGATAATATGCTTCTTTTTTATTCTTCCTGCCAAAGTGGACAATTTCACACTTTCCCATATTATACTCCATTTTCCAGGTCTTTGCCTATTCACTTAACCTATCCATATCCCTTTGTAGCCTCCTTATGTCCTCTTCGCAAGATACTTTCCTACCTATCTTTGTGTCATCAGCAAATTTAGCAACCATACCTTCGGTCCCATCATCTAACCAATTTATATAAATTGTAAAAAGTTAAGGCCCCCAGCACAGATCCCTGTGACACACCACTCGTTCCATCTTGCCAACCAGAAAATGACCCATTTATGCCTACTCTCTGTTTCCTGTTTGCTAACCCATCTTCTATCCATGCCAATGTGTTTCCCCCTACACCATGAGCTTTTATTTACTGCAATAACCTTTGATGTGGCACCTTATCAAATGCCTTCTGGAAATCTATGTACAATACATCCACCGGTACCCTTTATCCACAGCACATGTAACTCCCTCAAAGAACTCCATGATTTCCCTTTCACAAAACTTTCTGGTTCTCCACATGGGTTCTTACGAATGGAAGGAGTGAATTTTTAAATTCTTCCAGAAGAATTATTTCCCTAAGGTTCTGATACGTGGCCTCTACCTTTAGCACCCACAGCCAACCATCAAAGTTAATTTGCTTTTCCCTCTCAAATACTATATAGGTTTGCCCAGGCCTTTTCCAGAGGCTCCAAAATTTCTGCCTGTAAGCTACAGGGACTAACTCATAAGCAGCGAGACTAACCTTTTGTGCCATCTCGTAATCTGCAGAAGCTTCCTCAGAAAGCATGGCATAAACTTCATAAGCTGTACCCATCAACCTGCTTTGCCTAAGCAGTGTCCAACTTTCCTTCAGCCACTTCATCTGTCTAACTATCTTTTCAAAAGAAATGAAAAATTCCTCTCTGTCTCTTTCCTCAAACTTTGGTAGGGCTTGCACAAATTTAAACAGCTCTCCACTGGGTCCTGGGCTGGAGTCAGGTCTTTCCTCACCAGAACTTTCACTGGAGTCAAGGCCACCCTTTTGCTGTTTTAGTTCTAATTTTTTTAATTCAAATACCCTTTCTTGCTCCCTTTCTTTTTCTCTTTCTCTCTTTTTCTCTCTCCTTTTAAAATTGTAGTTTAAGTTTTTTTTTCATTTCTTTTTGCTGTTCAAGTTCAATTTTTTCACTTCCAATTCTCTTTCCTGTTCAAGCTGTTTCATCTGTAACTGAATTCTAGCTAATTCAACTGAATAATCATCCGGATTACCTTTTCCTTCTTCCAATTTCAAATGCTGTTCTACTACCTCAATTATGCCTGCTTTCTTAGTTTCTGGTTTTAACTCTAACTCCAACTTTGCTGCCATTTCCTTTAGCCTAGCCTTGTTTAAGTTTTTCAAATCACTCAGGGATAAGTCCTCCCTCTCCAGAAAGATCGTAGCAACTGACAAATGCATTCCGGTAGTGTAAACTTTACTCTAATGCACAAGAAACCTGGTGTTTTCCTTTTCCCCTTTTCAGTTATTGTTACCCCACTTACAATTGCACCTCGTCGGCTTTGGGTTATACCGCACAGAGCCCCCAATTATATGTTACAACCGAGGTTGAAGGAATGAATTGTCTTTCTCTAGTTCCACTTCTGCACAGGTCACAACAAATATTTAAATATTTACCCAGTTACCAATATGGCAAATTATATACTCGATTTTTATTTCAGAATGAAATCCACCAACTGGGTTTCTTTAATAAAAAACAAAATTAGCAATTTATTATATAACAAGATGTATTCAATAAAGATGCAAAGCATTAACACACAGATTGAAACATGAAAGTTCCCTTCTAACTTAGCCCAACACACACACACACACACATACATCGATTAAAGAAAAATTAAAGAGGTTTTCTCTGCAGAGATCGCTATACAAAAGAAAAGACAAAAAGAACTTTGGCCAAATACTTGTTAATTCTTGAAGGAAAAGGTTAAGATATGCAATGATATCAGTTGTCCATTTTCTGGCATCCCAAGTACACGTGGACAGCTGTCACTGGGATCTTTTTTGGAGCAGCTCTCTTCAGACGATGTCGAGGATTAGTCTGGCAGGCTTTCCAGGAGAAATGCAACATCAGGGGTTTCAGCTATTACACATTGGATTTTCAGGGTTTCTCAGAGAGTTGGAAAAAGGATGAGCTAGTTGCTTCTCTCAGCAGGCTGCAAACCCAACTGACTCAAAAGCATATCCAAACCAAAACCAACTCTCAACCACCATAAATCTTGACAAGTCAATTCTTTGTAAACAATTTCCATAGTCAGAAGACATCTGTTGTTTACTTAGCTGAAAACATGTGACTTCCAGTAAGTGTTTTTAAACAAAGTCCCAAAGTGCTTCCAGTGGCCTTTTAATAAAAACAAAGTCCAGCATCTGTGGAATCACTTCAGGCCTTCAAAGGAATCCATTTCCACAATTTTAAAACATGGGTCCTCACAAAAATATTTTAAAAAGAAAGTACTTTCTTAACATTATGGTTACATAGTGGTACTGTTACTGGACTAATATTCCAGATTAATGATCCAGAGACATAGGCCGGAATTTTCCGGCCCCCAAAAAGCTGGGTGGTGGCAGGGGGGGTGCATAAAATTGAGTGGGATGCGCGGGGGGCTGTTCCGACTTCCTCCCGCCCCTGCTGCAATTTTACATGGAGGGGCGGCAGCAAGAAACAGCTCACTCACCCCAGGCCAATCAAGGCCTTTAAGTGGCCAATTAGATGGCACTTAAGTGCCTCCTTCCCAGTGCCACGGGTATTTTACCCTCGGCAGCCTGATGGCAAAGGTCTCAAGAACCTCGCCTGGTAAAATCAGATGGCCTTCCTGATCAAGCACCCTGTGCCCCACGGAGGGTTGCCCCCGACGTCCCAACCGCTCCCAATGCACAACACAACCCCCCCCAATCGACCCTCCTTGCCTCGCCGGGGCCCGGCCGATTGTCCCGGGTGAGGCCCTAAAAATTTACCTCCTTTCCCAGGTCGTCCTTCCTCTTCCTCTGAAACTGGGTGTAGTCCCAGCAGTGGCCACTGCTCCCGGTTGCACTGCTAGGACTAAGAGCTGCCGGCCCACTGATTGGCTGGATGCTCCATTAGGCGGGACTCCCTGTCTCAAGGAGGTGGAAGCCTCGCCCAAAACCACTTAAGGGCCTGGGGAGCGCAAAATCCCAGCATGGCTCCCCAGGCCCAGCGGAGGTGAGCTCACCACCGATTTTTCGGCCGGGGCTTCCCGCCTAGTGTAAAATTCCAGCCATGAGTTCAAATCCCACCATGGCAGCGGGGGGAATTTGAATTTAATTAATTAATACATCTGGAATAAAATACTGGTCCCATTAATAATAATCATGAAACTACTGGATTGTCGTAAAAATCCTTCTGGTTCACTAATGTCCTTCGGGGAGGAAATCTGCCATTCTTACCCAGTCTGGCCTACATGTGACTCCAGACCCACAGAAATGTGGTTGACTCTTAACTGCCCTCTGGAATGGCCTAGCAAGTCACTCAGTTCAAGTGAATTAGGGATGGACAATAAACGTTGGCTTTAACGAATAAAAAAAACTAGGGCAGATCACCAAAAGCATGGTCAAAGACATTGGTTTTAAGGAGTGTCTGAAAGGAGGAAAGAGAGGTTGTGAGGTGGAGAGGTTTAGGGAAGGAATTCCAGAATTTGTGGCTGAGGCAACTGAAAGCACGGCCACCAATTGTGGAACAATTAAAATTGGGGATGCTGAAGAGACTAGAATTAAATGAATGAAGATATCTTGGAGGGTTGTGAGACTGGAAGAGATTACAGATATAGGGAGGCCGAGGCCATGGAGAGAATTGAAATTTGGGATGAGAATTTTAAAATCGAGGCATTGTTAGACCAGGAACCAGTGTAGGTCAGTGAACACGGGGGTGATAGGTGAATGGGACTTGGTACAAGTAAGAACACACCCAGCAGAGTTTTGGATGACTTCAAGTTTCCGGATGTGAATGTGGGAGGCCAGCCAGAGATGTGTTGAAATAGTCAAATCTAGAGGAAGCAAAGGCATCAATGAGGGTTTCAACAGCAGATGAGCTGAGGCAGAGATGAAAGTAGGTGGTCTTAGTGATGCGCTGATATGTGTATGGAAGCTGATCTCAGGGTCAAATTTGACACCAAGGTTGTGAAGAGTCTGGTTTATTCTCAGTTGCCAGGGATGGAGTTGGTAGCTCAGGAATAGAGTTTGATGTTGGGACTGAAGACAATGGCTTCAGTTTTCTCAAAATATAATTGTAGGACGTTTCTGCTCATCCGATACTGGATGTGGAATAAACAGTCTAATAATTTAACAATAGTGGAGGAGTCAAGAGAGGTGATGGTGAGGTAGAGCTGGGTGTTGTCAGTGTACCACGCTGTGCTTTCAGATGATGCTGCCAAAGGGAAACTTGTACATGAGAACTAGGAGGAGACCAAGGATAGATCCTTGGGGGACATCTGAGGTAATGGTGTGGGAACAGAAAGCAAAACCATTGCAAGTGATACTTTGGCTATGATTATATAGATAAGAGTGGAACCATGTGAGAGCAGTGCCACCCAGCTGGACGACAGTGGAGAGATGTTGAAGGAGGATGGTGTGGTCAACCGTGTTATAGGCTGCAGACAGGACGAGAAGAAGGAGGATGGATAGTTTACCTTTGTCACAGTCCATGAGCTCCTCACACTTATTGTTGGAGATTAAGGTGGAGAATGTGAATTGTTTATGAATTGTATTTAATCATATGCAGGTGGTGGGCAGAGATTCACTGTTGCCCCTTTAAAAAGAAACTGTGGTTGTCAGGTGAGGAGGTGCATGTTTGTAATGCGTATCTCTGTAAATAAAAGCTTATAAAAGTGTTTAAAGATTGGCTCTAGTTCTATCCTTCACCACCTGGATTTCTGGAGTTGAACGGCGGAGACTGGGGATAAGGGCTTAAGAAGATAGTTTGCAATAGAGAACAGAAGCCAGGGTTATCTTTGCATTCCATAATGATCCTGGAACAGTGAGCAGTTTTATGACAGCAGGACCCAGTTGTGGCTTATTTGATCCAGCCAGATCTAGCAGTGAATGGCTAAACCAGTGGGCTCGATACCCTGTCAAGTCTGCGTCCTTTGGAATTAAGGGAGTAAAAATGAGGTCTGTGCCTGGGGAACGGCCAAGGCCAGTGTAAATTATTGTTTTATTGGGGACGAGGGCATCAAAGGTGGAAGTGAGGATACAAATGAGCAAATCAGTAAGCTGCAAAAATGTTGTGGCGAGCAGCAGGCCAAAGGCTAGACAGTTGGAATTTTGAAAGTGCAATTGTAAGTGAATTGGGGTTGGGTTTTTTTTCCAGGTGTGGATAGAGAAGGAGGTAGGGTTGTGGTCTTGGAAAGGGGATCTGGATGCAAGGAAGTTATCAGAGTTGGCTTTATCTGTGATTGATACAATGGGAGTAGCAAGATCACATGAGATGACAAGGTCAAAGAGGTGATCATGTTTACATGGAGGGAGGGATTAAGGGAGAATAGGAGGACAGTGAACTCAGAGGAGAGAGAGCATGATGAGTTGAGATGAAGGTTGAAATCACAGAGAATGAAAAGTCATTGGGTGCAGAGGCTGAGGGAGGAAAGCAGTAAAGATACCCCGATGAGAACATTTTTCTCGTACTTAGGTGGGTAGGAGAAATGAGGATTTTGAATGAGAGGTGAGTGTGGTGGGACAAGGTGAGATGCTCAAAGGAGGAGAAAGTGCCTGAGCCGTGGGTCAGGCTAAGCCATGATTTAGTTTTTTAGTTTTTTTAGTTTTAGAGATACAGCACTGAAACAGGCCCTTCGGCCCACCGAGTCTGTGCCGACCATCAACCACCCATTTATACTAATCCTACACTAATTCCATATTCCTACCACATCCCCACCTGTCCCCCTATATTTCCCTACCACCTACCTATACTAGGGGCAATTTATAATGGCCAATTTACCTATCAACCTGCAAGTCTTTGGCATGTGGGAGGAAACCGGAGCACCCGGAGGAAACCCACGCAGACACAGGGAGAACTTGTAAACTCCACACAGGCAGTACCCAGAATTGAACCCGGGTCACTGGAGCTGTGAGGCTGCAGTGCTAACCACTGCGCCACTGTGCCGCCCATTTAGTGATGAGCACCACACCACCACGGTCTTGATGGGGAAAGTGGAAGGTATAACTGGGTGGGGAGGCTTCAGAATGTCAATGCAATCATCCATAATACGTTCACGGAAGGCAAGGGCCTTGTCTGCAAATGAATGGACATTTTGGAGGGTGATGCATAGAGTGGCGGTGAGAACTGATCTGCTGTCAGAGTTCACAGGGTAAGAGGGGTGAGTTGGACAGGAAGGAGATGTGCAAAATTAGCCCCTCAACAGGCGTACCTGGTGAGAAGTTCAGCGAGAGAGTAGGTTGGGGCAATTGGGGTTGCTGCTCGTAATGAGCCAATGTGAAGTGCCTCGAGTAGCCCTGCAGAAGATGCGAAGAGAAGTTTCAGGCTTATCTATCAGGGGGTCAAGCCTGGGACAGCGGCAGGAGAGCAGGAAGGTCGAGAAGTACTGAAGGGTTGGGATAGGTAATTTTGACGGCGTAGTACCTGAGAGGGGAGAAGTGAAAGGACGGATGAGGATAGAAGACAAGGGTATAGGAGGGGTAAAGAGAAAAGTAAAAATGAGAGAAAAATATGGAATTAGTAATGATGGGCTTGGGTCTGGGTGGCAGCCAAAATGAGCATGCGAATAGACACTGTGAAAGCTCAAGTTTCATAGGCCTGGTTACATAAAAATTAGGATGCATAAAAACCTGATAGTAAGTGGGAAATAAGAAACAGATAGGAGATAATAGGAGGGAGTTCAGAAACATTAACTTTATTTCTCTCTCCACAGATGCTGCCTGACATGCTGAGTATGTCCAGTATTTTCTGTTTTCATTAGGGAGAAATTGTTTCCTCTGGCAAATGGGTTGGTAACCAGAAGTCATAGATTTAAAATAATTGGCAAAAGAACTAGAGTAAAAATGAGGAGAAATTTACTCTGCTGAAAGTTGTTAAGATCTGGAAAGCACAACTTGAAATGGTGGTGGAATAAAATACTGTAAGAATTTTTTAGGGGCCATTGGACATGTACTTGAAGAGGACTAATTTGCAGCCCTATGAGGAAAAAGCTGGGTGTGGGACTAAATTAGAAAGCTCTTTCAAAGTGACAGCACAGGCATGAATGGCCAAATGGTCTCCTTTGCTGTAAGAATCTATGTAGGGTGGGAAGAGTTTTAACATGAAGGAGCATGTGGGTGGTTAAAACCAGACAAAATGACAGCATTTTGGAATCCGGCTCCAACCTGCTGACTTCTGCGTTTAACTACAGCACATTAGGCGGGAGAGAGAGGGGGGTTGCCTATTAGCATATGCTAATCACTCAGTTGGAGCGATATTCCCACAGATTTTTCAGTTTAATGTTTTGCTGAACTTCTTGAACCTTGCCAGTGAAAACAAGATGGGAACAAAGCAGCATTCGAGGGGTTCAATCAATCTTAGAGAAATATAGTGCTACATACTCAGTACTGCCAGCTGCTTTCTTTACCAACTTGTGGGAAAGGGTGTTCACAGTACGTCTGTTGAGAGTTTACACTCTACACTTTGGAGGTTTGATCTATCCGATCAATATTAAGACTGCTTATACGTCCTTAGATTGGACTTCTGGTGAGAATGAAAACCAGCAACAGCAACAACAACTTATATAGCACCTTTAACATAATAAAACGCCCCAAGGTGCTTCACAGGAGCATATAGAACAAAATATGACATCAAATCACAAAAGGAGACACTAGGTCAGATGACCAAAACCTTGATCAAAGAGGTAGGTTTTAAGGAGTGCCTTAAAAGAGGAAAATGAGGTAGAGAGACAGATCACTTTCGGGAGGGTATTCCAGAGTTTAAGGCCTAGGCAACTGAAGGCGCAGCCACCAATGGTGGAGTGATTAATATCGGGAATGCACAAGAGGCCAGAATTAGAGGAGCACAAATATCTGGGATGGTTGTGGGGCTGGAGGAGATTCAAGAAATAGGAAGGGGAAAGGCCATGGAGGGATTTGAAAAAGGATGAGAGTTTTAAAATCAGGACATTGCTTGACCGGGAGCCAATGTAGGTCAGCAAGCACAGGGGTGATAGGGGAATAGGACTTGGTGCAAGGGGAAGTGGTGGTGTAGTTGTAATGTTACTAGACTAATAATCCAGAGACCCAGGCGAACACTCTGGGGATATGGGTTCAAATCCCACCACAGCGATGGTGAAAGTGAATTCAATTAATAAATCTGGAATTAAATGCTAGTCTAATGGTGACCATAAAACCATTGTCAATTGTTGTAAAAACCTTCTGGTTCACGAATGCCCTTTAGGGAAGTAAATCTGCTGTCCTTACCTGGTCTGGCCTACATGTAACTCCAGACCCACAGCAATGTGGTTGACTCTTAAATGCCCTCTGAAATGGTCTAGCAAGCCACTCAGTTGTATCAAACCACTATGAAGTCTAAGCAAAAGAATGAAACCGGACAGACCACCCGGCATCGAATTGGGCACTGGAAATGACAACAGCAAACCCAGCCCTGTCAACCTTGCAAAGTCCTCCTTACTAATGTTTGGAGGCTTGTGCTAAAATTTGGAGAGCTGTCCCACAAACTAGTCAAGCAACAGCCTAACATAGTCATACTCACAGAATCATATCTTACAATGTCCCAGACACCACCATCACTAATCACCATCCCTAGGTATGCCCTGTCCCACCTGCAGGACAGACCCAGAAGAGCTGGCAGTACAATGGTATACAGTCGGGAGGGAGTTGCCCTGGGAGTCCTCAACATTGACTCCAGACCCCATGAAGTCTCATAGCATCAGGCCAAACATGGGCAAGGAAACCTTCTGCTGATTACCACCTACTGCCCACCACCCTCCCCCCACCCCCACCATGGCTGATGAATATGTGCTTCTCTATGTTGGACACCAATTTGAAGAATCACTGAGGGTAGCATAAGCACAGAATGTACTCTGGGTGGGGGACTTCAATGTCCATCTGGTGATGGCTCGGTAGCACCACTACTGACCGAGCTGGCTGAGTCCTGAAGGACATAGCTGTTAGACTGGGTCGGCGACAGGTGGTGAGGAAACCAACAAGAGGGGAAAATCTACTTGACCTTGATCTCACCAATCTACATGTCATAGATGCATCTGTCCATGACAGTACTGGTAGGAGTGACCATCTAACAGTCCTTGTGGAGACTAAGTCCCGTCTTCTCATTGAGGATACCCACCATCATGTTGTGTGGCTCTACCACTGTACTAAATGGGATAGATTTCAAACAGATCTAGCAACTCAAAACTGGGCATCCATGAGGCGCTGTGGGACATCAGCTGCAGCAGAACTTAAACCACATGGCCCGGCATATCCTCCACTCTACCATTACCAGCAAGCCGTGGGACCAACTCTGGTTCAATGAAGAGTACAGGAGGGCATGCCAGGAGCAGCACCAGGCACACCTAAAAATAATGCAGAAAGTTAACATGCAGGTACAGCAAGCAATTAGGAAGGCAAATGGCATGTTGGCTTTATTGTAAGGGGATTGGAGTACAGGAATAAGGATGTATTGCTACAATTGTACAAGGATTTGGTGAAATCACATCTGGAATACTGTGTATAGTTTTGGTCTCCACATTTAAGAAAGATATACTTGCATTGGAGGCGGTACAGCAAATGTTCACTAGATTGGTCCCTGGGATAAGGGGGTTGACCTATGATGAGAGGCTAAGTAAATTGGGCCTGTACTCTCTAGAGTTTAGACAAATGAGAGGTGATCTCATTGACACATATAAGATTCTAAAGGGGGTTGAGCGGGTAAATACTGAAAGATTATTTCAACTGGTTGGGGAATCTAAAACACTGGGGCACAGTCTCGGGATAAGGGGCCAATCGTTTAGGACTGAGATGAGGAGAAATTACTTCACTCAAAGGGTTGTGAATCTTTGTAATTCTCTACCCCAGAGGATTGTGGATGCTCCATCACTAAATACATTTAAGGCTGGGATAGACAGATTTTTGGTCTGTCAGGAAATCAAGGGATATGATGAGCAGGCGGGAAAGTGGAGTTGAATCCTAAGATCTGCCATGATTGTTTTGAATCGCGGAGCAGGCTTGATGGCCCATATGGTCTGCTGCTGCTCCTATTTCTTGTGTTCTTGTGAGGTGTCAGCCTGGTGAAGCTACAACACAGGACTGCTTGCATGCCAAACAGCGGAAGCAGCATGTGATAGCACCAAGCGATCCCACAACCAAGAGATCAGATCTAAGCTCTGCAATCCTGCTACATCCAGTCGTGAATGGTGGTGGACAATTGAACAACTAACAGGAGGAGGAGGCTCCACAAATATCCCCATCCTCAATGATGGGGGAGCCCAGCACATCAATACAAAAGGCAAGGCTGAAGCATTTGCATCCATTTTCAGCCAGAAGTGCCAAGTGCGTGATCCGTCTCAGCCTCCTCCTGAGGTCCCCACCATCACAGATGTCAGTCTTCAGACAATCCAATTCACTCCACGTGATATCAAGAAAACGCTGAAGACACTGGATACTGCAAAGGCTATGGACCCTGACAATATTTCAGCAATTGTACTGAAGACTTGTGCTCCAGAACTGGCCGTGACCCTAGCCAAACTGTTCCAGAACTGGCCATGTCCCTAGACAGACTGTTCCAGTTCAGCTACAACACTGGCATCTACCCAGCAATGTGGAAAATTGCCCAGCTATGTCTTGTCCACAAAAAGCAGGTCAACCCGGCCAATTACCGCCCTATCAGTCTACTCTTGATCATCAGCTCAGTGATGGAAGGAGTCATCGACAGTGCTATCAAGCAGCACTTGCTCAGCAATAACCTACTCACTGACGCTCAGTTTGGGTTCTGCCAGGGCCACTCAGCTTCTGACCTCATTACAGCCTTGGTCCAAACATGGACAAAAGAGCTGAACTCCAGAGGTGAGGTGAGAATAACTACCTTGACATCAAGGCAGCATTTGACTGCGTATGGCATCAAGGAGCCCTAGCAAACCTGGAGTCAATGGGAATCGGGGGAAAACTCTCCACCGGTTGGAGTCATACCTAGCAGAAAGGAAAATGGTTGTGGTTGTTGGAGGTCAATCAGCTCAGTCCCAGGCTATCACTGCAGGAGTTCCTCAGGGTAGTGTCCTCGGCCCAACCATCTTTAGCTGCTTCATCAATGACCTTCCCTCCGTCAAAAGATCAGAAGTGGGGATGTTCGCTGATGATTGCACAATGTTCAGCACCATTCGTGACTCCTCAGATACTGAAGCAGCCCATGTCCAGATGCAGAAAGACCTGGACGACATTCAGGTTTGGGCTGATAAGTGGCAAGTAACATGCATGCCACACAAGTGCCAGGCAATGACCATCTCAAACAAGAGAGAATCTAACCATCTCCCCTTTATGTCAATGATTGCTGAATCCTCCACTATCAACATCCTGGGGGTTACCATTGAGCAAAAACTTAACTGGACCAGCCGCATAAATACTGTGGCTACAAGAGCAGGTCAGAGGCTGGGAATTCTGGAGCAAGTAACTCACCACCTGACTCCCCAATGCCTATCCACCATCTGCAGGGCACAAGTCAGGCGTGTGATGGAATACTCTCCACTTGCCTGGATGGGTGTAGCTGCAACACCACTCAAAAAGCTCGACAACATACAAGACAAAGCAGCCTGCTTGATTGGCACCACATCTACAACCTTCAACATTCACTCCCTTCAGCACTGACGCACAGTGGCAGCAGTGTGTACCATTTGCAAGATGCACTGCAGCAACTCACCAAGGCTCCTTCATCAGCACTTTCCAAACCCGTGACCTATACCACCTAAAAGGGCAAGGGCAACAGATGCAATACCACCTCCTGCAGGTTCCCCTCCAAGCCATACACCATCCTGACTTGGTACAATTTTGCCATTCCTTCACTGTCACCGGGTCAAAACCCTGGAACTCCCTTCCTAACAGCATTGTTGGGATACACCCCAAGTACTGGGAATACCAAGGACTGCAGCAAGAAGGCAACTCACCGCCACCTTCTCAAGGGCTATTAGGGATGGGCAATAAATGCTGGCCGAGCCAGCAAAGCCCACATCCCATGAATGAATAAAATCAAATGATAGGGGAATGGGACTTGGTGCGAGTTAAGGCACAGCCAGCAGTGTGTGTTGGAATAGTCAAGTCTAGAGGTAACAAAGGCATGAATGAAGGTTTCAGCAGCAGATGAGATGAATCAGGAGTGGTCGGCGTGGTTACGGTGATGGAAATAGGCGATCTTAATGATGATGAGAATATGAAGTCAGACACTCATCTCGGGGTCATATGTGATGTCATAAGAATTTTGATTTTTTTTTAAAAAACTAAGAGGTCTGTGTGACTTTAAGACTGAGCAAAAGGACTTTCTGTGAACAGTGACTGCAGAGACTTGTTGTGGTATTTGAAGTGCAGGCTGCAAGGCAATTTGTATCCAAGCAACCAGTAGGTTTTATGACTATCTTATGACTATGTTATTGCTGAAAAGCTAGTTTCAGTTACTGCTGGAGACTAGCCAGGAATACAGTCCAGAAAACTCTTTCTCTTGACAAATAGTTCCTGTATCAGATGCAAATCTAATGTATAGGAGCTAAAACCCTTGTTGCTGTTTATGCCTGAAGAGAGGAAAAGACCCAGGAAAAGAGGAGTTGCTACATCCTGTGGAGAAACACTGCTTTGCTGAGAGGAAGCCTGCATTATTGAAGGTAGAAAAATTCCTATTGTCTCCAGTCTCTCAAAAATCTCTGCCTCAAGAGTGATTTCTGTTTTTGCATTGTTGAAGATCCTGAAATCTCAAGAAAGTTTCTACTATTAGACTGCTACCTTGAAATTTAAGTAGACCTGTTGCTACAACCTTTGCTGAAAGATCTGTGTGATGCCTGCTGCAGACAAATTGCCTTGAATGCCTACCCATCACAGACTGTTTATCAAGCTCGCCTGGAGAGGCTTCGAGTGGCATCTGACTATTTGACTCTGGGACACCTCACCGAACTGGAACTATCCTACCGGAAGTTACAACCCAGTTATTTTATTATTCCTCAGAAACTGTTGTAAAATCAATATACCCGTTTCCTCTGATTAACTATTGGTTTTTGAATGTAAATGTGTGCATGAGGGTTAGGAAGATTAAGGAATTATAAAATCTTTTCATTCTTATAGATTTATCTCATTATCGTTTAAAACATGGTTTATTAATAAATAGTTAATTTTGTTGTTGTTTGAAGAAATCTGGTTTGGTGTGTTTTATTCTGGGGATAAATAAAGTGTCTAATTTGCGGTAGGTGGGAAACTTTACTAATATGCCGTGACCTGTGGAGTAGTGGGACTGAAATAACAGTGCATTACTCCCATCTTGGTCGTAACAGTGACATCAAGGTTGCGAACAGACAGGCTTAATCTTAGACTGTTGTCATGGAAAGGGATGGCAAGGGAACGGAGTTTGGAGTGGAGTCTGAAAATAATGGCTTCCCAATATTTAATCGGAGAAAATTTCTGCTCATCCAGCACGGGATGTTGGATTAGCAATCTGATAATTTAGCAACACTGGAGGAGTCGAGAGAGGTGGTGGTGAGGTGGAGCTGAGCGTTTTCAACAAACCTGTGAAAACTAATGCTGTCCTTTTGTCAGCAAGTGGATGAAAAATAGGAGGGGGCCAAGAATAGATCATTGGGGGACACCAGAGGTAATGGTGTGGGAGAAGGAAGAGAAGTCATTGCAAGTGATTCTCTGGTTATGACTAGATAGTTAAGAAAGGAACCAGGTGAGAGAAGTCCCAGCCAGCTGGACCACAGTGGAGAGGCATTGGAGGAGAATGGTGTGGTCAACCATGTCAGTAGCTACAGGCAGGTCAAGCAGGGCGAGGAGGGATAGTTTACTTTCGTCACAATCATTTGTAACTTTGATAAGAGCTGTTTCGATACTGTGGCAGCGGTGGAAACCTGATTGGAGGGATTCAAACATGGAGTTATGGGAAAGATGGGAATGGATTTGGGAAGCGACACCATGTTCAAGGACTTTGGAGAGGAAAAGGAGGTTGGAGATGGGACGGTAGTTTGCAAGGATGGTGGGGTCAAGGGTTGTTTTTTTGAGAAGAGGGGTAATGACAGCAGATTTAAAGGAGAGAAGGCAACACCTGAAGAGAGAGAACTGTGTAAAATATCGGTTAACATGGAGTCCGGGGAAGGATGTTAGGTGGTCAGCAGCTTAGTGAGAATAGGATCGAGAGAGCAGGAGGTGGGTCTCATGGATAAGATGAGCTTGGAGAAGGCATAAGGGGAGTTAGGAGAGAAATTAGAGGATACAAGTTCAAAGCTAGGGCAGGGGGAGCTTTCTAGGATGTTTGGTCAGGTGGGCTAGTGGAAGGGAGGGATGTGGCAGGGGCAACTGATTGGATGGTGACAAAGAAGTCCATGAGCTCCTCACATTTATTGTTGGAGATAAGGGAGGAGGGGACAGGGGAGAGATTTTTAAGAAGAGGGCCGGGTGTTATCTTTGCACTCCAGGATGATCCTTGAATAATGAGCAGTTTCAGGAGACGACAGCAGGACCTGATAGTGTTTTAAGTGGCTCAGCCAGATCTGGCAACAGAACAAGCAGCAACCTGCTGGTGAGAAATAGCAGAGAAGGGAGAAGCACTGAGGTTTGGACCTGCAGGAGGACCGAGGCACAGAGCGCCGATCCTCTTTAGAAGATTCAGAGGAGGAGGAGAAAGGTAATGAGGGTAATGCACCACCAGCTGTGCACATTGCTACCTGGGATGCCTTGATTATTGCGAGGTTCACTTAGGTTCCACGTGTGAGCTGATCTCACAACCTGCAAACAACCAACCACACCTTTCACATCCCCCCATTGGCTTCCCATTCATCACCAAACAATTTAAAAAAACACTTGCCAGCCAGAAAACAGGAATATGCAAGATGGGAAAATTGCTTCAAAATAATATTTATGTGCTTTGAGAAAAGAACAGATACTTAATAACATAATAATGTCTAAGACAGCCATGTGCATACCCTTGTGCAACTATAAATCTATAATCTTCCTTTTCCTACTGCTCCTATCTGCAACCCCTTGGCTTCAGCAAAGGTGATAGAGTCAATACGGCACAAAAGGAGGCCATTCGGCCCATCAAGTCCATGCCGGCTCACTGCAGAGCAATCCAGTCAGCCCCATTACCCTGCTTCATCCCCATAGCCCTACAAACTTGTTTCCCTCAAATACCCATCCAACGCCCTTTTGAAATCATTTATCGTCTCCGCTTCCACCAGCATTGTAGGTAATGAGTTCCAAGTCATTACCACTCGCTGCATAAAAACGTTCTTCCTCACATTCCCCCGCATCTCATGCCCAACACTTTAAATCTGTGTCCCCCAGTCCTTGTGCCATCAGCTAAAGGGAACAACTTTTCTTTGTCTACCTTATCTAAACCTGTCATAATCTTGTACACCTCCATCAGAACTCCCCTCAACCTCCTTTGTTCTAAGGAGAACAACCTCAGATTCTCCAACCCAGCCTTGTAGCTAAATTCCCTCATCCCTGGAACCATTCTGGTAAATCTCCTCTGCACCCTCTTGAGCACCTTCACATCCTTCCTAAAGTGTAGTGACCAGAACTGGATGTAATACTCTCTCATTGTGGCCTACCCAGAGCTTTATCAAGGTTCAGCATAACGTCCCTGCTTTATTACTCAATACCTCTATTTATGAAGCCAAGGTCCCATATACTTTGCTAACTACTCTCAATTTGTCCTGCCACCTTAAAAGATACATGCACATGAATCCCCAGATCCCTCTGTCCTTGCACATTCTTTAGAACCGTGCCAGTATAAATTGCCTCTCCCTATCCCTTCTGCCAAAATACATCACTTCACACTTCCCAATATTAAATTCCACCTGCCACTTGTCTGCTCATTCTGCTCGCCTATCTATATGTCCTGTTGGAGTCAATTGGTATCATCCTCACTGTTTCCCCACCACCAAGTTTGGTTCATTGACAAATTTTGAAATTTTACTCTTTATTCCAATATCCAAGTCATCTGTATATATCAAAAAAATCAGTGGTCCTAGCACTCACCCTTAGAAACACCACTGTCTACAATCCTCCAGTCTGAAAAACAACCATTAACCATGACTCTGTTTTCTGTCCTTAAGTCAATTTTTTTTATCCAAGTTGACCCTGACCCTTCTATTTCATGAACTTCAATTTTGTTAACCAGCCTTTATGTGGTACTTTGTCAAACACTTTCTTAAAATCCATATAGACAACATTCACTGCATTCCCTTCATTAATCTTCTCTGTTACTTCATCAAAAAATTCAATTAGATTCATCAAACATAAGCTGTGTCCAGCTGAACGGAGCTTGGAGAGGGCTATGCCCTCTCACACAGATTCTCCACTACCTTTAAGGATCTGTGGAGATACATTCCAAGGTGTCCCTGTTCCTCTGCACTACTCAGTATCCTCCCATTTATTGTGTATTCCCTTGCCTTGTTGCACCTGCTGAAATGCATTACCTCACACTGCTGAGAAGTGCAAATAAATTGCTATATGACTTGGAAGGAGTATTTGGGGCCCTGGATGTTGAGAAGAAAGGAGGTAAAAGGGCAGCTGTTGTATCTCTTGTACTTGCATAGGAATGTGCCATGGGAAGGGGTGGGGGTACTGGGGTGATCAAGGAGTGGAATGGGTTTTTGCGGAATGAAAGGTCCATGCGGAAAGCTGAAAGTGGAGTGAAGGGAGGGGAAGACGTGTCTGGTGGTGATATCAGCTGGAGGTGGCAGGAATGGCGGAGGATGATCCATTGATTCCGGAGGCTGGTGGGGTGGAAGGTGAGGACAAGGGAAACCCTATCATGTTTCTGGGAGGTGGGGAAAGGGGTGAGAGCAGAAATCCAGGAAATGGAACAGACACGGTTGAAGGCCCTGTCAGTCACGGTGGGGAAGAACCCTCAGTTGAGGAAAAAGGAAGACATCAGGAGCGCTGGTATGACAGGTGGCATCATCAGAATAAATGTGACAGATGGAGAAACTGAGAGAATGGAATGGAGTCCTGACAAGAAATAGATGTGAGGAAGTGTAGTCAAGGTAGCTGCGAGAGTCAGTGGACTTATTGTGAATGTTGTTCCATAGCCTATCCCAGAAATGGAGACAGAGAAGTCGAGGAAGATTGGGAAGCGTCAGAGTGTCAGCGTCCGCAGTACTTTGCTCTTGTATCAAAACTAGCTGATTAACTGCTTAACTACCTTCTGTCTCAGACTCCTTTTCTTTTGCTTGCAGGAATATAGTAGTCTTTACAACAGAATATCTAGCACTGAAGACAGATCAGCTAAAAAATTATAGGGATTAGAAGGCCAAATCTGTGCCTAGAGTCAAAAGGAGGGTGCATTGTAACATAAAGCCCAAGCAGCGGCTGGTCATGTATATGGACAAATCAAACTTAAGCAGAAAATTCCGCAAACTAAAACTCAGGATAACAGCAATAGGTATCAAGCTCAGCTAAAGGCAACAATAGCTACTATCAGAGCGGGCACTGGGGATAAGTGATCAACTGTGATAGTAAAACTATTTATCACTATGCTATGACTCAGAGGAAAATAAAAGCTTGCATAGGGCTGTTAAAGAATTTCTTAAGGCAGATTCAGGTGAACTGCTTATAAGTGGCTTTAAATGGTCACTTTACATCAGTCGTTACTTCAGTATTTCTATTAATGCAGTGCACAGTTGACATTAAAGTTGTAAATGTCGAAGTGCATTCAGATGTAATCCTGGAAAGAATAAGGGATCTCAAAATGTTGTTGACTCTGTACTGCCCTCAGAAGTGGCCTAGCTCGCCATGAAATTGTATCAAACGACTTTTCAGGGCAACTAGGAATGGATAATAAATGCCAGACTTTCCAGCGATGACCACATCCCAAGAATGAATAATAAACCAAAAAAATCAGATGAGGCTATTGGTCCTGATGACAGTCATCTGAGGATTTTGAAAGATATCGGCAATGTGCTAAGTAACCTTACGTTTATATGTTTTACAGCTTGCAGAATGAGGAACTGTTTCCATGGACTGGAGGGAGGCTAATTCTGTTCCAATATTCAAAACAGACAATAACTCAGAACAAAAAAAAGAGACTCATTAGCTTGGTTTAGGTTAAAGGAAAATATCTAGAAGGGATCATTAGAGATATTCTGTATGACCACCTGGACAGAGCATGGGTTATTACAGACTCTCAGGGTGGCTTCTGGAAAAGATTGTCTCACCACAATGGTTAATTTATGTTGTGGAAATTACTATGTTGATTGATAAAGGATGTCAGATCAATCTAAAACTTTTGACAAGGTGTCACACAATAGGCTAATTTATAAGGTAGATTCTTGTGAGATCGGAGGGCAGATCCCGGGGTTGCAAAAGAATTGGTTGCATTCTCATAGACAGAGGGCTATTATTAATGATAGTGGTTACACATGGAGACCGTGATCAGTGCGGTCATACAGGGATAGGGACCATTGCTCTTCATTATCTATACTAATAATCTCAATGAAGGAGTTGGACAAAGTGTCAGAAAGATTTGTGCTGGTATTAGAACCTTGGATAAAAATGACTACAATCAGATCTCGGTGTGACAAGTAATAGGTACGTGCCTGGCTGTTAATATTTAATGTAGATAAATGCAGTGTTGTGTAAGTTAGGTAGGCTAAAGCTGAGCACACACACATAGGGTATTTATAAAAGAAAAGCATATGAAAGCATAAGTTATAATTTTTTTAATGTTAATTTTGTTAATGCTATGTTAATAATGCTGAAACTGACAGAAAAAAAAGTGAACTGTTGGAAAATTGGATTGAACAATGTATCACAAAAGATGGCAGTTATGTTGAAGCTTAGAAATTTAAACTGTATTGTGTTAAAACTTTAGGAATTATACTTTTGTATGCTACTTACAGTGTGTTTCTATCTTGTGTACATCCAAAGTTTAAGTTAAAGCTTAAAGTTGCACAAGGACTTTATAAACACCCTGTATATATCACATAGGGTTCTGAACTAAAATCAGCCGAGCAGGAAAGAGACATAGGTGTTATGGTGCATGAGTCGCTAGAGGTTTTGTGAGGCTATAATAAAAGTTAATATAGTTTTGGGATATATTGTAAAGACAATCCAATGTAAAACAAAATGCACTACAATCAAAACAAACGAGCAAGACCTTGAGTAGGCCTCATCTAGACTATTGTGTGCACTTCTAATCCCCTCATATGGTGGGTAAAATAGATGCCCTGGAAAAGTTTCATTTAGATTGACATTTAGGTTAAAGGCTATCAATTACTACCATAGGCTTAGAGAGATTGGTCTTACTACCCTAGAAAAGCAGGGACCTCACAGAAATTTGATTGAGGTGTTTATAGAGGGGACTACCCTACTCTGTCCGTGTAGATGGACTATTTGAATTAGACAGGTTAGGGGTAAGGGGACATGCTTATAAATTATATAAGCACAGAACTAGGTTAAATGACAGGAGGTTTTTCTTTCCACAGAGGGTCGTGGACCTTTAGAACAAGTTGACAGCTTGTGCAAGGAAGATGGATTCACTGCAAATGTTCAGGAGGGAGGAGACAAGTTCCTGGCTGAGGCCGATATTATTGCATCCAAAAGGTAGGTGGAATGCTGGATGATATGCCTTGTGGTCATTTTGGTCTGCTGGAACTTGTTTTGATCCCCATCAGGGGCTGGTAAAGCATTTCTCCCACAAAACTGGCCAAGCCCCTGACTGAATTAATAAGCACATTTGCACCAATTATGCCTGTTTGTGGCCCTTCGAGGAAGTTCTTCAAATTACACTGTATTTTTTAGGTGCAAAGACATTAATAGGCACCTTTAAAATGTTTTTAAATATTAAAAATAATAATTTACTAAGAAACTGACTAGTGCACACCAATGAAACTAACAGTTCAGTATAATCTTTTAAAAATTAGTTTTAGTTATTTAAGATCAAGTTAGTCAGGTGGTGGCCTAGACCCTCTTATTAAAAATGCACTGTTCATAGAAGACTGGCCGAAATTGTCCGAGGCAGGAATACCTGTGAACGACCTTCTTACCCCACGACCATTTGAGGCCCTTAACTGGACAATTAATGCCCAATTAAGGTCTCTTGCCGCCTCCACCGCAATTAGCCCAGCAACGGGTGTCCCTGTTGTCACATGGGAAGCACGGCAGGAAAAACCGTGTGGGCTGCTTGCCGGCTCTGGGGTTGTTGGACATGGGGTGGGGGGGCCTCGTTAAAAGTCACATAGTGCATCAACAAGGGACCTGGCATCGGGAAGGGGGGGGGACCTGCTAGAGCCACCCCCCTGCCCTTGCTGCCGACTCCCCTGCAACTTGCTCCTCCAGGACCCGCACCCTGCACGATCCCTCCTATCCTGACCTAACTGTGGACTGGGCCCAGCACCACTCCTGGGCCTCAGGTGGGTGCTTCACCAGCAGAAACCATCCCCTCCGTGGTGGTGCTGCTCAGTTAGATGGTTCCCGGAGCAGACCGCCAAAGTCATTTGGCGGAATGCCTCATCACCAGAACTTTCAAACAAGCACCAAGATGTAGCTTGGCTGGTGGTGAGAAGAGCCCTCCCCGTCAGATCCTTCCTGCACGCCTGAAGTCTCGCCCCCTCCGCGCAATGCCCCCGCAGTGGCTGTGGTGGGGAAGAGACGGTTGCCCACCTCCTCCTGGAATGTGTCTTTGCAAAGCAGGTGTGGAAAGAGCTGCAGTGGTTTTTGTCGAGGTTCATCCCAAGCAGCTCTGTAACACAGGAGTTTGTGCTCTACGGGCTGTCCCCAGGGACACACACTGAGACAAACATCAACTGCTGCTGGAGGACTATCAATTCGGTGAAAGACGCCCTTTGGTCTTCCCGAAACTTGCTGGTCTTCCAGCGCAAAGAGTTGTCCACGACCGAATGTTGCAGACTGGCACATTCCAAGGTTCAGGACTTCGTGCTGAGGGACGCACTAAAGCATGGGGCAGCCGCAGCAAAGGCTCAATGGGAAAAGACCACTGTGTAAGGTCCCCCCACCAAGCTGAACTGAGGTGCTGGATCCATGGGAAACCCCCCGAACTGTATTGGGAAATTTTTCATTTGCTGTAAAATGTAAAAATGAATCTGGCACGACAAATGAAATGGAAGGGTTGTGAGGCAACTCATGATTGTATTGAAGGAAACTAATCTCCCTTGCAATGTTTGTAATTTTTGACTTGGTGCTGTTAGAAACTGTTTGGTAATGTATTTTTAACAGATTTTTATGAATAAAGTATATCTTGGAAATAAAAAAAAAGTTAGAGAGCTGCCAGTCTCTGATTGGCCAGCAGCTCTCAGAGGGCAGGTCTTCCGTCACCGGAGATTCCGTGGAAGACCCACCGCTGTCCAGTTAAGTGCCTAATTGGCACTTGATTCAGTGGGCCTCCCACAGAAGAGGCAACGCGGGGTTCTCGCCATCACTTTTGCTGGATGTTGAGACCCCCTGTCGCTCAGATAAAATCCCAGCATTTATGTTTGTGATCATCCAAATAAGTTTGAGAGGAAACTTGAACAATTAGGGAGTATGTAACTAACACTGAGGAAGAATGCAAGATAATACAAGAAGACATTAGAAAACTTGAAGACTGGGTAGTTAAGTAGCAAGTGAACTTTAACATTGATAAATGTGAGGTGACACACTTTGGTAGGAAAATTAGAAACATCACCTGCACCTTAGAAAATAAGAAATTGAACAAAGGGATCATAGAATCATAGAAACCTACAGCAGAAAAGGAGGCAATGGGGTCCATCATTTTGGACTTTGGAGAGCTGTCATGCTTAGTCCCATACCCCTGCTTTTTTTCTGTAACCCTGTAAGTTCCTCATCCTCAAGTATCTGTCCAACTCCATTTTAATATTATTTATGGAATTAACAACCACCACATCCCCATTCCAAGTGAAAACATTTCTCTCATCTCCCCTCTGCTTATTGACCCATTCACCCGAGGGAGTATTTTTCTCTGTCTAAACAATCAAAACCTTGCATCATTTTGAAAACCTCTATTAGGTCGCCTTTTAACATTCTCAGTTCCAAGGGGAACAGTCCTAATATTTCCAACCTCTCATAACTGAGATTCCTCCTCCTTGGTAACAACCTGGTAAACCTCCTGTATATTCTTTCCAATACCTTTACATCTTTCCTGAAGTGTGATGCCCAAAAGCGTTCACAAGACTCCAGCTGGGGCCTAACAATTGATTTATAAAGTTCTAACATGATCTCTTTGCTTTCATATTCTGTTTGTCTATTTATAAACCCAAGTAACCCATATGCTTTCTTAACCACCTTATCAACTTGCCCTGCCACCTTTAAGGATTCGTGTATATGCACATCAAGATCTCTCTGCTCACCTACATTTTTCAAAATCTTCCTATTTATAGTATACTGTTTTCCCATCTTTGTCCTGCCAAGGTACATCACTTCACACTTCTCCACATTGAACTTCATCTGCCATGCTTCTGCCCATTTCGCCATCTTCTTGATGTCATTCCTGAAGTCTATATCCTCATCATTATCTACTATGTTGCCAAGTTTTGTACCATCTGCAAACTTTATAATGCTGTTCCCTACACCCTGAGTCTAGGTCGTCCAAGGGAGGCAGACTTGAACATCTGTGACAGACAACTGGCTTAACCATTCATCGCCAGATCTGGTTGGACAACATAAAGCACCATGGAATCTTGAAATAAAAACAGAAAGTACTGGAAATACTCAGGTGGTCAGGCAGCATCTGTGGGGAGAGAAGCAGAGTAACATTTCAGGTCTGTGACCTTTCATCAGAGCTGGCAAAGGTTAGAAAAGTTTTAAGCATGTGAAGGTGGGGGCAGGGTGGTGGTGGTGGTGATGGGGAAGAGAACAAAAGGGAAGGTGTGTGATAGGGCAGAGGGCAGGAGAGATTAAATAACAAAGATGTCCTAGGACAAAGGCAAAGAACTTGTTAATGGTTGTGGTGAAAGACAAAGCATTAGTCCAGAGAGTGTGTTAATAGAATAATGAGCAGCTCTGACCAAATGCACAATATGAAAAACAGGCACATGGTTAAAAAATAAAATATAATAAAACTAATTTTAAAAAGAAATTAAAAAAAGGCCAGTCATGCTCAAAAATAAAATAATTTTTTTTTAAATTAAAAAGAAAGTATTTTTTTTTTTTTATTTCTTAATTTCTTCATTTAATTTCTTCATAACATGCTCTTTGCCTTTGTCCCATGTTATGTAATCTCTCCTGCCCTATCACACACCTTCCCTTTTGTTCTCTTTGTCAGCACCACACCACCACGCCACATCACCCCCCCCGCCCCCTGCCACCACTTGCTTAAAACCTCATACTTTTCTTACCGTTGCCAGTTCTGATGAAAGGTCACAGACCTGAAACGTTAACTCTGCTTCTTTCTCCATAGATGCTGCCTGACCTGCTGAGTATTTCCAGCACTTACTGTTTTTATTTCAGATTTCCAGCATTTGCAGTATTTTGCTTTTATGACCATGGACTCCTGCTCGCACTTGCAAAAATTGTTCACTATTCCAGGATCATCCTGGAAAGCAAAGATAAGCCTCAATCTTCTCTTCTCTACAAATCGTCTTCTTGAACCACCCTGCCTCCTCCATCCTTACCTCCAACAACAAGTGCGAGGAGCTCATGGACTTTTTTGTTACAAAGATGGAGAGCATCCATTCAGCTGCGTCTGCTGCTTCCCTCCCTTCCCCTAGCCCACCAGGCTAACCTTCCCCTAAGGATCACCCCTCGCATCTTTTGCTAGATTCTTTCCCAATTCCCACCATGTTCTCTCCGGGATCATCTTGTCCATGAGACCCACCTCTTGCTCCCTCATCCCTATCCCCATGAAACTGCTGATCACCCAACTTCATTTCCTGGCTGCTATGTTAGCTGATATTGTTGACAGTTCTCTTTCCCCAGGTACTGTCTCCTTCCCCTTCAGATTTACTGTCATCATCCCTTCCTCAAAAAACCCAGCCTTAACTGCTCTGTCTTTGCAAACTATTACCCCATCTCCAACCTCCCTTTCCTCTTCAATGTCCTTGAATATATTATCACCTCCCAAATCCGTGCCCACCACTCCCGCAATTCCATGATTGATCTTCTCCAATCAGGTTTCTGCCTTGCCACAGTATTGAAAAGGCTCTTATAAAGGTACAAGTGATATTCTATGTAACTTTGAGCATAGTAAACGATCCCTCCTCATCCTCCTTGACTTGTCTCCAGTCTTCAACATGATTGACCACAACATCTTCTTCTAATGCTTCTCCTCCATTGTTCAGCTGGGTTGGATTGCCCTCACTTGGTTCCATTCTTATCTATTTAGTCATATCCAGAGAAACACCCACAATGGCTTCTCTTCCTACTCTTACATCTTTATCCTGGAATCTCCCAAAGATCAATCTTTGACTCCCTCCCCCTTCTATTTCTCAATTACATGCTACCCTGGTATTTTATATAAATAAATATATATATATATATATATACTGTGCATTGTGCAATGAGAGAGGATTAATTAACAATCATGCTGTGCAGGGTCCCTTGGGGAGGAGCGACCATAACATGACAGAATTCTTCATTAAGATGGAGCGTGAAGTAGTTGAATCCAAAACTAGGGTCCCGAATCCAAATAAAGGAAACTATGAAGGTATGAGGCATGAGTTGGCTATGGTAAATTGGGGAACTTTACTAAAAGAGTTGACGGTGGATAGACAATGGATAATATTTTTAAAATGTGTGCATGAATTACAACAATTATTCATTCCTGTCTAGTGCAAAAATAAAACAGAAAGGATGGCGCAACCATGGCTTACAAAAGAAATTAGGGATAGTATTAGATCCAAAGTGGAGGCATATAAAATTGCCAGAAAATGCAGCAAGTCTGAGAATTGGGAGCAGTTTAGAATTCAGCAAAGGAGGACAAAGAGGTTGATTAAGCAGGGAAAAACAAAGTATGAAAGTAAACTTGCAGGGAACATAGAAACTGACTTTAAAAGCTTCTGTAAATATGTGAAGAGAAAAAGATTAGTGAAGACAGATGTAGGTCCCTTACAGTCAGAAACGGGGGAAATTATAATGGGGAACAAAGAAATGGCAGAACAATTACACACATACTTTGGTTCTGTCTTCACAAAGGACACAAATAACCTCCCAAAAACATTAGGGAACCAAGGGTCTAATGAGAGGGAGGAACTGAAGGAAATCAGCATTAGTAAAAAAAATAGTGCTAGGGAAATTAATGGGGTTAAAGGCTGACAAATCCCCAGGGCTTGATAATCTACATCCCAGAGTACTAAAGGAAGTGGCCCTGGAAATAGTGGATGCATTGGTGGCCATCTTCCAAAATTCTATAGACTCTGGAGCAGTCCCTACAGATTGGAGGATGGCAAATATAACCCCACTATTTAAAAAAGGAGGGAGAAAATAAACAGGGAATTACAGACCAGTTAGCCTTACATCAGTAGTGGGGAAAATGGTAGAGTTTATTATAAAGGATGTGATAGCAGAACATCTGGAAAGCATAAACGGGATTGGACAAAGGCAGCATGGGTTTTCGAAAGGGAAATCATGCTTAACAATCTACTGGAGTTTTTTGAGGATGTAACTAGTCAAATAGGTAAGGGAGAACCAGTGGATGTGGTGTATTTGGATTTTCAGAAGGCTTTTGATAAGGTCCCACATAAGGGGTTAGTGTGCAAAATTAAGGCACATGGGATTGGGGGTAATATACTGGCATGGCTTGAGAATTGGTTAACAGACAGGAAACAGAGAGTAGGAATAAACGGGTCTTTTCCAGGTGGCAGGCAGTGACTAGTCGGGTATCGCAGGGATCAGCTATTCACAATATATATTAATGACTTGGGTGAGGGAACTAAATGTAACATTTCCAAGTTTGCAGACGACACAAAGCTGTGGGGGAATGCGAGCTGTGAGGAGGATGCAAAGAGGCTCCAATGTGATTTGGACAAGTTGGGTGAGTGGGCAAATGCATGGCAGATGCAGTATAACGTGGATAAATGTGAGGTTATCCACTTTGGTTGTAAAAACAGAAAGGCAGATTATTATCTGAATGGTGATAGATTGGGAAAGGGGGAGGTGCAACGGGACCCGAGTGTCCTTGTACACCAGTCGCTAAAATCAAGCATTCAGGTGCAGTTAGCAGTTAGGAAGGCGAATGGTATGTTGGCCTTCATTGCAAGAGGATTTGAATCCAGGAGCAAGGATGTCTTACTGCAGTTATACAGGGCCTTGATGAGACTACATCTGGAGTATTGTGTGGAGTTTTGGTCTCCTTATCTGAGGAAGGATGATCTGCCATGGAGGGAGTGCAAAGAAGATTTACTCGGCTGATTCCTGGGATGGCAGGATTGACGTATGAGGTGAGATTGGGTTGACTAGGCCTATATTCACTAGAGTTTAGAAGAATAAGAGGGGATCTCAGAGAAACCTATAAAATTCTAACAGGACTAGACAGGCTAGATGCAAGGAGGATGTTCCCGATGGCTGGGGAGTCCAGAACCAGGGGTCACAGTCTCAGGGTATGGGGAATGCCATTTAGAACCGAGATGAGGAGAAATTTCTTCACTCAGAGGGTGGTGAACCTATGGAATTCTCTACTGCAGAAAGCAGTGGAGGCCAAGTCATTAAGTATATTCAAGAAGGAGATAGATATATTTCTTAATGCCAAAGGGATCAAGGGATATGGGGAGAAAGCAGGAACATGGTACTGAATTAGACGATCAGCCATGATCTTTTTTGAATGGCAGCGCAGGCCCAAAGGGCCGAATGGCCTACTCTTGCTCCTATTTTCTATGTTTCTATGTTTACCCCACAGTGGCATCATCTGAAAACAAATCAATTTCCACATATACATTGACAAAACTCTGCTTTATGGACCACCACCTCTCTTAACCTTTTCACTGTCTCTGATTTGTCACCCTGCTTGTCCAGTATTGGATGAGCAGAAATTTCCTCCAACTAAATATTGGGAAAACCAAAGCAATTGGCTCGGTCCTGCCACAAACTCTGTTCCCAAGCTATCCCTGAAGTTGAACCAGACCATTCACAACCTTGTTGTTGTGTATTTCCTGGAGATAAGCTGCTAACCACATATCCACTCAATCACCGAGAATGCCTACTTCCATAAATACTTCTAACACTGCCATTGTTTCATCTTGCTGAAACCCTCCAATTCTGGAAGCTTGTGCATCCTCAATTTTAATCACTCCACCATTGGTAGCTGTGCTTTCAGATGCTGAGGCCCTAAGTGTTAATTGGAATTAATTGTATTCAAGTGGGCATTAATTGGGAACTCACTTCGCTCATATGTATAGGAGCAGGCTGAAGGTATGTGTGTTGTTGGAGGTCCACAATATGCTAATAAAAGCTTGTGTGTATTAAGAATAGGCTCCAGTGTTTTATGCTTCACTGCCTGGCTATCTGATTTCTAACACTAAACTTTTTAAATCCTCTAGGAATGATGGACTCAAATCTGACCCTTGGGGAATACCACTACAAACCATCTTCCAATCTGATAAACATCCATCCTTTGCTTCCTGTCACTGATCCAATTCTGCAACCATATAACCATTTTTCCCTTAATTTCAGAGGCTTCCATCTTCTTATCAAGCCTCCTGTGTGGCACTTTTTGAATGCCTTCCAAAGTCTACATATCGAACATCTACTGCACTACCTTGGTCAACCCCTGTTGCTATTGCATCAAAAAACTTAATCAAGTTAGTCAGAATCTAGAGATGCAAGTTGTAACGAAAACCACACTTGCCAACATTGAGATATATTAATTTCGTCATATTGAACATAATTTTGAACTGTTACTGAACTTGAAAACATGGCTGCACATTTGCATTCTAAAGGACAGTGGCTGGAAACATGGCTGCACATTTGCATTTTAAAAGACAGTTGCCTGAAGAAGACAATGGGAATGCATTCCTGATTCAATTAGCCAGATGGATTTTTGATCAAGAGACATTGAATGTATAAGAGCCAGCATTCCACTGCACCAACACCCGCCCCCCACCACCGCCCTCCACCCCCCCCCCCCCCCCCCCCGCTCCACACACACACATTGAGAGTGTCTGCTAAGCTAGGGGGAAATCCACAAACCTCGCTGGAAAGGTTGTTCTAAATAAGGAGCTGGTCACATGACTAACCTGCTGGCCAACTTGGAGTTGTTTGAATTGTGCTCACAGAACAGTTTTGGAAGAGACTGTAACATGAAGACAACAGAGAAGGAAGGTCTCTCCCTGTCTCTGTCTCTGTCTCACGCAGAGTTCCAGGGACCCACAGAAGTAACTCAAGCCTCAAGTCAGAGGACCATCAAAACAAGTTTGAAAGTATGCACTAGGCCCCAACGAGAACTGCAAGACTTAACTGTAATCAAAGACTTTACATCAAACCCAAAGCCAGTAACTGAACGCCAGCTATTGCTTCAAACCTTTTCTTGTTTGATTCTTTCTCCTCCTCTGTCCCTATTTGCATATGTGTTTATCGCAGTATGCATGCTAGCGTAGTCGCGTATATTTAGTAGTTTTAACTGAATTAAAGTTTTACGCTTAATAAACCTACACCTTTCTTGTTTAAATCTGAGAAAACCTGTCAGGTTAATTTCTTTGCCATTACAATTAAAGAGCAGTGAGCAAGGATCCACCAAGGGGGAGCTCTAAGCACCCCCTTGGTGAATCCTTGTTCACTGCTTTCCAATTATTAGGCAAAGAACTGTGCACAAACAGGCTTTTTCAGGTTTAAACACGAGGTGAAATTTATTAAAACTTAAACTTAAACTCTAATTTGGTTAACACCTACAGATACACGACGCTCCCACGCTAGCATGCATATGCGATACACACATGCAGATAGGGACAGAAAAGAGTAGAACAAAAAAATAAAGTGGGAGGTTTGAGACTATCTGAAAAGTTTCTTGTTACTATGCTTCGAGCTCACTGCAGTCCTTTTGTAGGTAGTTCTTGCTTGGAGGTAATTCTTGCTTTGCGTTGGGGTCCAGTATTCTTCTTAAACCTTGTTCACTGTAAGAGACTTTTCTCTCTTGGGGTTCATGTGTCTTCAATGGATTCCAAAGCTGGTGAGAAAGAGATGAGGGGAGACAGGAGAGAGACGTTCTCAATCCAGGAGCCAGAAGCTTTCTCCTTCAAATTTTCTGTGACCAATTTAAAACTCTCAGTTCAAAACTCTGCAACAGCCAGTTAGTCATGTGACTAAACTGATCTGACCATGTCTTCTGTGTATTGGGAGCAGGGACTGGTTCCTTTGTTCCAACACTGTCTGCTAGTATGCAAAAAAAAAGTCTTTCCGGCTAGGGGCCGGCAATTCCTTGTGATAGGCCCTCTTGTCTTTCAAGCAACAATTTGAAGTTTAATGTCCATGTGGCAAAATTAATGTGCCTCATTCTTGGCAGGTGGGGGCCTGCATGACTCTTTGAATTCAAAGTTTGTGGTTTTTTTTTCTGAGAGTCATTTACTGGAAATGAAACTAAAAGCTCCAGAGTTCTGGAAAGACTAAACTGGTCCTAACCAGTTTGAAACACACAGTCTTATGATCAGAGCTGTGACCAGAGACATGTGACTGGAGCTCAGGTTTCAGTTTAGAAGAATATTCTGCAGTGGTCGAAGCAAAAAAACTAGATATTGTTTTAAAGCGACAAGCTGGGAGCTGTTGGCAGTTGTTTTAAAGACAGGCTGTAGGTTGAGGAAATTGGCCTCTGGGAGCTGACCATTGGTGAATACAACTTATGGCAGCTGTTGTAAAGAGTTATCAGTGGAACCATGCCATCAGGGTGGTGTGGGCAAGGCCAAGGTTGTTCGATAGGCAACAAGACCGAACTGTTAAAGGGAAGATTGCATTGATCACTATTGACGGGACATCATTACTTCCATATCTGCATCCTGGATGACAGGACTTGGAAACTATCTGAGGAAGTTCCTGGTTTGGGACTGTTTGGTGCCTTCTTGCTGTTAAGGCTGTTCAGAGGATTCGTAAGGACTATCTTTGTTGCATCTGATAATTAACATGTAATCTTTAAGATATATATGTCGACCACAATTTAATTTTCAGTTCATGTTTAATTTGAGTTGGTTTTGGTTTGAGTGTTAAAGTAAAATTTTTAAAAGTGAAATATTGTCTTTTTTTTGCTTCCTAAATTGGGGTCAGTTGGTGGATTTGTTTCTTTTGGTTTGTTGGTGTTCTCCATGGGGATCATAACAAAAGATAATGTCTTTGATTCAAGGAACAGTTTTATGGTTGCGACCATTGTTGTTTCTAATGTAGCCAAGAAGATAAATGATTCTGAATGTGCGATTGGAAGGTTTTTTTAATCACAAGAATCAATAACCAAAAAAATTGTCTTAATTCTATCTTAAGTTAAAGTTTATTTCAAAGATGACTTTCTTGACAAAATTATAGTTAAAAAAACATTAATTCAGAGTTAGGTCTATTTTAATTTTGATTTTCAACACATGTTTTATTTGTTGTGGGATGGATTTAATGGACCCCCTGGAGATGGGCTCAGAGGTGTGGGGCCCATAGAATTGCAGCTGGATGCGGGGGGTGGAGGGCCCATTGCCTTCGCATGGCAATGTAATTAAGTTGGGGTCAGGAAAGGCCAAAGATGGTCTTCTCGCCTAAGACCAATTGAGGCCCTTAAGTGGAATATTATTAGCCACTTAAGGGCCTCTTCCTGCCACCTGGAATTAAGCCAGTGGTGGCGGGCAGGAGGGTGGCCTCCACCACGTCGGGAGGTTGCCAGTTAAACGAGACAACCTCCTGGCAGCCTTGGTGGGGGGGGGGGTGGTTGGCCTCCTCTGTGGGTGATCTGTGCCCCATGGAGGGCCCATGGAGGGCCCGCAATGGCCAACAACACCTCCCGTAACATCCCGCCCCCTGCACTCATAGCCCACCTGGTGGTGCTGCCAATACTACTACCCATCTCTTTGGCTGGCAGTTCTTAGAGGCAGTCCCTATGAAGACGGGGATCCCAGCACCGGGCACCTAAGTGCCTGAGCACCATACAATTGTATCGGCGGGGGACTAGGGTTGCTCTGAAAGGCCGAGGTGGATGTCGCACCGTCTTTTTGGCCTAGTGCTGGCCGTATATGTTCAAATTATGCATTCTACCAGAGCTGCTTGGCAATTTGCCAAGTATTTGGTTTAGAAATGCTGAATTTCATCTTGCAACCCCCAGTAGCTTTTATTTTAAGCAATTTGTACTTTGAAAAGGCTCTTCGGGTAAAATTGTTTGCAGATCCCGGAATAGAATGATCTGCTGAGAGGCTGAGATGAGGTAGATAGAATATGAGGAGACTCATGTGGCATATAAACAACAGCATGGAATAGTTGAGCTGAATGGTCTGTTTCTGTGCTGTATATTCTATGTAATTTACAACCCCACTTCAGACACAGTTTCAAGCATAATTTGTGCCCAGATTGCTGATTGTGCACAAAGTGGAAACTCTACCCATTCGTGTACAGCTGGATACAGCCCTGTCAACATCTCAGCTGTAGTACTGAAGACTAGTGCTCCAGAACTAGCCCCGCCCTAGCCAAGCTGTTCCAGTACAGCGACAACACTGGCATCTACCCAACAATACGGAAAATTGCCCAGGTATGTCCTAGCCGCAAAAAGCAGGACAAATCCAATTCAGCCAGTTCCCATCGCATCAGCAAAGTGATGTTGCCAAAAGTGCTATCAAATAGCACTTACTCACCAATAACCTGCTCACTGATGCTCAGTTTGGGTTCCGCCAAAGCCACATGGCTCCACACCTCATTGCCGCCTTGGAATTCCTTAGATTCAAGAATGGTCCCATCAGATTGGAAGTTGGCAAATGTTACACCGCTTTTCAAGAAAGGAGGTAGAGAGAAAACAGGAAACTACAAGCCAGTTAGCCTAAAATCAGTCATTGGGAAGATTTTGGAAACTATTATGAAAGAAGTCTTAACAATGCACCTGGAAAAACATAGTCTGATTATAACAAGTCAGCATGGTTTTACTAAAGGGAAATGTAACGAATAGGGTAGATAAAGGGGAACCAGTAGTTGTTGTATATAAAAACAAGAAATGCTGGAAATACTCAGCAGGTCTGGTAGCATCTTTGAAGGGTCACTGACCTGAAATGTTAACTCTGCTTCTCTCTTCACAGATGCTGCCAGACCTGCTGAGTATTTCCAGCATTTCTTGTTTTTATTTCAGATTTCCAGCATCCACAGTATTTTGCTTTTATTTTAGTAGTTGCAGTATACCTGGATTTCCGAAAGGTATTCGATAAGTTGCCACATAAACGATTAATCGGCAAGATAAAGGCTCATGGTGTTGGGGTAATTTATTAGCATGGATAGAGGATTGGTTTGCAGACAGGAAGCAGAGAGTGAGCATAAATGGAGCATTTTCAAGTTGGTAGGCACTGAATAGTGAGGTGCCGCAAGGATCGGTGCAGGGGCCTCAGCTATTTACATTCTATATTAATGACTTGGATGAAGAGACAGACAGTAATTTATCTAAGTTTGCTAATGATACAAAGCTCAGTGGAAGGGTAAGTTACGGGGAGGACATAGCAAGGCTGCAAAGAGATACAGACAGCTTAAGTGAGTGGGCAACAAGATGGCAAATGGAGTATAATGTAGGGAACTGTGAAGTTGTTCACTTTGGTTCTAAAAATAGAAAAGCAGAATATTTTTTAAAAGGTGTGAAACTGGTAAGTGTTGATATTCAGACAGACTTGGGTGTACTTGTAGAAGGAATGCACAAAGTTAACATGCAGGTGCAGCAGGCTATTAGGGAGGCAAATTGCATGTTGGCCTTTAATGCAAGAGGATTGGAGTACAGGAATAGAGAAGTCTTACTAAAATTGTAAAGGGCTTTGGTGAGGCCGCACCTGGAATTCTGTTTGCAGTTTTGGTCTCCACATTTACGAAAGGACATACTTGTACTGAGATGGTGCAGCAAAGATTTACTAAATTGGTCCCTGGGATGAGGAGGTTGTCCTATGATGAGAGGCTGAGTAAATTGGGCCTATATTCTCTGGAGTTCAGAAGAATGAGAGGCGATCTAATAGAGACATACAAGATTCTGAAAGGTCTTAATAAGTAGAAGCTGAGAGATTGTTTCCGCTGGTCGGGGAATCTGGAATACGGGGCCACAGTCTCAGGATAAGGAGCTGATCATTCAGGACTGAGATGAGGAGAAATTACTATAGATTAGATTAGAGATACAGCACTGAAACAGGCCCTTTGGCCCACCGAGTCTGTGCCGAACATCAACCACCCACTTCTACTAATCCTACACTAATCCCATATTCCTACCAAACATCCCCACCTATCCCTATATTTCCCTACCACCTACCTATACTAGTGACAATTTATAATGGCCAATTTACCTATCAACCTGCAAGTCTTTTGGCTTAAAGGGTTGTGAATCTTTGGAATTCTCTACCCCAGAGGGTTGTGGATCTCCATCGTTGAATACACTTAAGGCTGGGATAGATGGATTTTTGGTCTTGCAAGGGGATCAAGGGATATGGGGAGCAGGCAGGAAAGTGAAATTGAAGCCCAAGATCAGCCATGATCATATTGAATGGTGGAGCAAGCTCGATGGGCCATGGGGTCTACTTCTGCTCTTATTTCTTGTGTTCTTGTGTTCAAACATGGACAAAAGAGCTGAATTATAGATGAGAGGTGAGAGTGACAGCTCTTGACATCAAGGCAACATTTGACCAAATGTGGTATCAAGGAGCCTTAACAAAATTGAAATCAAAGGGAATTGTGGGGAAACTCTCCACTTATTGGAGCCATACTGAGCAGAAAGGAAGATGGTTGTGATTGTTGGAGGCCAATCATCTCAGTCCCAGGACATCGCTGCAGGAGATCCTCAGGGTAGTGTCCTAGGCCAAAGCATCTTCAGCTGCTCCATCAATGACCTTCCCTTCATCATAAGGTCAGAAGTGGGGATGTTCGCTTATGATTGCACAATGTTCATCACCATTCGCAACTCCGCAGATACTGAAGCAGTCCATGTTTGCATGCAGCAAGGCGAGGACAACATTCAGGCTTGGGCTGATCAGTGGCAAGTAACATCTGCACCACACAAGTGCCAGGCAATGACCATCTCCAACAAGAGCAGCTCCAGGGACCCGGGTTCGATTCTGGGTACTGCCTGTGTGGAGTTTGTAAGTTCTCCCTGTGTCTGCGTGGGTTTTCTCCGGGTGCTCCGGTTTCCTCCCACAAGCCAAAAGACTTGCAGGTTGACAGGTAAATTGGCCATTATAAATTGTCACCAGTATAGGTCGGTGGTAGGGAAATATAGGGACAGGTGGGGATGTTTGTTGGGAATATGGGATTAGTGTAGGATTAGTATAAATGGGTGGTTGATGTTCGGCACAGACTCGGTGGGCCGAAGGGCCTGTTTCAGTGCTGTATCTCTAATCTAATCTAATCTAATCTAAGAGAGAATCTAACAATCTCCCCTTGATGTGCATTGCCGTCACTGAATCCACCACCATCAACATTGTGGGTGTTACCATTGACCAGAAACTTTACTGGACCAGCCATATAAATACAGTGGCTACAAGAGCAGGTCAGAGGCTGGGAAATATTTAGATTAGAGATACAGCACTGAAACAGGCCCTTCGGCCCACCGAGTCTGTGCCGAACATCAACCACCCATTTATACTAATCCTACACTAATCCCATATTCCTACCAAACATCCCCACCTGTCCCTATATTTCCCTACCACCTACCTATACTAGTGACAATTTATAATGGCCAATTTACCTATCAACCTGCAAGTCTTTTGGCTTGTGGGAGGAAACCGGAGCACCCGGAGAAAACCCACGCAGACACAGGGAGAACTTGCAAACTCCACACAGGCAGTACCCGGAATCGAATCCGGGTCCTTGGAGCTGTGAGGCTGCGGTGCTAACCACTGCGCCACTGTGCCGCCCCACAGTGGCAGATAGCTCATCTGCTGACTCTTTAAGGCCTGTCCACCATTTACAAGGCACAAGTCAGGAGTGTGATGGAATACTCTCCATTTACCTGGATAAGTGCAGCTCCAACAACTCTCAAGAAGCTCGACACCATCCACCACCAACGCACAGTGGCAGCAGTGTGTACCATTTACAAGATGCTCTGCAGCAACTCATCAAGGCTGCTTCGACAGTACCCTCCAAACCCCCGACCTTTACCACCTGGAAGAATAAGAGCAGCAGATGCATGGGAACATCACCACCTGCAAGTTCCCCTCCAAGTCACACACCATCCCAACTTGGAACTACATCACCCGTTCCTTCACTGTCACCATCAAAATCCTGGAACTCCCTCCCTAACAGCACTGTGGGTGTACGTACACCATATGGACTACAGCGGTTCAAATAGGTGGCTCACCACCACATTCTCAAGGGCAATTAGGAATGGGCAACAAATGCTGGCCTTGCCGGCAATACTCACATCCCACAAATGAATTTAAAATGAGCATATCTTTCAATTTTCTTTTTTCTCATGTACTTGTCTCGTTTCCTTTTGATAGCATCTATGCTATTTGCTTCAAGCCCTTCCTTTGCAGCAAAGTGGCAACAATGATTGGACAAGAAGATGGCAGATGGAGTATAATGTGGGGAAATGTGAAATTATCCATTTTGGTAGGAAAAATGAAAAAGCAGAATTTTTTTCAAAGGTGAGAGACGAGTAAACGTTGGCAACCAGAGGAATTTTTGGGGGGTCCTTGTACACAAGTCAAAGAAAGTTAACATGCAGGTACACAAGCCTTTATTACAGGGGGGTTGGAGTTATAAGAGTAAGGAAGTCTTGTTGCACCTATATAGGGCTTTGGTGAGACCATACCTGGACCACTGCCTACAATTTTGGACCCCTTTCCTAATGAAGGATATATTTGCATTAGAGGGGGTGCAATGATGGTTTACTAGATTGATTCCTGAGATGAAAGGTCTGTCCTATGAAGCAAGGCTGTGTGGAATGTACCTTTATTCTTTGGAATTTAGAAGAATGAAAGGTGATCTCATTGAAAGGCATACATTTTTTAGAGAGCTTGACAGGGTAGATGCTGAGTGGTTGTTTCGCCTGGCTACCAGGGGTCTTAGTCTCAGGATAAGGGGTCAGCCATTTAGGACTAAAATGATGAGAATATTTTTCACTCAGAGGGTTGTGAATCTTTGGAATTCTCTACCCCAGTGGGCTGTGGATTCTCAGTCAAGGGGTATATTCAAAATTGCTGGATTTTTGAGCACTAAGGGAATCAAGAGACATAGGGATGGGGGGGCGGGAAAGTGGAGTTATATAGAAGATTAGCCATGGCCATATTGAATAGCAGAGCAGACTCAAGGGGCCATATGGCCTTCTCTTGCTTCAATTTCTTATGTGCTTATGGTATTCGTTTGCAGATATTATGAGGCATAAATTTGGTTGGGCAGTAGTGCAAAATGGTGATTTCAAATTGGCAGCCTTATTTGCATTCCATCTGATTTTCTTTTTCATTCACTTTATTGGAAAAGAAAATCAAGCAGCATGTAATATGGGCTGCCAATTTGCTATCACCTGTTTTGTGCTACTTCAAAGAATGAATTCATACACCTATGTTTGAACTTGAATTTACAATACACATCCCAGACAAAAAAGGCTTCTTTCTTCACAGGTCATTTTGGCTGGGATCAATATTGCTAATTTTCCTCAATATCTTTAATTTCTTGTACAAGTTCAGAGCTGAATTTATAGATCAGTTTCAGTTTCTGAACTTGATCTTGTTACGAAAGTGCCTCTATGTTTTATTAAATATATTTTTTGATGATTCATTTTTGAAAGATTGAAGAAATGTTAAACTTTTGAGTTTCCAAAGGGGGTCACGTAAAGGCCACTTGACTTTGAAAAACAGTCCATGGAAATGTTTTTTAAAAGGGGCACTTAGAGGTTTTGTGAGGAAAATAAGCCTTTCTGGGAAACCACCTGACTTCCAGCTCAGTGAACAACAGAGAACTTTGGACACCTGGAGAAGTTGTTTACAAAGAACTGACAGGTCAAGATTGATGGAGGTCAAAAGATTGACCTCCTGTTGTTGGTTTCACTCTTGAATTATTTTGAGTTAGGTTTGAACTGTATAAAAAGGAGAGAAAAGAAGTTCCAAGGAGAGAAGAGAATTCCCAAGAAAGGAGCGAACACCACATCCCAGCTTTCCAGCACCTCTCTAAAAGACCATGAGAAGTCCACTGTGTCAACTCATCCTGTCTCCCGTCTTTGAAGGAAAGCCTGCTAAATTAATTCTCAACGCCACCTGAAAAGAACTGATCCATAAGATCCTAGTGACCCGTCTACATGTACTCAGAGGCCAGACTGTATGCCTG